>NC_140994.1:238486494-239040704 GCF_052327205.1 Somniosus microcephalus
CTCTCCCCTCTCCCCCTCCCTCTCTGCTCTCTCTCCCTCCCTCTGTCTCCCTCCCTCCCCTCTCCCTCTCTCCCTCTCCCCCTCTCCTCTCCCTCCCTCTCTCCCTCCCTCCCCCTCTCTCTCCCTCCCCTGTCTCTCCCTCCTTTCCTCTCTCTCCCTCCCCTCTCCCTCTCTCTCCCTCCCTCCCCCTCTCCTCTCCCTCCCTCCCCCTCTCTCACCCTCCCCCCTGTCTCTCCCTCCCTCCCCCTGTCTCTCTCCCTCCCTCCCCCTCTCTCTCTCCCTCCCCTTGACTCCCCCTCTCTCTCCCTCCCTCCCCTGCCTAACAAACTATCTCTTCCAATTGTGCCTTCAGTGTCCTTGCCCGCTGTACTCTGTCCTTGCTGCCCATTTCCCTGCCCTGGTCGAGAGAATGCCAGATGAATGCAAGTTGCCGCCGAGGAGGAGGGTAGTATTGGCGTCGAGCAGGTTGACGGGCAGCTGCAGGGCAGAACGAAATAGATGGAGACCGGAACTGTTCACAGTAACTCCAAGTATGGTTAGAGGAGAGAGAGAGAGAGGGGGAGGGGGGGAAGGAGAGAGAGGGGGAAGGAGAGAGAGAGAGAGAGGGGGAAGGAGAGAGAGAGAGAGGGGGGGGAAGGAGAGAGAGAGAGAGAGAGAGGGGGAAGGAGAGAGAGAGAGAGGGGGAAAGAGAGAGAGAGAGAGGGGGAAGGAGAGAGAGAGAGAGAGAGGGGGAAGGAGAGAGAGAGAGTGAGGGGGAAGGAGAGAGAGAGGGGGGGAAGGAGAGAGAGAGAGGGGAAGGAGAGAGAGAGAGAGGGGGAAGGAGAGAGAGAGAGAGGGGGAAGGAGAGAGAGAGGGGGGTAAGGAGAGAGAGGGGGAAGGAGAGAGAGAGAGAAAGGGGGAAGGAGAGAGAGAGAGAGGGCGAAGGAGCGAGAGAGAGGGAAGGAGAGAGAGGGAGAGGAAAGGAGAGAGATAGAGAGAGAGGGGGAAGGAGAGAGAGAGAGAGGGGGAAGGAGAAAGAGAGAGGGGGAAGGAGAGAGAGGGGGAAGGAGAGAGAGAGAGAGAGGGGGAAGGAGAGAGAGAGAGAGGGGGAAGGAGAGAGAGAGAGAGGGGGAAGGAGAGAGAGAGAGAGGGGGAAGGAGAGAGAGAGAGAGAGAGAGGGGGAAGGAGAGAGAGAGAGGGGGGAAGGAGAGAGAGAGGGGGAAGGAGGGAGAGAGAGAGAGAGGGGGAAGGAGAGCGAGAGAGGGGAAGGAGAGAGAGAGAGAGGGGGGAGGAGAGAGAGAGAGAGGGGGGAAGGAGAGATAGAGAGAGAGAGGGGGAAGGAGAGAGAGAGAGGGGGGAAGGAGAGAGAGAGAGGGGGAAGGAGAGAGAGAGAGGGGGAAGGAGAGAGAGACAGAGAGAGAGAGTGAAGGAGAGAGAGAGAGGGAAGGAGAGATAGAGAGAGAGGGGGGAAGGAGAGATAGAGAGAGAGAGGGGAAAGGAGAGAGAGAGAGAGGGGGAAGGAGAGATAGAGAGAGAGAGAGGGGAAGGAGAGAGTTAGGGAAGGAGATAGAGAAGAGAGGAAGACACCCCGGGGAAGGGATTGGACTCAGAGCCCGGCCGTCGTGACCCAGAGCCCCCGTGCATGGCCTAGCGCCTCAGGCCCGGCCCGACTCACCTCAGCTGAGCTCCCGCTCAGTGTATCTGTTTTCCCGGTCCCGCACTCACGGCAAGAGAGAGAGGGGGAAGGAGAGAGAGAGAGAGGGGGAAGGAGAGAGAGAGAGAGAGAGGGAAGGAGAGAGAGAGAGAGAGAGGGAAGAGGAGAGAGAGAGAGAGTGAGAGAGGGAAGGAGAGAGTGAGGGAAGGAGATAGAGAAGAGAGGAAGACACCCCGGGGAAGGGGCTGGACTCAGAGCCCGGACTTGGTGACCCGGAGCCCCCGTGCGTGGCGCAGTGCATCAGGCCCAGCCTGAGTCACCCCAGCTCAGCTGACGCTCCGGCCCGCTGCCGCCGCTCACCCGCTCGCTGTCTCTCAGGCCGCACGGTTCTCTCTGTGTAGATAAATAGGAGAGAGAGAGAGGGAGAGGGGAAGGAGAGAGAGGGGGGGACGCACGGGTGTATGTGTCTCTGTGTGCGTATGCTCGCTGTCTCTCGGGCTCTCGGGCCACATGGTTGTCTCTGTCGATGTCTGTGTATCTGTTTTCCCGCTCCTGCACTCACGGCAGGCGGCAGGATTAGGCCCCGCCCACACACGCCATGAAACGCCCCCCGTGATGCACCGCGCTTCCCCCGTAGGATTGGTCAACCATCACATCACTCAATGCTAATGAGCGGATTCCCCCATAGGATTGGTCAACCATCACGTCACTCAACGCTAATGAGCAGATTTTGTCCATTTTTTGAACGTTTATTGTATACTGTCGGAGCAATTTTTGTCTGACCGAAAAGTAAATATGCCTGTGACACTCCCCTAATCATAAGCTTTCTTTTGCTATAACATATGTGTAGGTACAGTCTATAACTTTTGAGTTTACCGTGGACATACAGACAGACAGACAGACAGACAGACTCATTTATATATATATGGATAGATAGATAGAAGATAGATAGATAGATAGATAGATAGATATAGATAGATAGATAGATAGATAGATAGATAGATAGATAGATAGATAGATAGATAGATATAGATAGATGCAAGTTGCCCAGGGTATTGTTGACCACATACTGCTGAGACATGTATGTGGGCAAGGTAGTGAGAGAGCTACTGTGGAATGGTACCCAAGCAAGGTATCAACACCTTCAGGACTAGAGGAGAGGAGAGGGGAGCTATAGAATCATACAGCACACTCTTTCCCCATAACCCTGCATTTTTTTCTTTTCAAGTATATATCCAATTCTCATTTGAAAATTACTATTGAATCTGCTTCCACCACCATTTCAGGCAGTGCATTCCAGATCATAACAAATCGCTGCATAAAAAAAAATTCTCCTGATTTTCCCACTGGTTTTTATGCCAATTATCTTAAATCTGTGTCCTCTGGTTAACAACCCTGCTGCCAGTGGAAACAGTTTCTCCTTATTAACTCTATCAAAACCCCTCGTAATTTTGAACACCTCTATTAAATCTCCCCTTAACCTTCTCTGCTCTAAGAAGGACAATCCCAGCTTCTCTAGTCTCTCCTCATAACAGGAGTCTCTCATTCCTGGTGCCATTCTAGTCAATCTCCTCTGCATCCTCCCCAAGGCCTTCACATCCTTCCTAAAGAGTTAAGGTGCTTTCACCTTAGGTTCAATGGGGTGTTTGTGCCACCAGCTCACAGTTTGAAGGTCTTGCACAGCAAGCAGCGACCCCAGAGTAACCGTGCTAGATTCACTAAGGCTGGCTGTCGGGGAGACCCAGTAATAAGGGGCCTTCCCAGCAGTTGACCTTTGTGAATCGAAAAATTTAGTCTGGCAGTTGCCCATGACCTGTGTGTGGGGAGATCGCAGCTCCAGCATCCTCCTGAACGCAATGCAGAAGCAGGTAAAATCTGCAAAGAAGGAAAAAAATTTTTTTTAAGAATTAACGGTAATCAAAAAGGTATGACCTTATTCTGCTATCGAGTAACCGCTTTGACTGAAAGCATGTGCACAATAACAGTGTATCAGCATGTTATATGTAAACATGTTTACACTGGCAACTGCAACCATGGTGTGCAAACAGAATGGTGGTTAGAGCCAAGCAGGCTCCAGAATTTACTATGTATCCACTTTGGCTCCAAAGTATTTTCCTGTGACTAACTCACCTTTTCCAGCACTGACTGGAACATTTGTGTTTCTGCCGTCAAGATAAAGGAACCAGTTTTAGCCGTGTAAACCCGACAAGGCGACGGGCAGATCCTGCTCTCTTGTGATATGAGCTAAACAACCATAACAGCTTGCATTTATTTCATAGACTCATCATACAGAGCAGAAGGAGGCCATTCAGCCCATCGTGCCTGTGCCGGCCCTTTGAAAGATTCTCCTCATCTCCCCTCTGGCTCTTTTGCCAATTACTTTAAATCTGTGTCCTCTGGTTACCAACCCTGCTGCCAGTGGAAACAGTTTCTCCCTAATTACTCTATCAAAACCCCTCATAATTGTTAACACCTCTATTAAATCTCCCCTTAACCTTCGCTGCCCTAAGGAGAACAATCCCAGCTCCTCCAATCTCTTCTCACAACTGAAGTCCCTCATCCCTGGTACCATTTTAGTAAATTATTTTATTGTCTTTAAGCTATTAGATATCCTAAGGAATAATAAGTGGGAATGGATGCTGAGCCAGATGAGTTGATTGAAGGCTATTTTTGCAGGTGAGATTGGAGGTTTTTGAAGGTGGGCGGAGAAGTAGAGCGGTGAAAGGATTTGGGGAGGGAGTTGCACAGAGGAGGGCTAAGATGACTGAAAGTTCTGCCATCAATGGTGGAGGAAAGGAACTGGGGAGCGGGGGATGCACAGCAGCTAAAAGTCTGAGGACCGCAGGGTGTGAGGGGGAAGTATGACCATCAGAGGTTGTGGAGTTAGGGAGGTGTAAGGTCATGGAATTAATTGAAAGTAAGGATTTTAAATTGGATCTGTTGGGGGATGGGGAGCCAGTGTAGCTTGTGAGGATAGGAGAGGTGGTAGACCGGGACTCAGTCTGGGAGATTTGGCACTATTGGTCATGTGGGCATCATAGCTTCTCCCAGTTCTGTCCTCTACCATCTAACACACATACAGTACTGAGTACTGAGCCATGTAGGTTAGGAGGCTCCCTCCTGACCCTGGAAAGAAAGGGGAAAAAATCAGCCCAGGTTTGTTTTCCTGATCACTATTCAGTGAACACTGCATGTGTGTACCTCAGGAGACCTGGTTCAGTTGTGATCTCCCTTATCGTTGAATAGCCTCCGAATGCTCACTGTCCGAGCCTGATAATAAAGACAAGGGTGAGGTACCAGAGAGCGGCTGGTGCCTGTGAAACGATATTGTGTGGAACTTGCTACCACAAGGAGTAGTTGAGGTGAATGGCATAGATCCATTTAAGGGGAAGCTAGATTAAACACATTATGGAGAAAGGAATGAAAGGATATGCTGATAGGGGTTAGAGGAAAGTAGGGTGGGAGGGGGCTCGTGTGGAACATAAACACCAGCATAGACCAGTTGGGCCGAATGGCCTGTTTCTGCGCTGTAAATTCTATGTAATTCTAAGTCAGTGCTATCAGGAGGAAAAAAAAATCAAAGGGACAAAAATTGTAAAATATTTGCCCATTTCTCCCAGAATTAATAAGGTATTTTTTTTTTTGGAGAGGGAACAAGGTGGGAAAATGTTGGTTGTAATGCAACAGTTCTGGGGTGACAGTCACAATGTGGAGCCCGCTTTCAAGAGCGTAAATTCAATTCTATCGTAACCATTACATATAAGAGCAGCAGCAGTGCTGGTAAATATGTCCTTGACTGCCTGTAAAACAAAGTGAAAGACAGGTTTTCCAGGAACCCCTTCCAGCACTTCCTTCTCTTAATAACCATAAATAAAGGTCAAAGCAGAGAAAACTGGTTCCAACCAGTCCTCCGCGCAGGAGAGAAAGGTCACTCTTCTGATAAGAAATGAAGTGCTGTGCCACAGACACACAGTCGGAGCACTTCCTATAATGCAATAATAATTCTAACATAATTTAAGGTGATGTTAATTGGAATATGTATGGAGTGCAGATTTAGTTATATGCGAGTTCACTTTTTGCTATGAACAGTCCTCTATTGCCTCTGTATTTTCTGTCTAGAGAAGAGGTCCAAGAAAGGACATAATTAAGCTAATGAGGCAACATGTGACTATGGCATTCTACGTTAAGTGCTACAATATTTGCTTCAACCGGTAGACCACCTGAATAGAGAGACTTTCCATCTTTGATGACCACCTGCATAGAGACCTCCAGTATATATTGACCATCTGTCTGGAGTGACCGTCTATTGTCACCCGAACCCTAAACATATAAACAGCCCACACTTGAAGCTGCATTAGAAGATGACCTTTGTAGAACAATCTCCTGAGGTTAGCCTTAAAGGTACTAATCATAGACAGGTTTTAGGTGAGATTTAGTAGAATGACATATTCTAGTTAATGTAGCTTCTCTTCTGGTTGTCCGATATATTTTTCATGCCCTTTTCCCTATTTGTGAATTAATTTCTCCTCTCTTCATGGCTTCTCCCTCTGCCATTTCTCAGCAAGAAGGGCATTCAGAGAATCTGTGCCTGGGTTTCTGCCATTGATGCTCCTGGACAAGATGTTACAAAGTTGATGTGCTTATTTCCGCAACCCCATGATTTTCCTTTCCTCCCTCCATCCATACATCTCAACTGCTCTGAATTAGATAGAACTTAAAGCATACAAATGGGTCATTCGGCCCAACTGGTCCATGCCGGTGTTTATGCTCTACAGGAGCCTCCTCACACCCTTCTTCATCTAACCCTCTCAGCATAACCTTCTATTCCTTTCTCCCTCATGTGCTTATCTACTTTTTCCTTTAAATGCATCTATGCTATTCGCCTTAACTATTCCTTATATGGTAGAGAGTTCCACATTCTTACCACTCTTTGGGTAAAGGAGTTTTTTTATTTGTTCCTGGGATGTGGGTGTCGCTGGCAAAGCCAGCATTTATTGCCCATCCCTAATTGCCCTTGAGAAGTTGGTAGTGAGCCGCCTTCTTGAACCGCTGCAGTCCGTGTGGTGAAGGTATTCCCATGGTGCTCCTGAACATGATTCAGTATCACACTGGGTGGTATATTTATTCACTCAGTAACCATTCTTTTTAATATTCTACAGAAGCAATTTCATGACAATCTGAATTACCAGGAAAGGCAAGAGCAAGCTGATTATATTCTCTTGAAATGAGAACTTTGAGGGATGATTTGAAGTGTGTAAATGACAAAAGGAATAAACGAGATAAGCATAGATTATTTCTTTTGGCAGCATAATCAAAGACAATCTCAAGAAACGGAAAGGGGGAGATTAGAAAGAATCTTTTCATGCAAAGAGTTAACAGAATGTTGCCACAAGTAGTGATTTTATGTTAACTCAATTACATCATTGAAAAAAGTACTGGATAATTACCTGAAAGAATGAATATCAAAGAAGGTAGAAAAATGGAACCCATTTGGGGAGAATGCAGAAAAATGGCACTGTGTAAATTTAGTTTAGGCAAGGAGGACCGAATGGCACCCTCCTATGAGCACAATTATGTTATTTCTAGATCACATGCTTATTACTGGAATTGTTTTTCCCTTTGTTTTTTAAGTATTAATTAACTTTTTAATATTCTAATTCAAAAATTTTAAATAATGCTAAAGAAAGAAAGACTTGCATTTATATACCATCTTTTATGATCTCAGGACATCCCAAAGCGCTTTACAGCCAATGAAGTACTTTTGAAGTATAGGACCCGATTTTGTGGATTGTGTGGGAAATGGTCGGGTTTCCCCGAATGTGGGGTTCTGACACACAAAAAAATGTGTCAGCCAGCTCCACGCAATTTTCCCCCAAGTGGCCAATTAATTTCCAGCGTGTGGGAAGCCTTGCTAATTGTCCATTTCTAGTCAGAAAGCCCCACAGTATGATGTCATCATTCGTGGTGCTTTCAAGGTCCATAGCAAGCACTGCATCCTCTGAAGGCTTCCAAATGAACCATACAGGATGGCAGAGGAGCCTGCAGCAGCTGTGGCCAGTGCCAGACCCCGAGCTGCCTCCAAATTTGACGAGGCTTCACTGCAGGCATTATTGGATGGGGTTAGGGCCCACAGGGAGGTCCTCTTCCCTAGGTCAGGGAGGAAGAGGTCTCCCACTGAGACCAATGCTGCATGGATGCAGGTTGTCAGCAGATGCCAACTCACTGGGAGTCACCAGAAGAACCTTGGCATTACATCTCTAACTCCTTCCTTTACTCCCCCACAGTACCATCCAGAGCCCCTGTTCTCACTGTGGAGGAGGAAGAGGCTGTGCAGCCAGACTCCTCAAAGGAAGCTCCAACCTCTGAGGGCGCAGCGTCAGCAGAAGTAAGCGCACCCAGCACCAGCGCAGACACTCACACCTCGGGGGAACCTTCGGGCCATAGAGTAGTGTTGTCACCTGGTGTTTCACAGCTCACAAGTGAGCCTCAGCAGATTCTGGAGACAGGGACAGCAGTGGAGAGTCCTCGTCGGAGGGCGCAGGACTCTGCCAGCTCAGCTCAGCTACGCTGCATGTTGACCCTCTGCCTCTGGGTCCATCCGCAAGAGAAGAGGTGATGGATCTCCATGCACAGATGCAGGAGTCTCTGGCAGGTTTTGTCTCCAGGGTCGCTGCGAGTGTGGAGCGAATGGAGGAGTCCATAGCGACCATGAGCAGAGCCTTTGTGGAGTCATTGGCGCATGAACGCATCACCATGGAAAGGTTGGCAACCTCCATGGAGGAGATAACTCGCCAGGGTACGGAAAACATGGTGAGTGCTCATAAGAGAATGACATCTCTTGAGGAGCGTTGGCCATCTATTGAACAGAGAAACCAGATCTTCATGGAAGTCCTTCTGAGTAGGACTGCCAGTGCAGAAACGGGTCCCCATGGCCCCCTAAAGCGCAGCAAGGTGCTCTCAAGCCACTTCCAAGCGCTGGCCCCTTCTGGCCTGTGCAGCTTCAGGTGAGTGAGCAGCAGCCTGGTGCTCCTGGTGCTCATCATGCTGTTCCTGGTTCTGCTGCTGCCGCCTCTGCTGCTGGAGATCCTCTAATGGCAAGAAGGGAAGGAAAAAAAGGCGTCCCATGCTTCTCGTAGATGCCTCCGCTGAGGAAGCGCTGAATGAGGGTGGTGAGAGGGGCTTCCCAGGCGATCACATTGGAGAAGTGTGTGAGGCTCCAACCATCCACAGCTGTGCCTAAGCCTTGAAGAAGTAGCCCCAAGCCTGCAGCAACAAGGTCCTTCAACATACAAGTGCTGGCCCTTTAAATCGCAGCTTTTCCGAATGACCTGCAGCTGACAGCAAGCAAGCCGGCAAGCTTCACGCTAGGTTTCATCAGCGGGATTCCCCGCAGGCGTGTTTGATGTGGGGAAAGCCCCAAAATCGCAACGGCCCCTGAAAATCGACTTAAACAAGGTAATAATTGCTCATTAGTGTTCCGACGGCCAGTCCCGCCAGCGGCGGGCGGGACTGAAGCAGGCCGCGGAGAAACGGCGGTCCGAAAGTCGGACGGGGCGGGGAATCAGGCGTGTGGGGTCGCGACCCCCTTTTTCGGCGATTTTCGACCCCCGGCCGCCTGAAAAGCCGCCCGACGGCTGGCAGAAAATTGGGGCCGTAGTCATTGTTGCTCAAACCCGGCACCAAGCTCATGGTCTACAGAGCAGTAGTGATACCCGCCCTCCTGTATGCTTCAGAGACATGGACCATGTACAGCAGGCACCTCAAAGCATTGGAGCGGTACCACCAACGCTGCCTCTGCAAGATCCTGCAAATCCATTGGCAGGATAGGCGCACCAACGTCTGTGTTCTCGCTCAGGCCAACATCCCCAGCACAGAAGGCAGTTGAGGCCAACTTATTAAATATATTCAAGAAGGAATTAGATATATTTCTTAAGGCTAAAGGGATCAAGGGATATGGGGAGAAAGCAGGGACAGGGTACTGCATTTGGAGGATCAGCCATGACCTCATTAAATGGTGGAACAGGCTCGAGGGGCCGAATGGCCTACTCCTGCTCCTACCTTCTATGTTTCTATATTGATGCTCTGACCACGCTCGATCAGCTCCGATGGACGGGCCACATCGTCCGCATGCCCGATACGAGGCTCCCAAAACAAGCGGAGCTCCGACACGGCAAGAGAACCCCAGGTGGGCAGAGGAAACGCTTCAAGGACACCCTCAAAGCCTCCTTGAAAAAGTGCAACATCCCCACCGACACCTGGGAATCCCTGGCCCAACACCGCACAAAGTGGAGGAGAAGCATCCGGGAAGGCGCCGAACACCTCAAGTCTCTTCACCGGGAACAAGCGGAAGCCAAGTGCAGGCAGCGCAAGGAGCGCACGTCAAACCAAGCACCCCACCCACCCGCCCCTTCAACCACCGTCTGCCCCACCTGTGACAGAGACTGTAGGTCCCGCCTTGGACTCATCAGTCACCTGAGAACTCATTTTTAGTGTGGAAGCAAGTCATCCTCGGTTCCGAGGGACTGCCTAAGAGAATGTAGGAAACATATTTACAGAACGTATTTATATTGTTATTTGTGCCTCATACAGCAATAAACCAATGACGTTACATGTGTCAATCTTTAATCCAGAATGAAATAATAGTACTTTATGAAGCACATCTAGTAAAATAATTACAGTTCATAGACAATTTTATAATTGGCTCTGCACCAATGCATTATGAAGATTTGTGGAATAAAATCCCATCCCTGGTGCTGGACAAACCTCACTATTTTGTTGCTTCTATATTATCAGGCCAGTCCATTTATATAGTGTATAAATTAGTTAGGATGTGAAAAAGATCCTAAAGGTAATTACAATGCAAACTCTATAAAATCTTTTTAAAAAACAAGAGCATTTTGGCAAAGGGGCGTGTTTGTACACGTGTGTGTGTGTGTGTGTGTGTGTGTGTGTGAGCATGTGTGTGTGTGTGAGTGTGTGTGTGTGTGTATACACGTGTGTGTGTGTGTGTACATGTGTGTGTATGTACACGTGTGTGTACACATGTGTGTGTACATGTGTATGTGGGTGAGTCTGTGTGTGTGTGTATGCGTATGTGTGTGTGTGTGTGTGTACACGTGTGTGTGTGTGCATGTATTTTGCATGCATCTTTATGTACATGTTTGTGTGTGTGTGTATATACTTTTTTTATTAAGAAACCCAGGTAAGGGGCCAAGGCCCACAGTGCAGTACACAACTAAGGTTGAAAGGAGAAGGAAAGAGATAAATCAAGAAGTAGTGAATAGGTGACGTCAAGTTTCAGCTTTACAAGTCTTTAGATTGTTAGAGGAAGATAAGGTTAAGGAGTGTGTGTGTGTTTGCGTGTGTGTTTGTCTATGTGCATCTGTATGTGTGAGTGTGGGTGTTTATGTGAATGTTTGTGAGTTTGTGTGTGTGCTTGTATGTATGTGTTTGTCTGTATGTGTGTTTGTGGTAGTGTTTGTCTATGTGTGTCTGTATGTGTGAGTGTGGGTGTTTGTGTGAATATTTGTGAATTTGTGCTTGTGTTTGTATGTATGTGTTTGTGTGTTTGTGGGTGGTCATGTGCATATATGTGTGTCTGTATGTGTGTGTCTGTGTGTGTGTGGCTATTTGTGTGAACGTTTGTATGTGTGTGTCTGTATATGTGTGTGTGAGTGTTTGTGGGTGTTTGTGGATGTGGGTGTTTGTGTGCGTATATGTGTGTTTGTGTGTTTCTGTGTGTGTGTTTGTGTGTGTTTGGTTTTCTTGTTTGTATGTGGCTGCACTTAAGAGAAAGACAGAAGGGAAATTAATTTTTCAGGCAGTAAGAAATGTTCCAACAAACAAGAGTGCCTAGGGTGGATAGGGAAAATAAGACAATAGGAGTACAGTAGATTTCTATCAGCAGTTATCTTAATTACTACTTACACTGTTTGGTGGCAAGCCAAAAACTCCTTACTGTCGCAGGGATATAGGACATAAGCAGAAAATGAACCTGGGACTTAATGTTGGCACTACACATAAAAACATTAATAATGTGAGCAAAAAGATTCACTTACTAAATCTTTCTTGCTAAAATGTTTTATGTAACAGCGATGAATGCTAGTAGCAGATTAAAAATGCTTTCTTGAGTTTTTCTAATATCAATTTCTATTTAGGTACCATAAATATTCGCTTGTCACTTTTATTATGCCTGTCACATGCCAGGCTGTCTTATCTGCAGAACAAATTCTTGGAAAGCCATGTTGATTTGCTCAATGTTCACAGTTCAGTGCCACTTGACTGTGTGAACAGTCACTGTGGGGGAGAACAGAAATAAATAAATAACAGTCGGGGTTGTCACTGTTGGCTGCTGGCTTTAGGAGCAGATATTAAAATGACAGCTGAACCTGGGAGAAGGTTAATTACTTCCTCTGCTGGAGTTTGGGAAGGACAGTGAGAAAGTAGGCCCAAGGCTTTTAACTTTTAACATTTTACAGGCCACAGCCTGGCATGAATAATCACTCGGAGAGATGATGCTGTTGCTAGATTAGTAATTAGAAACAGAAGATTTGGATAGATCCAAAAATGATACCTCCGCCCATAAAACAAAATTAGATTTTGCAGTTTTATGAAATATCCCACAGTTTTGATACAAGGTACAGACAAATGACCTTATTTTCACCCGGTTTGGGCAGGGGAGGCGGGGGGGGTGCTGGGGCGGAGGCAGAAATTTGCTGATCCCCCCAGTAACAATGGTGATTTAATTCAGTGAGTGGTTGAATGATAGAGAGCAGGAAGGTTTGATTACAGTCTTCTGTTGAGTTTACTGATCTCATCCATAGCAACAGTAGGCCTTAGCACCTGTGGGTTAGGAAGGGGAAAATCTTAATCAATAACCAGCGGCCCCTGCTGAAAGTACACACATGTGAATATCAGAAAAGGACAGAATCTGGCATGGCTTTGACGTCCCTATGAAAAGATAGCTCTAGGCTTGCGTTGTTATGGCTCACATATGAATAATGGCCAGTTGGTTGAGCTACCAACAGCTGTGGAACTGTACTCAGCAAGGTATCAGGAGATGAGTGAAGGGAGAAAAGTTGGTGGAGAAAAGTGGGAAAAAAAGGAAATAGAAACTTAGAAAAATAGGAGCAGGAGTAGGCCATTCGGCCCTTCGAGCCTGCTCTGCCATTCAGTATGATCATGGCTGATCTTCTATCGCAGTACCATATTATCCCTCTCTCCCCATACCCCTTGAAGCATTTTTGTGTCTAGAAATCTATCTATCTCCTTCTTAAATATATTCAGTGACTTGGTCTCCACAGCCTTCTGTGGTAGAGAATTCCACAGGTTCACTACCCTCTGAGTGAAGAAATTTCTCCTCATCTCAGTCCTAAATGTCCTACCCCGTAACCTGAGACTGTGACCCCTTGTTCTAGACACCCCAGCCAGGGGAAACATACACCCCGCATCCAGTCTGTCCAGCCCTGTCAGAATTTTATATGTTTCCACGAGATTCCCTCTCATTCTTCTAAACTCTAGTGATTACAGGCCTAGTCGACCCAATCTCTCCTCATACGACAGTCCTGCCATCCCAGGAATCAGTCTAGTGAACCTTCGCTGCACTCCCTCTATGGCAAGTATATCCTTTCTTAGGTAAGGAGACCAAAACTGCACACTGTACTCCAGGTGTGGTCTCATCAAGGCCCTGTATAACTGTAGTAAGACATCTTTGCTCCTGTACTCAAATCCCCTAGTAAGACATCCTTACTCCTGTACTCAAATCCAGTTAAAGCCCAATGTTGATGGATCAATCCCCTCCCCCATAGAGAAATTCATGTGAAACTATCCATAAAGTGTCATGCACACTCCTCTCCCATGATACATGGGCCTGGAGTTTTCCGTTTCCGCCCAGAGTAGGGGGGTTGGCAGTGGTAGACTGCTGGAAACCCAGAAGTGAGGGTTTCCTGGCACGCTGTGGAGTTTTAACAGGCTGACAGGCTGGCTTCCAGTTGGGCGGGGAACGCTGGATGGACAGGACAGGATGCAGCAGCAACAGGCAAGTGCTGGGTCCGCTGAGCTGGTAGGTGAGCTTGGGGGGATGGGAGGGAGCACTCCTGCTCCTCCTGGCCCACAGGGATTACTCCCCAAGGCTGTGATCGCCTTGCTGCAGCTATCGGGATTCCTGAGGCCCGGGATCCTCGGCCACCTGTAGTTAAATCTGCACAGCAGGTTAAAGCAGAGGCTTCAAACCTCATTATCATATTTAAAGTGCCAACCCGCCTCCTGGCAGCGGGTTGGCTGCCCGCCGCCGTCCCACCTGAGTAAAAGTTGAAAGTGGGCGGGTTAGAGGTAGGATGGGTTGGGATTTAGATTTTTAAAACTTTTACTTTTCCCTTCCCCCCCCGCCAACCCACCCATTTTTTCATGTGAAAATTCCCCCCATGGTATTTCTTCCACAATTTTTATATATTTTACATTGCTTATTATCTCATATGCCTCTATACGGTCACCTTTTAGTCACTTCCCTCCAGGGCCGAACAACACAAGTTTCGACAGTCTTTCCTCGTAACTAAGTCCTCGAGTAATTAGGGATCAGTTCCATGCTCTTTGAGCTGCCTCTAGAACTTGAATATTTCCCACATATTACACGTGATAGTGCAGAGGCTATGGTATTGGCCTAGTAAAGGCTGTCAAGTTCAAATCTTACCACAGTAATGTTGAATTGAATTCAATAAATGTGGTACTATATGGTAGAAATGGCCATAAAAGTTGACAGACTGACATGGCAACCTAATGTCCTTCAGGGAAGGAAGCTTACCACCACACCTGGTGTGATGCTTTGCACTCTGTAGCTGACTCTAATGTCCTCTAAGGAGACTTTAAGATGGCCAGTATAACCCACATCCTGAGAACAAATTAAAAATAACTACAAGGTGTAATCTGACTCGTACACTATAGTTTTGGTTATATAGTTCAGCATTCTATTTGTTTTGTTGATTGTTGCTATACAGTGATCAGACATACTGAGCCTCAATTCTACCAAAACCTCCAGATTTCTTTCATTTCCATCCGTAGCTATTTTGACACACTTGTGTCACCCCCCTTGTTTTTTCTTCCTCCTAAGTGCCGTGCTTTACACTTGTCCATGTTTAATTTCATCTTCTATTGTTGTGTTCATGCACATGTTTTAACCAACTCAGTCTGCAGTTCCTGAGCTGCGTCCTCAGATCCGACTGGTCCCTCCTGTTTGTTATTACCTGCAAATTTGCATCGGGTTTCGGGATCCCAGTCATGAATGAAAATTAAGAACAGTAGAGATCCCAACACTAATTCCTGTAATACCACAATTAGCAGCAGCTCCCGCCGCCCCCACCCCGCGCGCCCATCATAATTCCTCTAACCAGTGCCTGCTGTTTCCTACCCTCCGACCAATTTGTTACTCAATCCCAGGATTTATCCTGAATCGTCACCACTTGAAGCTTAAACTGTAGGTATTCGTGCAGAATCTGGACAAATGCTTTCCGGATGTCAGGGAACATTGCACCGCACAGTTTTCCATGTTTAATGCATTTGTCTGGAATGCCTCCGTCTGGTATTTTAACTCAATTTAAAGATATGCTACTGTCGCACAGCACAATTTGGCTGCATGTGTAGGGTCAGGTAATTTGTAGTGCACGACTGCATCACTGTTTTTCCACTTTTCTTTCCATCAAGTGTTGACCCTTGCTGGGTATGGTTCCAGGAGAACCCATAACCTTCCACTATCTCATCCTAGTGCCTGTGCACCAGCCTAACACCGATCAGGCTATTCAGCTGTAGATGGCATCACAACAAAGCCCAATTCTATTCTCAGATGATACCCACACAATTTCCAGTAGGAGTCACTGATATTGGCCTGGTTAATTTGACCTTTCCCTCACCCAGAAGTACTGAAGCCAATTGTGTCCTTCCAACTAATGCCCCAGCTAAGATTAGCTAACTCAACTGGGAATCAAACCTGGGACCTTCTGGTCCAAATGGATTAGTGCTGCACTGGAAGCCTGTGCCACTATCCATTACCCACTAGCCCATGGAATGAATTACTTTGACAAAAGAAAAGAAAGAACTTGCATTTCTATAGTGCCTTCCACGATCTCAGGATGTCCCAAAGCGCTTTACAGCCAATGAAGTACTTTTGGAGTGTAGTCACTGTTGTAATGTAGGAAACGCGGCAGCCAATTTGCACACAGCAAGGTCCCACAAACAGCAATGTGATAATGACCAGATCATCTTTTATTGATGTTGGTTGAGGGATATATGTTGGCCAGGACACCGGGGGGGTGGGGGGGGACTTTGAAATTGTGCCGTTGGATCTTTTACATCCAGCTGAGAGAGCAGACGGGGCATCGGTTTAATGTCTCATCTGAAAGACGGCACCTCCGACAGTGCAGCACTCCCTCAGTATTGTGCTGAAGTATGAAATATGAAACTTCTCATCGCAAACATGGCTGTATGTTAATTTGGTGCTGCACGCTGTGTTTTTACAGTTACTGCCAGTAGGGACAGTCTTACTGCTTAATAAAGGTTTGCATTATTGCACCGTACAGTTTTCATGTGCCTTAATTTGCCATTGGCAGTAGGTAACAATGTGACGAATACAGGAAATACCACACTAATGGTTCAAATGCTAACTATGGGGTAAAAATTCTGGTCACTGTGCGTAGCCAAACCATATATGGAGGTCTCCTCAGCAATGGGCTTGGCTGTAATATCTCCAATAATTGAATAGTCCACTGAAGACTCACACATATGTAATAGGCAAAAATTGGTAAGAAAAATAATAAGCCGCTAGAAAGTGTCATAGTGAGGATGGACCCCTCATGATCCAGCACCCAAACCCACAGCCTCAACCAACAACAATAACTTGCATTTATATAGCGCCTTTAAGAACATAAGAACATAAGAAATAGGAGCAGGAGTAGGCCATTCGGCCCTTCGAGCCTGCTCCGCCATTCAATAAGATCATGGCTGATCTTCTACCTCATCTCCACCTTCCCGCACTATCCCCATATCCCTTAGTTCCCTTCATTCCCCAAAATTTATCGACCTCTGTCTTGAATATACTCAGCGAGTAACTTGACCTTTAACATAGTAAAATGTCCAAGGCGCCTCACAGAGTTATCAGAAGAAATTTGACACCGAGCCACATAAAGAGATATTAGGAGAGGTGGGGTAGGTTTTAAGGAGTGACTTAAAGGAGGAGAAAGAGGTAGAGAGACAGAAAGGTTTAGGGAGGGAATTCCAGGGGTTAGAGCCTGAGCAGCTGACGGCACAGCTGCCAATGATGGAGCAAAGGAAATCGCTTCGCTAAGCACCACCTAGAAGGAATAGGGCAGCAAGTGCATGGGAACGGCATCACCTCCATGTTCCCCTCTAATTCACACACCATCCCGACTTGGACATATATCGCCATTGCTTCATCGTCACTGGGTCAAAGTCCTGGAACTTTCTCCCTAACAGCACTGTGGGAGCATATTCACCACACGGACTGTAGCGGTTCAAGAAGTCGGCTCACCACCACCTTCTTATGGATCAACTTGAAATAGGCAATAAATGTTAACCTAGCCAGCAACGCTAACATCCTGAGAATGAATTTTTTTTAAACCCTCTAGCAGCTGGTTACTGAGGCCTGGGAGCCAGAAGATGTCTGCCAGCTCCTAGTACACAAACAATGTTCCAGACAGCAAAGAGTTAAAATGCGGAATGATAAGCAAAGTAGAAATAAAGAAATATGTGTGATGCTCCCATCCTGTTGAATGAAACTGGAGCTGTGAATTTTATAGTGCTCCCTTTTCAATATAGAGGAAAGGCATTAGACCCAATCTGGATTCAGCTATGACAGGTCTAATGCCTGGGGTGAGATTTTATTACGAGGTTGTGTAAACACTGCAGAATCAATACCCCAGTGGATGATTGTTATGATTTCCTAAAAGTTTTGTTTCATTCACAATGGTGAAAAGGGTCTGCAGTTCAAAGACAGTCACTCATCATTCAATCAGGAGTGGTCTCTTTTTCTCAGACATCTTACTCCACTTTTACAGAATCATTCTGTGTCTAATTTGCTGCGATTTTCTTTCCCCCTCTTGACTGCATTAGCAGACATTGAGGGAGATGGAGTGTAACCCTTTGAGGACTGCACTGGTATTGTAGTCCCACGTCTAAAAAGGACACTTCAATAAAACATTCCAATTTTCCTTCAACTTTACCTCAACTTCAGCTGTATTCAACAACAACAACAATAACTTGCATTTATATAGCTTCACAGGAGCGTTATCAAACAACATTTGGCACCGAGCCACATTAGGAGATATTAGGACACAAAGGAGTGTCTTAAAGAGAGGAGGAGAGGCTTAGGGAGGGAATTCCAGAGGTTAGGGCCCAGGCAGCTGAAGGCAAGGCTGCCAATGACGAAGCAATTAAAATCGGGAGCGCTCAAAAGGCCAGAATTGAAGAAGCGCAGAGATCGCGGAGGTTTGTAGGGCTGGAGGAGGTTACAGTGATAGGGAGGAGCGAGGCCATGGAGGGATTTTAAAATTGAGGCGTTGCCGGACCGGGAGCCACATGGCTCGATTTTAACTCCCGGGCAAGAACGCAGAAAAGCGAATGGCATGCGCGACCGGGAGCGGCATCGGGAAGGGAAGCTCGGCTGGTTTCAACGGACAGACCTCGTTCGCATGCCGCTTGCCGAATTTCCAACCAACAATGACCAGGAAGTCGGTGGGAAGCGACTGCACAACTGAGGCCGCCACCAGGGACCATAGGGTACGGTTCCCAGCACAAGGTAAGTGCATCCGGGGAATGGGCGAGGAAGACCAGGGCAGGGGAGGGTTTCTTCTATTCCTCTTGGCCCGCAAGGAAACGCCTCTGGCCTGGGCTGCTGTTCCCGGCAGGTTTTGACTGGCGGGGAAGCCACCACTGCCCCTCCACCCACTCCTGCCCCGCTCAGGCCTTAGGTTAAAATAGCAGATCAGGCCCCGATGAATGATGCTAACTTGAGGTGAACCAGTACTCGTGGAAGCGTACCCAGTAAGCGAGTCAAAGCCTTCAGGAGAGCAGGGGAACAGAGGGAAAAAAATCAGTGGATTTGAGATGTTTTTGGGTGAGATTGTGAGTAGAGTCCCTAAAAACGAGTCTTGATTAAATTTGATTATTCTGTTAGTCAGCAGGTTGTTTTTGGAAGAATTCCATATTTTCTGAAGGAAGGGAGCAAGTTAAGAAGGAAGGATGGATAAAGGGAGGGCACAAATTCTCTCTCTGGTACCATGTAAGTCATGAACCATAGCAACGTACCATAAGGTCATACGGCACCTCTGGATATTATTGGATAATGTGGAATCCAGTACTGGCACTAAAATATAATTTTAAAATTAAATCACTTGATCAGTGATGGCATATCACCAATCACGTCACTGCTGCTCCTCCTTTAGAAACATGTCAAAATGATATATCAGTTACTTCACCAATTGATGGTGCCCCTTTAGTGCAGCCCCTTTCCATCTCCTGAATTCTTTAGTTTTATAAAGTAAACCACAGTCACTTCTCACCAGTGAAATATCGTATTTAGCGCCCAAAAGCTTAAGCAGAGGATATGTTGCTGCAGAGAATAGAACAAGACATTTAATGAGCAACCCAGCTACTGATCACATGATATACGAGGGGTCGGACAAAGGTAAGGTGTGTAAATCAGCTCCTGAGTTGAATATTTGTTTATTGCCAGCACACAGTCTATTTAAAATCATGAAAGGGAGATAGAATATCAGCATTTTGATCCAGTGATAATTTACTTGCTATTTTTCTTGTAACTAACTTATTTCATTATTTCTGAGGCTGAGACTCCACGTTCTAGAAATTGGATCACACTGCATCCATTTTACAGGCATACAATTGGCACCTAAAGGTCCAATAGGCGTGCGATCATTCCACGCTGAACGTACCCGCCATATTGGTAAAGACCCCGCCATAGGCGTCCAGGGCCCATGCCTGAAACAGGCCGTCGGCCCTTTGCATATGCACACGGGGGGGCCTAACGTGCATGCTTGAGGCCCCCTTTTACAAAATGGGATGGCACATGACTGTTGATCTTGGCGCCCCCTGTGATCGGTGAGTTGCCACTGGAGTCGCGACCGGCGCCCGCAGCTCGCTGGTGATAAAGTGGACCAATTTGCGGTGGCCCTGCCAATTCGCGCATGATCCAATTTCCTGGCCCCTGTTTGTAAGGTATTTTTCCTGTCCCATCCCTTCTTTGTTTTCACAAGATCACAAGATAAAGATGGATGAGGAAGGCCATTCAGCACATCCTAGTTGTCAAGAAAGAAAAAGCTAACCTGCAATCCCACCCCAACCTCCACACCGCCCCATCCAGCTGCCCCTTAAATGACTCCAAGGTTTTTACCCCCGTTACGCTATCCAGGAGACAATTTCATATTTTGATCATTCTTTGGGGGAACTTCTGTCGATAGTATAAAACGGGCCCGTTTTTAACACCTCTCCCCATTGTCCTTTCCATTGACAGGAGAGATGTACAACGGGTAAAGCATCCGATATCGCCATTTGTTGGCCAACGTTTTAAATTGCCCCCTTTGTGTGAAAGAATTGAAGTATTGCAGTGTTTTTCCCCTTGCTTAACTGCAGAGAAAATGTGAAGTGAATTTTGAAATTAAAAAATAAAAGATTTGGCTGTGGTATATTACAACAACAAAAAACAATTGAGTGAACTGTCCATTCACCTTATTCTGGTTTGTAATTTTTATCGAAAACGGAAGAAATCACCCAACATAAAAGACTAGTTAAAAAATCTGAAAGCAAAAACACTATTTGATTTATTCAATCATCGTAAACCAATGGGCATAATTATAAACATAACGAATGGCGCAATATGATCCCAAAAACACTGGTAAAAATCCCCAAATCCCATGTAATAAACGCACAGTTCAATTTATTTAGTCATCGTAAACCAGTGGGCACATTTACAAATGGGCGGAATCCCCTGCCCAACACACTGGTAAAAATTCGAAAACTCCGTGTAATAGAAACAGAATTCCACTTAATCAGCCACTATAAAACAGCCTTTTGTACATCTTTTCCCACATTTTACCACTGTAGAAAACCTGGTTAAAATAGTACATAAAATTAGCTCGTCTCCTGTCAGCCCATAAAAGATTGGAAGCATTAAGTGCTGACCTTCACTCTGGCTGTTTAGACAGTGACGGCGGGCATTCTGAGGGCGACGAAGGTTTCATGTTTGCTGATACAATTACTCAAAAGATGGAACGAGAAAGAAATTTACTGAAGGTTTCTCATACGCTTTCTAATATATTTTTCACACAGACTAAACCCATTTGGAATAAATAAGAAACAACTATAATTAAATTAAATTGCACAATAAAACAAAATTATGGAGCAATTCTTTTTTTCCTGAAAGCGCTTTTCAGTAAGAGATCTACAGGTTCCTATAACGTAACTCCATTAAAGTCCCTTCAACACATATAGATTTTGCTTTCATGCAGAATAGCCCCATGCTTCTGAAAGGGTTGAAAATCACTTGGCAACTTGACTGTGCGTTTGACAGGCAAAGCTACCCTTCTTTTTTTGCTGGCTCCAGTCTGGCTCCATCCTGCTGGTTAATAGGAGGACAGAGACTACTAACTGCTTCCTCCCCACCACCAGCGCACACAGTAAATTTACACTCCCCTAGGCCTTCCTGAATCCCACTCCTAACCCCCAGCTACAAACAGCAAGCCTCCACTTGGCCCTGTCCTGTATCCCATTGTCCCACCAATGCCTCACATGTCCAGCAACTCTCTTTATTTCTTCCCCGTCCCTTCTTACATATGTCATAAACCCAATTCTGCCTGTTTGATCGGGAGCTATTTTCCCCAAGTAATGAGATTTTTCTGTATCCCTCAATCCTCCTCACTGCTACCACTGGTAGAAGTGGAGAGGGGGGCTCTCGCAGGTTCCTACGGTAGCCTATCGTCCTATTCCTACAACAAAATGAAATGATCACTCTCAGGACTTTCTATTCTGCCCCATCCAATTTATAATCACCAATGCAGTTAATCATCACTTCCCAAATAATCCCAAAATTCACTCTGGCTGCCAGCACAATGAACCAACACACCCAATTTTATGTATCTCACAATTGTGTCCCTCCGACAGCTACTAGCTACTCTCAAAAGTAGAATAATCTATGAATCTATTATCGCGGCATCCTATTAACCAATTAATTTGCATTTATACAGCGCCTTTCACGGCCTCAGGACATTCCAAGTTGCTTTATCGCCAATGAAGTACTTTTTGAAGTGTAGTCACTGTTGTATTGTAGGAAACGTGGCAGCCAATTTGCACACAGCAAGCTCCCACAAACAACAATGTGATAATCAGCCCTTCTCATCTTCGAAATAGTGCCATGGGATCTTTTACGTCACCCAAGAGGGCAGCCAGGGCCTCAGTTTAATGTGTCAACCAAAAGTCAGCACCTCTGACAGTGCAACACTCCCTCAGTACTGCACTGGAATGTCAGCCTAGATTGTGTGCTGTGGCTGCATTGTGGGATGGTAGAGGCCCCTCTGGTGATTGTTCCTCCTCTGAAATTGTACACCTCACAAGCATGAGGCATCCATCTTTAGGCCTGATTGAGAACTAACAAATAACACTCACGGTTAACATGTAGGCTCTACAGCTCCCCAGATGACTTAATGAGCTGGTTGGAGAGCTACGGATCCAAACAGCACAAAAAGGCCCCAGGTTTCATTCCCACTCTGTGCTGAGTTTGCTGATCACACCCAGGGTGTATAATTAGCCTCAGCACCCCTGGGCCAGTGTGTGGGGAGTGGGGGACTGGGCGGGATAACAGCCAGAATTTCAACTTCTGTTTGCTATCCAGTGCAGGAAAGTGCACACACAAGGATGATAGATGAATATGGGATTGGGCTCTGCTGTAATGGTCTCCACAGGTGAACAGTCTTCTGACATTCACTCTCTCGGCTCACTTGTGTGAGGATCAGGAGGATACCTAGTGCCCGTGGAACTGTGCCCCAGCAAGTGCTAATGCCTTTCAAGAGAGAGGATGAGAAAATGGAGGAGACCAAACCAAACAAAATGTTATTCAAAAACACCCGGGGTGCCTGATCTCAGCATAAGTCCACCATTAGAGCGACCATGTGTAGTGTTATGGGGCATTACAGAGCCTTTTATAGCAGAGTAATAATTTATGCTAATTTCTAATGGTATACAAGGATCTTGCTGGATTTTTTATGCAGATGTGCGATGTTTTTGTAAAGGGAGAGGCGAGTCCGAGCTGATATTTATAGAATAAGAATGTGATCGTCTCAGCAACCACAGGTTGGAATGTGACTGTGTGAATAGTTGGATATAACCACCAGTATTCATCATGTTGGAGACGATGGTGGAATTTCAGAATAGGTGGCCATGTTTAGAGTGTAGTTTGTGTGTCCTGGAGCTGCAGGTATTCCAGAGGATGTTCCTGCTGTGTTTAAACATTCAACTTTCAACTGGGGTTGGCGATTCTATAAAATGCCCAACTTCAGCAGCTGGATCCGACGTCTTCCCCGATTTTCCACATTTTATGAACAAGTTTCTTTGGTTTCCAAAGCCAGTGGTCAAGCTCTCCTGACTGTCTGGGCAAAGGCGATACCAAGTTCAATGACTGGTTTATGCTGAGCGAGCTGATCTCAGCCAGGGCTCCCCCTACTGAGGGATATCCAGCGAGCCTTGTAGAACGTGCATGCGTGTGGATATCAGGCAAGGACTGTTCCAGACTCAGCTGCGATGGTCTCTATGGTCGAATATCCTGCCAACATTCATTGCCCAGGCTTGCGGGTGAAGAATGGCCACTTGCAGTGAGGTAGCATAAAGCAGCTAGCCCCTACGGAACAGTTAAAGGTTCAGTAGAGGGGCAGAGAAAAGGGGTGAAGACTGGAACACAACACAACTGTCGGACAACTCTGGAATCCAATAGAATTTTTGTCGCATACAATTTATACATTTTTAACAAACTTCATGCAAGCTGGAAGTTCAGCAGCTGCTCTATATATTTTAAAAAGAATCGAGGCAGAGACATATCTGTCAAAAGTTCAATTATCACAGCTGAGTACTTGAACAGAAACCAGAATCAAAGTGTGCACAGAATTGCACAGAAGTGTGCACTGTAGTGTCAGCTGTGGCCCAGTGGGCAGCACTCCGGCCTCTGCTGTCAGAAGGTTGTGGGTTCAAGTCCCACTCCAGAGACTTGAGCACAAAAATCTCGGCTGACACACCAGTGGAGTGCTGCACTGTCGGAGGTGCGGTCTTACAGATGAGACGTTAAACCGAGGCCCCAGCTGCCCTCTCAGGTGGATGTAAAAAGATCCCATGGCACTATTTCAAAGAGCAGGGGAGTTATCCCCGGTGTCCTGGAGCCAATATTTGTCCCTCAATCAACATCACAAAAACAGATTATCTGATCATTATCACATTGCTGTTTGTGGAAGCTTGCTGTGTGCAGATTGGCTGCCACGTCTCCTACCTTGCAACAGTGACTACACTTTAAAAGTACTTCATTGGCTGTAAAGCAGTTTGGAGCATTATATAATGCAAGTCTTTCTTCTTTCTTAACTAAAAACAAGTTAAAATACTGGTATTTATCAATGTAAGAGATTTGAATGGACTGGCTCTGAAATAGAATATATTTGTAGGTGAAACAGTATCAGGATAAAGACCCACAATAACCTTGTTCTCAAATATTAGGCTGACAAAAACAGCCTAATAATAAATCTTTTATTTTCATGTGCTTTTTTCCTTCCCTCTAATATTCTCCTGAATGAACGTGTTTGATGTGGTAACAGTATCATGCCAGGACTTCGCCCAAGTGCTCATTCCCTTTGTGAGAGCCCGCAGCAAGTGTCAACACACTGTTCATTCATGGGGAGGCATCGCAGCCAAGGCTGACCTCCCCCGCCGCCCTCACCACCCCACCCCCATCCTCACCTGACAACCACACGTCCCAGCAAGGGACACTCGGCAGCAGTCAGGATCCTGGTTCCCTCTTTATTCCTCCTAATATCAGGAGCGCCAACATTGGAGTGATTATTGACACCACTGTGTCTGCCAATGAGTTGGAGGACCGGGGCGGAACTTGTGGTTTTAATTGACAGAGTCTCTGAACTCATGACCAAAACTACAGCAAACAAAGTCTCCCGATTACAGCAGGATTATTTCTCCGGCAAGGTGCTGTGAGTGGAGGATTGTTACATAATGCAATTTATGTGCATGAAATCAAACCCAGTCACTTACGGCAGTGCAGTCTCCAGGCGTGATTGATGGGGGGGTGGGGGGGGGGAAATTACCCAATCATCCCCATTCTGGCCGGGACTTCTGCTGTCACTATATGCAGCCATTATATAATTGTTGACCAGCTTGATAGCCAGGCACTGGAGGATATGCAACTTCATATTGGAGTCTATGAAAACTCTGAAAACACGCCATGGTTTGCAGCTAGTAATCTTTGTTATAGTTAGTAAAAGCTAATCAGCACCATGAGATTTTATTTGAATTACAAATTCAAAGAACCTTAAATGCAGCCAAGATAATGGTTCCTTATGGGCCACTGTTTTTGGCCTGCAGTGCACACTCAATTGAAGTCCTAACACTGTGCACTGTTTAGTCATTTATTTGTTATATCTACAGCAAAGTATGTTTTCATTTTATTCTGCCAGAAAAAGAAATGGTTACTATAGTACCGGTCATGTGATTCCACATTGCTGCACCTCCTGTTTTGCTATCACCTTTATCACCCTTTCACCCACATCACATTGCTACCATACTCAGCACGTCTGGCACATAACTTTAAAAACATTAAAATAAAGACTTTAAATAAAATAAACGATAGGTTGCATATTCTAAAGAATAATAAATGTCAGACAGTGATTTCAAAGCAGTAATTCAGTCTTGTGGTCTCGCTAACATTCATAAACTCCTGAAGTTCTGTTCCTGTGGTTTAGGATATGAATTACTACCTTAGAACTGACTACCAGACATATATGATCTTATATATAATACACCTGTTTTATGTTTAAGCTGAAGAAGCTCATTACAGTGCAGCTGAAGGATTGGAGTGTCAGGTAGTGCTGGGAATGAGGAAAGTTATCTCAGGATTAACTGCCAGCTGCAGCAGTGGGCAAGGCCAACGTGTAACTGAGACAAACACACCAGAATGTCCCAGGCTTGATTTAGGCCTGTGTTGAGTTACTTACCTCTGCTCTGAGCCTTCATCCTATTGGCTCCCTCCCACACTGTGAAGCTGCCTACTAAACACCCCAAAGTCTAGTACATATTAGCGAGCCCGTCTAAGTTATTCTCAGAATGGAGATGAATGTGCCCTGCCAGAACTATAAACTTCAAGATATGGGCGCCACTAGTGACAAGCACATCACCTCAACAAGATGACAACTGGGTTCCCTGAGATACACGCTCTTAAGTAACATTAATACAACAACAACTTGCATTTACACAGTGCCTTTGATGTAAGAAAACATCTTAAGTTTCACAGGAGCATAAATAGTCAAAACCTGACACTGAGCCAAAGAAGGAAATATTAGGAAGGGTGACTAAAATCCTAGTTAAGTAGAGTCTTAAAGGAGGAGAGGACGGTGGAGAGGCAGAGATATTTAGGGAAGGAATTCTTGAGCGTATGGCCTCTTGAATTGATCAGTGCATTGCCTCAACTTGCTGACAGCCGAGGTTATGACTGGTTGTTCCTCAAGTCATATATTCTTTTTTAACACTTGTATTGCATTGTCCCTTGCTGTTAAACCCTCATGAATACTGACATCTTATATGTAAGGGTTTCCTCTCTAGCCTTGAACTCTCCTTTTGTCTATAATGGATCTGCTACTGGATCATCTGCAAGAGGTTTTAATGGCTCTCCTTTTGGCCCAGTGTAGAATGGAGCCACGCGGGCCAGAAGGCCTGAAGTGTGCTTAGTTTGGCTGCATTACAGTTGACCACAGCGCTCCCTGTCTAAGGAGAAGAAAATCAGCCAGCATTCCTGATCATTATCCAGTGACTGCTACTGGGAAGTGTGCATGTCAGGACATCAAGTGAGGACAGGATTGTGGCTTGGCTACGATGGCCTTCCTGATGGAATAACATGAATCCCAACATTCTAGACTCCAATATAAAGAAATGGCCACTTGGATGAGGTACAGATGGTGGACAGTGCCCATGTAACCAATGTTCCCTCTAAGCTGCGTGCGTGCACGGCCGCACAGTGATCTGCAAGGTCCCGCACAGGCCGTTCACAAGCTGTTACACTGGAAATACCGGGCATGCGCCAAAATTTAAAAGGACCGTGCATTGAAAGAAACAGGCCACGCAGAACATAGTACAGCCTACAGGGAACATTGCATGTAACCATACCCCAGCAAGGCTTAGCACTTTCAGGAGAAGACAAGGGAAAACCAGAATAGAGGAAGGTTTGAGTATATCTCCTCAAGCAGGGATATTCCTTAATCTTGTCATTCACCACCAACAGGCTGACATTTAAAGATGCTTAATTTTTTTTTTTAATTATTTATAACCAGGCAATTAGCACACCTGCAGCCCTGCCACCATTTTGCAGGTGGTGAGGCAGACGCTACCACTGCATGTTCTCAGACCTGAACCTAACTCCCATTCAAAACTGCCTGTGGGTCACTTAAAAATTATCGCACACAAGGAAGGCCACGCATACTGGCTTGTACTAAACCTACAACAACACTCCAAGCTCGACACCATCCAGGACAAAGCCTGCTTGATTGGCACCTCGCCCATCACCTTAAACATTCACTTCCTCCACCACAGGCGCACCGTGGTTGCAGTGTGTACGAAAATGCTGAAGTCCATTATAAAAGATGTAATAGCAGAGCACTTGGAAAACAGTGACAGGATCGGACAAAGTCAACATGCATTTACAAAAGGTAAATCATGCTTGACTAATCTACTGGAATTTTTTGATGGTGTAACTGGTAGAATAGATAAGGGAGAACCAGTAGATGTGGTGTATTTGGACTTTCAGAAGGCTTTCGATAAGGTCCCGCATAAGAGATTAGCGTGCAAAGTTAAAGCACATGGGATTGGGGGTAAGGTACTGACTTGGATAGAGAACTGGTTGGCAGACAGGAAACAAGAGTTGGAATAAACGGGTCTTTTTCCGAGTGGCAGGCAGTGACTAGTGGGATACCGCAGGGATCGGTGCTAGGACCCCAGCTATTCACAATATATATTAATGATATAGACAAGGGAAGTAGATGTAATATTTCCAAGTTTGCAGATGACACAAACGTGTGCTGTGAGGAGGATGCAGAGAAACTCCAGTATGATTTGAACAGGTTGGGTGATTGGGCAGATGCATGGCAGATGCAGTATAATGTGGATAAATACGAGGTTGTCCACTTTGGTGGCAAAAACAGGAAGGCAGATTATTATCTGAACAGCAATAGATTGGGATAAGGGGAAGTGCAATGAGACCTGGGTGTCCTTGTGCACCAGTCGCTGAAGGTAAGCATGCAGCAGGCGGTTAAGAAGTCAAATGGTATGTTGGCCTTCATAGCGAGAGGATTCGAGTACAGCAGCAAGGATGTCTTGCTGCAGCTGTACAGGGCCTTGGTGAGACCACACCTTGAGTATTGTGTGCAGTTTTGGTCACCTTATCTGAGGAAGGATGTTCTTGCCATGGAGGGAGTGCAGTGAAGATTCACCAGACTGATACCTGGGATGGCAGGAATGACGTATGAAGAGAGATTGGGTCGATTAGGCTTATATTCGCTAGAGTTTAGAAGAATGAGAGGGGATCTCATTGAAATGTATAAAATTCTAACAGGACTAGACAGACTAGATGCAGGAAGGATGTTCCCGATGGCGGGAGAGTCCAGAACCAGGGGTCACAGGCTAAGGATAAGGGGTAAGCCATTCAGGACTGAGATGAGGAGGAATTTCTTCACCCAGAGAGTGGTGAACCTGTGGAATTCTCTACCACAGAAGGCAGTTGAGGCCTATTCATTAAATATATTCAAGAAGGAGTTGGATATATTTCTTAAGGCTAAAGGGATCAAGGGATATGGGGAGAAAGCAGGGACAGTGTACTGAATTTGGATGATCAGCCATGATCTCATTAAATGGTGGAGCAGGCACAAGGGGCCGAATGGCCTACTCCTGCTCCTATTTTCTATGTTTCTCTGTTTACTAGCCACCAGATGCACTGCAGCAACTCACCAAGGCTGCTTCAGCAGCACCTCCCAAACCCGCGACCTCTACCACCTAGAAGGACAAGGGCAGCAGGCTCATGAGAACACCACCACCTCCAAGTTCCCCTCCAAGTCCTGGGATGAAAGGGTTGTCCTATGAGGAGAGATTGAGTAGATTGGGTCTATACTCTCTGGAGTTTAGAGGAATGAGAGGTGATCTCATTGAAATATATGATTCTGAGGGGGATTGACAGGGTAGATGCTGAGAGGTTGTTTCCCCTGGCTGGAGAGTCTAGTAAGGGGCATAGACTCAGGATATGGGGTCTGCCATTTAAGACTGAGATAAGGAGGAATTTCTTCACTCAGAGGGTTGTGAATCTTTGGAATTCTCTACCCCAAAGGGCTGTGGATGCTGAATCGTTGAGTATATTCAAGGCTGAGATAGATAGATTTTTGGACTCTAGGGGAATCAAGGAATATGGAGATCAGGTGGAAAAGTGGAGTTGGGGTCGATGATCAGCCATGATCTTATTGAATGGCGGATCAGGCTCGAGGAGCCGTATGGCCTACTCCTGCTCCTAATTCTTATGTTCTTATGTTCTTAATTCACACACCATCCCAACTTGGAAATATATTGCCGTTCCTTTATCGTCGCTGGGTCAAAATCCTGGAACTCCCTACCTAACAGCACTGTGAGAGCAGGGACTTCAGTGCTTAAAGAACAAGGCCCAGCACCACCTTCTCAAGGAGCAACTAGGGATGGGCAATAAATGTTGGTCCTGCCAACGCCACCCACATCCTGGGAATGAACAACAACAACAAAATTCTGACCAAGGTAACGTTCACTCCTTGGGTATCAAGATTCAACATACCATTAAATTAAATGAATAAAACCAGAGCTCAGTATTTTTCAATCCAACAACAAAATGCGATCTAATTTATCGACCATTACCCCTCCCACCATACATACTGACAAACACAGACAAACCCTTTCGTCATCCCACTTTGGCAAAATATTCAGGCTTTAAAAAAAAAGGACAAATTCCATGAGAAAAACAGAAACAGAAACCGATGCCCTGATGTAGCCTATAGAAAAACCTACTGGAAACAAATGTTAAATAAATGCACCATTTCCTGGATAACGGGAAGCTTTCCTATTTATTGCCAGCTACCGGACGGTCAAACACATTTATGTTTAAAAATGGCATTTCCCCTGGGATTGGCAGTTACTGACTGCTTCCAAGTTCCTTCAATTGTTTTGTCAGTTTTTTTTTATAGTTTCCTCGCCGATTCCACAGCACAGAAGGACATCTGAAGCTTTAAAGCGCTTGAACCCGACATGCCTTTGGAGTAACCCATTGAGGACTGGACAGTAAATAGGGTCCCACTTCGAATTTTCCATTTGAAAGTTTGTTGTTAGCAATTTAAACTTATTCTGAAGTGACTCGAGTGATTTTCACCGCTCCTGTTGTGATAATTCAATGCAGTGAAAATGAGAGTCGCTTGCAGGAAGAATATCGAATTACACTAATAATTTTGAACAACATAGACCATTACCACACCAATATTGTCAAGTTAGCTCAATCAAACATGACAGTTAAGGTGAAATCTGTACAACAAAGATTTTTAGTAGGAAAATACCGTCACACCCATGATCCTCTAAATAATCCCACTGGCCACCCTGTGAACAGTGGACCTCTGGTACAGGCTGCCGTCTCGTGTGGTGGCCACAGACTCGCTGAATTCCTTCAAGTGAGAGCTGGACCTGTTTCTGGCTGGGGCGGAGATCACCTCTTACAGAAGGTAGGTATTGCAGGGAACTCAGGGCCAGAGTGATCTCCTGGACTAGTTTCGATCGTCCAGATGGGTCGGAGAGGAATTTCCCAGATTTTTTTCCCCCAAATTGGCCTGGGATTTTTATCTGGTTTTTCGCCTCTCCCAGAAGATTACATGGTTTCGGGTGGGGTGAAGCATATATACTGTGATACACAAGGTATCACAATTGTGTGGGACAGGCTCGATGGACCAGATGGTCTTTACCTGTCCGTCATTATCCGTATGTTTGCCATTTTATTATAACTTCCAAACAGTGGAGATCTTCACATTTATGATGTCACTACACATAGCGACCAATATGCATTCTTAACCCAGGTGAGTTCCTGATCTCGGTTTGGCAGCGAGGGTGATGGCACAGAGCAAAAGTCAGGTACTTGTCCAAAGAAAATGAAGGAAAATCAGAAGCCTTGCCAAACTGAGTTTCTCTCATGGAAGTCCCATCGATCTGCCACAAAACCAAAGAGGCCTACAATCAGGTCATTGCACCTTCCCTGTGGGTAAAGAATTTCCAATGAGTTTTGACAGATCTAACGGGAGGTGGGGTGGGGGGTGGGGGGTGAAAATGGCCATATTAGAGATATATATCTTTTGTGAATTTAAAAACTGCAATCATAATATTTTTTTAAAGCTTTGCTTTCTGTTTTTGGTAACTTCATTATCATAAAAAGCTGGGCAGATTCATGAAATGGGGTCGATTTTCAACTTATCATTTGGGTGTAAACCTGGCATTGCAGATCGGCCATCAGTTATAGAAACTGCCCAATTTATATAATCAGAGAATCATAGAATCATAGAATGGTTACAACACAGAAGGAGGCCATTTGGCCTGTCGAGCCCGTGCCGGCTCTCTGCAAGTACATTTCAGCTAGTCCCACTCCCCCATCCTTTCCCCGTAGCCCTGCAAAATCTTTTCCTTCAGGTGCTTATTCAATTCCTTTTTGAAAGCCACGATTGAATCTGCCTCCACCACTCTCTCGGGCAGTGTATTCCAGATCATAACCACTTGCTGCATCAAAAAGTTTTCCCTCATGTCGCCTTTGGTTCTTCTGCCAATCACCTTAAATCTGTGTCCTCTGGTTCTCGACCCTTCCACCAATGGGAACAGTTTCTCTCTATCTACTCTGTCCAGATCCCTCATGATTTTGAACACCTCTATCAAATCTCCTCTCACCTTCTCTGCTCTAAGGAGAACAACCCCAGCTTCTCCAGTCTATCCACGTAACTGAAGTCCCTCATCCCCGGAATGATTCTTGTAAATCTTTTCTGCACCCTCTCTAAGGCCTTCACATCCTTCCTAAAGTGCGGTACCCAGAATTGGACAAAATACTCCAGTTGAGGTTGGACCAGTGTTTTATAAAGGTTCATCACAACTTCCTTGCTTTTGTACTCTATGGGCTGGATTTTGTCAATGGGGAGCTTTTGGAGGCGGGACTCCCACTTTTTGGGTTGTAGTCCCACCTCCATCGACTTGTGGCCAACCCACGCTATTTTCCCTTGATTGACCTTGTTAAGCCCGCCCAGTGGGCTCAGCAAGCCAATTAAGGGACACCTGGTTACTGGTGACATCAGCGATTGACATTTCACCTGTCAAGAGCTTTTGACAGATGGAGAATCAGCATTTGACAGCTCAGTGAAGCGGTCAAACACTGCCAATCTGTCCTCTAACTTGAGTCCTTCTACTCTGACTCAGTTAGAGATCTCTCCAGACCAGAAAGCAGAGGCTGCAGCTTTTGACAGTTCAGCGGCCATTCTGCTCTCTGTGCCGGTGAGCTGAGGGACTCCCGAGAACTGAAGGAAGCCTGCAGGAGAAAGTAAAGGTAAGTAAAACTTATTAAAACACTTTACACTTACCTCACACACTTACCTCTGCACACATGCACCCATTACTCACCTGCACAATGGACATCTCGATCCCTCCAACCCCTGCAGACTGATGGTCCGCCTCACTAACTTGGCGTGGTTCGGAGCCATCAGACAGCCCACACTTCAGGGCTAAAAATAGGGATTAGGCAAAAAACTGCCTGTTAACAGGCAGTTAATTGGCACTAATCCCCTTCCCACCTCGGGGAGGTGGCTCCCAGCATAGGTCGGGTACCCACCTTCTGGAACATTGGCACGAAGGCGGGTTGGGGCGGGATGGGTTCCTGCCCCCCGATTCTGCAATTTTCCCACCACTCCCACCTCCAAACCCACCTCCTCGGGGCTTGGATAATCGAGCCCCATGTCTCTATTTATGAAGTCCAGGATCCCATATTCTTTTTTAACCGCTTTCTCAACCTGCCCTGCCACCTTCAATGATTTGTGCACATACAGGGGAGTTTCTCTAACAGGTGGCTGATGTGCAATGTCAGTTTTACCCCTGGGTGGCAGGTTGAATATCTACCCCAATGGGTGTTTTGCTACATCCTTTGGTAAATAGGTTTTATCACACAGGTTAGTGCTGACGATGTTGACATGACCATTTTTTTAAATAGTCCTTTCACTGACCAGTTGTCCCCATCAAAGGTTCCCCTCCGATCTTCTCCACAAGGCCTGCACTGGTTGCAGAGGTTCAGCTTTATAGGGGCTGGTCACCCTTTTGGTAGCTCAGCCAAGTGAACACTGTTCATATGTGACTATTTGACTGCCAGGGAAATGGACTGTTCTCATCCAATGCCCACACGTGCACATTTCCCACAAGAAAGATGTTCAGGAATGGGAATCGTGGTCAGTTTTCTAGTCCATGACTCAGGGTGCTGCGGGTCAATTGCAGAGCTCCTATCAATGGCTGGCTGCGATCGGCTGATTCAGCATACAGACTGGAAATTGAAACTAGGACCTTCCTGGTTTATATAGATGCCACAACTATTTACTGGATAAATTCACTGAGCTATTCGAGCAGCTGACATAAGTAATAATCCTCATTATTAAATAATGGTTGGTACAGCACTCCCAAGGCTTATTAAACCCAACCTGTGTATTGATTTCTTTGTGGGTTCAATGACGAGACATTTATGAAAGAGAATGTCTTTTAATCTAAAGTCTGTTCAACTCTTGTTAACAGCATTTACAGGAGACACGATGCTAGTAATCCATCTAGAACGAAACTGAAACTAAACTCAACTGCCTTGCTTGTCTTGGTCACATGCCCTCTGCTGGTCAGGCACAAGCAATCAATACATGCAAACATGCTGATAAGGCATCATAATCAAACAGGCAAATACCATCTCTATTTGCTGATATCATTACAACCTGAATATTAAATCCTGGAGAAAACTATCAGACTAGTAGATACAGTGAGATGGACATGTGTATCTGTGTTTTTATCATTCAGATATATGGGGCTGGGATTTTCTAAGTTCTGCATTGACCAGCCTGTGATTTTCCATCCATCGAAATAAATGGGCAGACAATGGCAGACTGGAGAGCGCAGAAGCAGAAAATCTTGACCCGGACATAAACTCTTGCAACAGTTTCTAAATGTTATATAAACAGCTGTAGGTTTTCCCTGTATTCAACTGAATATTATTGTGCAATAAACCGTGGTAATAATACTACAATTATGCATCCTTCAGGGTAAATAGCTTCAGGCATTAAAACCATGGAGAGTCTTGCCAATTGGTGCCTACTGATTTTGGCACAAAAAGTGGTATGAAACCATCCCATAAATTTTACAGTGTATATTACAGAAATACGTAACAGATACCTGAAGTGATTTCAAAGCAGTAATCTAATCTCAGGGTTCAGATGACGGTTATAAACAGCTCAAACTTTGCTCTAGTGATTTATGGTTAATCTGATTTTCTTAATTAGACTATTGCCATGTAATCACTCCCAGGTGACTGATGTTCTCCATTTCATGTACACAGAAATGTTTTACCTCTGTAAAGCAGAGTGTATTATTTCTCAGCAAAACAGTCTGTTCCTGTCAGCTGACCTCATTATAACATTGGTGTCATACAAGCAACCTCTCCCTGTCAAATAATGAAGAGCCATAAGACCGTCTCTCTGCCCATCTATCTATCTTATTTGAAAAGGGTGAAATTGGTCTTTGCGAGCAGCGCAATGCAGGAGATAGCAAATCGGCAGCCCGTTTTGCCTGAATCTGTTTTGCATTGTCACCAGAGACCATTTTCACCTCCGAAATGTTGAGTTTGTGTCCCCTTCTGTCCATCCAATTCAGGCTCTGTAAACTTGTAGCAATCCGATTGGTTGATGCCAATCATGTGAGCCATGCAGCCATTAGTCGTTCAGCGATTTGAGTGGTCCATGGCTATAAGAAATCGACTCCCCCAAGATTACGTTTTTGGACCTTTACTCTTCCTCAGCTACATGCTGCCCTTTGGTGATTTCATCTGCAGATATGGGGTACACTGATGACACTCACCTTCACCTCTCCACCACCTCTCTCAATCCTTCACCACCTCTGCTTGTCCAACAGCCCATTTTGGATGAGCAGCAATTTCATCAAGTTAAGCAATAGGAAACTTAAAGTCACCATCGGCAGCCCCCACCATAAAATCTGCACCCTCACCAGCAACTCCAACCACCTCCTTGGCCACCATCTCAGGCTGAACCAGATTGTTCACAACCTCAATGTCCTAATTGATCCCAAGCTAAGCTTGCGACGCCATATCCTCTCCAGCACAAAAACCACCTACTTCCATCTTCATAACGTCACCCATCTCTGCCTTTACCTCAGCCCATCTGTCACTGCAACCCTCATCCATATCTTTGTTGTTGTTTTTTTTTGTTGCACATCTAGCACAGTGGCCTACATACCCTGGCTGAAGTCAGCTAACTCAATCCATAACGGAAATCAAGCTTGAGATATTGATGGTCTATATACCAGCCCCAGGTAGATCTTTCCTTCATCTTTCATGGATTATCCCTTATTTCCAACTCTCCTCAGTTTGAGGAATAATGGGCATGCTTCACTTTGATAAGAGAGTTTAAAATATCCACTGTAGAATAAATAGATTATTGCACCAGTGCTGATGGAATCTCATTGTTCTTCCACTGTGACAGAAATGCAGTCGAGTCATCGCTGGGATATCCTACACATCCTGTATTCACTTGTACCCTGGAGGTGTTTTGCGTAATCTGGGATATTCTTGCCTTGTGCAGTTTATTCCTGTTTAAGAGGAAATTAACATAAATAATCCTCTGTGATGTGAACTTCCTTTGCAGCTATCAAAATACATACACACACACGTGTTCCAATGCGTAACACCTGCAAAGTTTGAAGGAACAGTCCGAGTCCCAAACTCAAATCTGCTTAGAGTCTCAGTTGAGAGAGTCCTCTGAGGGCTACTTCCTGCATTGTGAATCATCAGCCTAAGTACTCTACATTGTTGAACTTTTAGCATATAATTTTGGCTTAAAATATCCGTACAATGATTTACAGCAATCAAAAATACCTTCCCGTTTTTCCCCCTCCTCTGCCAAAGGCAGTGACTTATGCCAAGGCTCAGTTCCTCTTGCCCAAATGGCCACGTTTCTTGTATTGGCAGTGACCATCCTCGAGGCATTCAGTCCTGGAGGGCACCAAGGCTGAGCCCAATCCTGTTCTCATTTGGGTGTCCATTTGCATGCACTTTCCAGCATGGGTTATTAATGCGCCAATCTCAAGTCGGAACCATGGCCAACTTTTCCTGTCCCAATAGCAGGGATACTGAGGCCAATTACTGGGGCCTCCATCTCTTCTCCAGCTGGCTCAGCACAGATCAAGGATTGAAGCATTAAACCAGCACTGCATCACATGTGTCATCTATTAAATCACTTGCAGTTACAGCAGTGTAACTTTTAAATGATATAGGTTTGTGGAAGAGGGGAGAAAGGGCCTTTCTTTTGGGGTAATTAGACAAGTGTTACAGAGGAAGCTTCAAGCATGCTATGGTAAACAGGGTAGATGCTGAGAGGTTGTTTCCCCTGGCTGGAGTGTCTAGAACTAGGGGGCATAGTCTCAGGATAAGGAGTCGGCCATTTAGGACTGAGATGAGGAGAAATTTCTTCACGCAGAGGGTTGTGAATCTTTGGAATTCTCTACCCCAGAGGGCTGTGGATGCTCAGTCGTTGAGTATATTCAAGGCTGAGATCGATAGAGTTTTGGACTCTAAGGGAATCAAGGGACATGGGGATTGGACAGGAAAAGTGGAGTTGAGGTCGAAGATCAGCCAGGATCTTATTGAATGGTGGAGGAGGCTCGGGGGCTGTATGGTCTACTCCTGCTCCTATTTCTTATTTCTCATGTTCTTATGGTAACAGTTACTTGACTGTTTTAGACCTGTAACTTTGCATACTGTCAGTTTACATTGTACAGACTTTGAAAAGCAGTGTTGTTGGAGACACGGGACAACTTTAACCTAACCCTTCAGTCGGGAAAGTGATGGGATCGGTTGCAACATTGGCTTTATACCCCCCAACCCCCCACCCCACCCACCCGATTTTACTCTCCATTGAAGTGGAACTAGAAAAAGTAGTTGGAGCTTGCATGGTACATCCTCCACCTAGTTTTTCATGCATTTTACAGAAGGATCTGAAACAGGTGGAGGACCCTTCTTTGCATTTTTAAATTAATCTAATGCTGATTTCAGGCAGTCGCCAGGTACGCCTAAAAACATTGATGACCAATATGGCGGAGGCCATGATGCCGGCTCAAATTAGGTGCAAGATCTCACGCCCAGAAATTGGTATAAATGGCACCTGTTATATGCCCAAGAAAACAGGTGAAACGCATGCCAATTTCTACCCACCGATGTGATTCAATAACTTTTGCTGAAGATGTTGCACACCAAGTACCAGGATATTGGATCAGGCCCACCAAGTAGGTTGAGTTTGACACCCATGAGCTAGATTATGTGCTCATGTCTTGTGGGGCTTAAACCCACAACCTTCTGACTCAGAGGCGAGAGTAACACCGACTGAGCTACTGCTGATATTTTTGAGCTAGGGCCCACCATTTGCTCTACTAAAGCTGCTGTTACACTGGCCTGAGAGGGGTGCTGGTGCTGCTCGACTCCTGATGCACAAGTCTCGCACGGCCATCTGCAACCCCAAAGTAAACTTGCCAAGTTCACTATATTAAACCACTGGAAAGACCCAGTTAAAAAAAAACAGGTCTTCTCAAGTAACTGGTGGCCCTAGCACCTCTCTAAGCTTTTCATTCACCACTCAGCCTCCAAATACATTTTAAAATAGCACTCTGTTTACAAATGGCAATGAAAAAGGAAGTGAGGTCTATCTTTCCCTTCAGAACTTAACCATGGCACCAGCAACTCATACCGATTCTCTCATTTTAGGCACTTTTACATTTAACGCTTTATAATTTGGGCCTGTGTGTTAGCTCCCTGTGTTTACACTGACAAAGCTATCTCCTTTAACCACAGTGTGGGTTTCTAATTTTGCCTTTAGTTTTAGTAACGTATATACAGAGAGCCAGCACACAATCATTGCTCTCTTACTGCAGTAACTACAGAAGTGCTCAATTTATTTTGCAGACCTGCTCCCCAACACTCACTCAATTCTCGTTCACTGGTACTTCTCAACCAAAAAGATTGAGAGTTTTTATTTAGAGGAAGAATATGTACATGTGTTTTGTGAAGTCATTGTGCTCAACACAGTTGTCAACATGGTTGAATGCACACTGGGGCAATGGGCCTTGTGGAGGTCAGGCTAATTTGGCAGGGTTTCTGGGTTTGGTTGGGCCATGGAGATCTCAATATTTGTCAATAGCTTGTTACCTTATGTGGGCCTTCAGGAGCCCAATCCAGAAAGTTGTTAGCTTGTGGCTACAATCAAATTTGACCATTTCTTACCATTTTGGGAAGAGGGGAGGCAGTCTAATTTTTCTTGGTGATATTTGAGACTGGTGAGCTTCTAGGAAAGGGTTCCATAGCGCCTGGTACTTTCAGGTGGTCTCGGTACTGTACATTAAATATTCTGACTGGCATACGTCCCACAGGTGTCTGACTCGCAAGTTTGTTATGGGGCGGTTGCACTTCACCATAGAAAAGGCTGCACCTTTCTGCAGCCAGCAGTGATAGATCCAGTAACCAATATGTTGTCTGAAAGGGCTCATCCTCCAGTGGGTAGGCACAGGCCTGGGTTGGCAAGAATTATAGGTCCCATCATGTAAAAGCATGACCACAGCATTGTATCACAGTGTGCCTTTCTGACTGTTGCTCCTCCCACAAGGAGGTGGAACTGGTGAAGCACTTGTGGAGTGCAATTCCTTTTTGTTAAATCTGAATTAATATTCTAGTTCCATATTTTACAAAATTAGAGACATTTCTTATAGATTGCAGTTCAATTGGAGAAAGTGTTGCACTGCACTTCAAATATGCAAAGATGTGCATTATTGATTGAGCTAAAGGGGAAGGAGTTTGACGAATGCAAGATGTTTTTCTTCATTTTTTTTTGGCTTCTCTCCCCTCCACTGACAAACATACAAAATTGATGGGCAGGTAAAGACCAGCTGGTCCATCAAGCCTGCCCCTCCTCTCCTAAATTCACTGATTCATGTTGGGGTATTGTCCCACATGTGCCAACCAAGCCCCAATACCCCATACAAGAAGCCATTCTTTATTGGTGAGCCTGAGGGGCGAGTTACTGCAGACAATTTGCCCATTGAGGACATCACTGCTCAGCCCGATCCTGCCCTTCCCAGATGTCTACATGCAGCAGGTGTCACTGGGTAAAGATCAGGCGCCAGAACCTTTGGCTGCTTTTTCTCCACTCCTAGGCACTGGGCGCGATTGCAGGACCCCCACTACTGCAACAACTGAAATCAGCTTACAGGATATTCTACCCCATAGAGGCCAATCCTACCACAGCAGAGGCCAATCCTATCTTCATCCAATATTCCACCCTAGTCAATTTTCCCTTCTCTAACCCAGGAGTGCTAAGGCCTTTTGTTGTGCCCCTACTGCCAATCAAGCCACGCTCAGCTAACTCAGGAGGACCGTGATGGAGCCTGAGGCCTACAATGCCCCTTTCCTTACTGGGCAGCATATTGACCAACCAAGCCTTTGAGGAAAGCTCAGACTAATGCAAGATCGTTCCAATTTATAGGTTCTGTGGAAGAAAAACAAAAAAGTCCTTGCGAGACCAGAATGCTTTTTTTTATCATCAATATATTTTTTCTGATTCATACATACATCACTTTTTTTTCCCCTCTTATTTTTACACAATCAAGGAAATCTCACAACAACAGGAGAAATTCTAAAATAAATACTATAAAATAGAACCTTCAAATAAATATTCTTACAAGAACCCTTTTCCAACAGAATCAGAAACAGATCTCTACACAGCTTTTCATGTTAACACAAAGGTGCCAAGTTAAACATGAACAGGAAATTGTAATGGCTGGTACTGATAGCATGAATTTCAATGAAGTTCACAATTACTCAAGTTGTGTCTTAAAGAGTACCACACAAATGGAGATTTTGTTAGGTGCCAACTTGGTTGGATTTTCCGGAAATCAGCAGGGATGTACATTAATTCTGTCTCTTTCTTTCTTTCTCTCTCTCACATGCAATTGGAGTACTTTGATGGCACAGTAAAGGTTTAGGAAAAGAATCCTCACACATATTGAACAATCATGATACTACAGAACAGAATTAGCTCAATTTTCTTTTGGTTTCTTTACAATCTTCTTAAACTCATTTTCTTTCTCTCTCTCTCTCTTTCTTTCCTAAGGTGCTGACTTATGCTGAGGTACGGCTCTATGGGCACTGGCAGCCCTCTAGGATCTCACCCAAGTGGTCATGAGTGAGCCTAGACAAGAGTGTTGAGTAGGCTCTTCAATTAGGTGAGGGGCATCTTAGATGAAGCCAGCCCTGCCTTCAACCAACGTCCACACATGAGCATTTTCTAGAACAAGTCATTAGCTAGCAATCGGACGAGTCGATTTTGCCCTGCCTCGGTAAGACTCCCACCACTGCCCATTAAACCCGTCTTCCTATTAACTGATCACAACTGACATGGTTGAGGAAGACTGTAGGTGCTAGTTTATATATCCTTGATATAACAAGCGTCTGGTGAGGATATGCCATCCCTGTCATTTGTTTTCTGATAGAAAGGTTATGACCAAGTGACCCAAGTCCTGTCCTCAACATTCAATGATGTTGTTGCGACAAAAGCTACCAAAACACATTAGACTCCTGGCTGGTTTTACTTGGGTCTCTTTCAGTCAATTCTTTCTCGTCAGAATTTTATATATATATATAGAAAGTGCCTTATTTAAATCACTATAGCAAGAAAACACCCACTACACTTGGAGCAGAAGAACTTCTCAGTCAATGGGATGGTTTTAAAACAAAGTTACCTGTCTTTAGAACTACTGTATTTACAGCACAAACATGGAACTTGGACAGGGTCCACAACTGCATGTTACATTCAACAGAAGGGAGCAATACTTTTAAGGCTGTATCAGCCTTTTATGCACATTTACAAACAGTGACACATATTAGGGAGCAGCAATCCCAAAACTGAGCTAGGCAGATGAGAAAAAATATAATTCAGCACCAGTGCCTACATTCAGTTTCCACTTTACATTAAACAGTAATCTAGAAAGTGTAACTTATGTTGCTCGCAGGCACCTGTACAATATAGCACACCAGCCTGGTTCAATTTGGGCTTTGAGTTATCATTGTGCATACATACTAGGGATGACTGGGGCAGAAGGAGACTGTGTAAATGGAGGATAAAATAAAGGGGCAAAAAGACCCTCGGCCTTCTCCCCCCAGCTACACTCCTGTCAAAGAAAACACCACACAATACACATTTATACTTTGTGAATGGAATTACAACAGGCTGACAGTTTTAGATAAATGGAAGCAGCAACAAAGAGGCAAAGCACTTGTCTGTGACTTGTCTATGGAACGTCAGGCTACTGAAGCTGTCATTTCACATCCTCCGTTCAGACTATCTGCTTTGTTCTTTCAACATTCATGTTCAGCACTGCGATGCTGCACTGCCTTTCTTTCAAACGCGTGGTAGAACCCAGGACAGACTAGCACTGCAACGGCAGATTTTCCTTGCCGAGTGAGAAGAACAGTAAGTGCAGCATCACTGGAGTAATATTCTATTCACTCTCTGATCACTATTCTGGTTGGCCCTGAACATCCTGTTTCCATTAGTCATGCTGGTCTGGAAACTGGACTTCTGTCCCCTGTGGGCAATCACACCACATACTGCGAATGCTGGGTTTGCTTCAGTTGCCTGCAATATTTAGGGGAGGATTGGAAGGAGGACTGAGATGCTTCATTTGCATTTTAAGCTGCATGTGTAGAGCTTCTCAATAAATAATTATCGGTAAAGATATGACATCAAGATCGTTAAAAGTATGTATATGCAATTCTGTAAAATACATCTGTACTGCAATCCCTGTGCACTATATGATCTAAGTTCCATGATCCAGTAATACTATCAGTGGCAAGTCATTGCTCAGTTTAGTCCCAATTATTTTCTGGTTTTCTAGGTAGAATAAACATAGGCATGGGTTGGTCGAGGGTTTCTCTATACTATAATAATTCATTCCCAATAGTCGTTCTCATCCAGGAATTTCAAATAATAAGTTTTCTTTTTTTTTAATCTCATTTTACTAACAAGTATATATATATTTTATAAATTTAGTTCAAAAATGTTTCTATTTTTATTATTGTGGAATAATCTTGTGGATATTACACACGGATGGAAATAATTGATGGTAATTCCACAGAGAAAGGCTTGGGTAGAAACTATTTTCATTTTCTTTGTCAGAAGCATTGAAATTGTTGCCTTTCCGCTTCTTCATTTCCTTTTGTTAGAAGACATTCCAATCACTCCCCCTAGTCTGTTTGCTACAAGGTCTTACACAGCTTCCCTCATTTGACAGGTGCAAATATTGCCCATTCTTGCTACCGTGCACAGCACTCCTTTAAAGCTGCGTGGGACAGGCTACAGGGACTACACATACCTTTGAACAAGCAATCTCAATGGCCTAAACTCGCATATTGTTGGGCAGTTGTAAATTGTTTAAATAATAAAGACATCACATGTGCCTTTTCTCCCCCTTCCTCTCTCTCTCTATATATATATAGTTTTTTATAGTAATAATGGTAAATTATTATTACTTTTATATATAGTAATAACTTTTTTTACTGCATTGTCAGCCGTTATTTACTTGGTTTATTTTATTTTGAAAAGAGCCATTCTATTCGTGCCTGCAGTACTTGTGAGGTACAAATCTCTCACACCTAATGAAATAATGCCGTTAACCACTGGCACTGCTGATGTGCTAAGAAACACTTGTGGTGCAGAGACCAAGAAACCAGAAATGGACCTAATCGGGACTAAAAAGGAAATGTGAAATTTTGTTGAAGACGAATAACATACACAAAAATATTTTTTTTAACATTTAACCGTGAACCCTTTCTAGCATTCAGGAAATGACTTTCTGTTGTGTAAAGTCAAATATCGTAACGCATCAAAAGCTTAAATGGCCTATTGGGTAAGAGAGTGGGAAACCTTACCTAAAAACACTAAAAATATTTTACTATATTGCTTCAAGATTCCAATCTAAAGTGTCTAGTAAGATTTTATTATGACTTCATCCAGTTGTCGGTACAAACAGTACACTGAATTTTGCAGTAACTATAATTCCGCTTTAAATGCCATTTTCTCAGACTCTTTTGGCACAGCGTGGATCAAGATTTTGGATCCCACCTGATGAGTGAGTGATGCATGTGATCTAGGAAGCTTAGGGAAATATCTGCTATCGCTAGTATTCCAAAAAAGACCCTGTGTGCGCAGTTACTGCGTCGAGGCTTCTGTAACCTTAGAACACATAAAAATGTATCTCATTAAATTCTGTATGGCATGTCAAAAAAAGCAAAGTAGACTGTAAGAAATGTTGACATTAGCAATAGGTCTGAAATCCATCAGAATGACCTCAGCCAATATACTACATGGTGGGATTTAGAGGTAGTCACAGGCTGTTGAGGATTTATCCTTCCTTCCGCCCACCCCCACCCCCACCAAAAAAATGAAACCCTTCAGATTTTGAATAGAACATCCTCCAAATATCAGCAATAAAGGCATAGATTTCTAAAGAACTTAAAAAAAACCCACATTTAGCTGCTTCTTAAAAGTGTCTTTTAATTATAGATTATGTCCATTTCAAAAAAGCAACGGGAAGGTTTTGCCCACTCACTACTCAACAGACCATGTAATTTTTTGAAAGCAGAAAACTTGCAAAGGCTTGGACTAGAAAAGCACGGATGTGAATTATAGTTCCATTAACCACATCACACGCCCCCCGCATCAGGAGGGCTTCTCCCCAGTGCAGGCCGACACCTCTGGAAGCTTGCAGTACACACTGTTGGAATTCTTGCAACGGCACCCTGGGCGGCTGACGGTATCGTAAAACTTTTGGGTCAGTTTGACGCATCCAGTCGCTGGCAAGTAGCAGAGCAAGCAAGGCAGGAACACCGACATGGTGCCCATGCAACACCACCGGGCACAACAGTTAGAGTGGGAGCAGGAGCAAGGGTGGTCGGCACCGAGCCCCTCGTCATCCTCGCTGGTGCAGTGATAGAAAATTCCTGTGACCAGACACATGCAGGTGGCATAGTTCACAACGTTCTGGGGGGAGCACAGACACCTCTGGCTGCAGACCCAGCAGTAGGGCAGAGTTCTGGGCGAGGTGCACTGGTTGCACTTGCATCTCCCGCAGCCCTCGCACAGCAGCAGGTGCTTGCCAGTCTCCTGGCGGTGGGAGGTCGCTTTCAGGTCGGTCGCTTTGGGGGTGGATGATTTGGGCTGGGAGCGCACGGCCCTCTGACAGCCCTGCTGGTCGGCCACCGGCGGCGGGGCCACATGGTCCAAGAGCCTCTGGTCCGACGAGGTGCTGCTGCCGCTGCTGCTGACCGAGCTGGGCCTGCCGGTCAGAGAGGTCCAAGAATGGTGGGGCAGGTCGTGGTGGTCACAGCGCTGGTCGGGCTGACTGACAGCCGTTGACTCCGGATGAGGCGCCCTGCTGTGGGGATCCGGGATGCTGTTGGGCTGGGTGGCGATCGGGTTTTCCACGTATTCGTTTTCCAGCCGGCTGGGCTTCATTTGGTCCATGGGTAAGATGGTCGTGTGCTGCAATCTGCCGTAAGGCAGCCGGCCGTCCAGGAAGGGTTGGAACACAGAAGCGGGGTTTGCAGCATTCCTGAGAGCGACCCGGGACTCCATTTGACTCAATCCTCTTGATCCTCACTCAAGATTTCCAGCCCCTGTCGAAAAGAAAAGTCACAGATTTATACAAAAGTGCCACAACGTTGACCTCACCATACCACACTCTCTAAAATGCACCTGACCAAAGGGGGGCAAGCATTCCATTTGCTTTACATGTTACCAGGGAATTCGTAGGCTCTGGGAACTTTTGGGGGGGGGATCTCTGCATTCAAGAGAGGTCACAGGCTGCAGTGTTGCTTTGCTGATGCTTGAAGATGGAGTTATCAACTCAGCCGGATCCTCATGGTATTTGTGACCGAGATCACATGTCCTGCAAGGTGGAAACCTCAAGCATGTCAATCAAACCAAGTCATCAGTCCTGAAATTAATATACACGCAAATCGCATTGCAGGCTCGTCGTTTCTCTCGTCATGCTCATGTATAGATCAACGAAGATAAGACAAACAAAAAAACGAAAACAAAACTGGGAAATAGGAAACTTTGTATCAATAACTCAAGGCCCTTAAGGAAGATTCATTGCTTTTTTTAAAGGAAAAAAAGAGAAACCCCCTGTATTCTCTTACCCTTCAAACTCAAGATTTTTCCGTTCTACTCCAATTACATCGATGATAGAGAAATTTCAGGCCGGGGATCCGTCTGTATTTCTCCTTCATTCTTGCCCTTTGGTTTCGCTCCCGCTCGGGTGCTGACTGTCAAATGTCTATTTATTCACAAACCCGACGTGCTGCAGTCACCCAGGGAGAGGGCAAGGCTGCTGTACCTTAAAACGGTGCAATAATCGCCTGCAATGTTTGCATTACATGCGGGCATGTAAATATGTACAGGGTCAGGCCGTGGAGAATACTAGCACACCGATTGATGGGACAGAGAGAGAGAGAGACAGGCAAAATAATGTTCAAGGCAAAATATTTCAATCAACATGCCCCAGATTATACAAGTCTCTTGTACAGTAAGATAAATATTCCCTCTTGAATTACTGAAACAACATTTTATAAATTAAAACGCCTGGTTTCAACAAGACTACCATGGAAAGGGGCAATACGCAGATATTTATTCCATATAATTACCGTCAAAAAATACAACGGGATATGCTTTAAATGAGACGATATTTTGTGTTCTAAATAATACGACATTTGAACAAGCACGCGAAGAGATCAAAGGATGAATCACTATTATAATTTTAACTCTGAAGACGGCGAGTCTGCATCTCCGGCTCAGTCAATAATGGAATTTCATTCATAAAATTGCCGATTAATGAATGGACCCATTTGGCAGCACTCCGGGGGGCCAGGATGTGTTTTTCATCAATTTGAATAATCGATTCAAGCCATTGAAAGATACAATGGGACATATTTTCATAATAACCCTCATTTGTAATTGCGGGAGACGGGTTTACACAATAAACTCAACCTCTACTATTTAAAGTATTAACTCTGAAATGGCTTTAAATCCGGACATAGTTTTGAGAATCGGATTCCCCGTTTTCCATTTTAGTTGCTACAAACAAGATATATATCAAGACACCGAAGAACATATTGTCACGATTAGTACGTGTTAAAACTGCGGTTCTTGTGTAGCTCGCCCCGCTACAGTATCCTGTCGAAATGTTTAACATACAGTGTATAGATTTATAGAGAAATCGGCGCTCTGTGAAATCACAAACAGGCGTTTTCTACAAGCAAGATTTATGCTCATTGCACTTCTATCTCTTTGAAATCTACTCAAAAAAGCAATTCAGTATTAATTTTAAAATATTATTTTTTAAATAGGAAATAATAATTCTGATCATACTATCCGTGCACGATTGAAGATTTAGAGCAGGGAAGAGGATCGGAATCACATAATTGTAATATTTAACTAATAAATGCAACCTGTACGACGCTAATAAATAAAATATACTTACTTTAAACGTCCCCAGAATAATAACTAGCTCCGCTAACACCCAGGTGCAGTGGGGGATGCTGTGCTTTGTAGATGCAGTACTGCTTGGCGTGAGGGCGCACAGTGGCGGATTCTGCGTAATTTTGTGAATGAAAACGGTTGGCAGCGGATGGCAGGGTAGTATTTTCTTTAATTTTGTTTTAAGTCAATACCCAGCATACAAACAATGCACCAATAAACTTAATAACCCCCCTCCCAAGCTGCAGCAATAACCATTCGGGGGATATTGTGGATGCAATGGTTGTTTTTGCAGCTTCACAGTGGAGACTGTGGATGAATCATTGGTAAACTGCAGAGTCTCCGACTCAGTCCCGTCCATCAGCCCCACTTTCTGTGAAATGTGATTTTTTTTTCTCACTCTCTCGCCCCTCATGAATGGAGAGGCGCAGCCAACGCAGTGCGCCACGGGAGTTGTAGTCCGGCCCCCCGTTCATTGTCCCGGGAGCGAGGGGGTCGGCAGACTACAACTCCCGTCAGGCCGCGCGGCCCGCCTCCGCTTCCCACGGCTTCATTTGCATGCCCGGCTCCCTATAGGGCCGCGGCGTGTCCGCCCGCTGCTGATTGGCCAATCGCAGAGGAAATGCCGCATCCGGCGGCAAGCGATTGGGCGAGCCGAGGTGGGCTTGTAAGCCCCTGCGCAGTGATTGGTCGGAGAGGCGTTCATTGAGATATTCTCTGAGGTTGTTGTGAACTGAAAAAAAAGAATGGAGACAGAGCGAGCGAGCAAGCGGTCGATATTACTTAAAGGGACACTGCCTGTACCCCCCCCCCCCTTCACTGTTGCAATAGCCCCTTCACCAGGGGTTTCAATAGGCTTGCAATGAAGTCGACAACACAACATTCACGTTCTGTATCTTCTTTAGCATTTATTGCTGAAGTGCTAAAATGTCCCTGACAAGAGGGTGGGACTTCGGGGTCCTTTTAAAGCTCAGCCAATAATGCTCTCGAGTTGCAATGGAGGAAAGTCAGCTTGGCTGAATGCAGAGACCTCAGTCTTTCAATTAAATCGCCAACCGCAACTATAACCTGCTCCGTGTGCACACCACATTGTGCTTATGTTTTAATAAATAATGGCTGGATCAGAAGTAACGTGGAATTAATACTGTCTGCAACTATCCTGTGGGATTTTATGTGTATAATAATATAATAAATGTCAAGCCTTAAACACACCCACCTAAAACCAGAGTTACTGGCAGCAATATACATTATACAATATACATGTTTGTTGTCTGTAACACTGCTCAACGGCTACAGAACAGATAGTTTGAGCTAAGCATCCCTCAAATTCTGCCCATGTGCATCAAAACCATTTTGCAATAGGCAGTTCAACACTGGATGGATGATTTTTCTAAATGAAGGACATGGGCACTGGGGAATTGTACATTTTTCCACTTTGGGCAAATAATGTCAGTATCGAGCTTTGTCCAAAATATAGTTTAACCCTAATTTCAAACGAGCACCCACATTCAGGCCCAGCACTCAGGTTTGGCTGGCCTGGGAGCAAGGTACACTTCTCCTGTCCCACGCTGCTCCATGCGTGGATTCCATAATGAATACATTAGGGAAGAACATTTTCATTCCAAAAATCAACTGGAAAGCAAAACTGGTATGGTACACTTTACAAAGAATTTTTTTTTTAATGGATTTATGTACAAAGCAAAATGATAACCGATTAACATGACCCCCCCTGACAATTTTCCAACTGGCAAGTGAGTTCAACAAAACGAAATCTGAAAATGATTCAAAATTTCTCGCTTTCCTCTCATCGATGAGCACTCTGGGCTCTCATCACTTTCCTTGGCCCTTTGTACTGTACATCCACGTTCTACTAAAGCTCAAGTTAGCTCATGAAACATCTCACAATATCATCAGTTACCAAAGACAAAAAGACACAATGGTGTGTTTTCAAGGAGTGAACATTCCACAGCATGTTCAAGTGCTTTGCCTTGAGGACCAACAGCTTCCTTTGGAGTTTCCCCTAATTCAAAGGCACCTCCGGTTCTCAAAATGCCCCGACTGCAAGTGAAAATGATTACATTTCCCACAATAGGCACCTTTCTGACCTTTGAGTGAATTTGCCTATACTTGCTTACTTATGGAGAGTGCCCGTGCTCGGGGCTTGACTTCACTCAGTTGAGCCACAAACTCATTTCACTTTCATACATTTTTCTTTATCTTTGTCTTGGCCTTGGGAAAGCTAAGGCTGTGCACCACTCTCCCCCATTTAGACTTGCTGAGTGCCAGTCTCAGTTCAGCTCCGTGGCATAATACAGAGATTTGATTACGCAGGAGTGCAGCCATCCAGAACCAGCTCTCCACATTCAAATTGCATGAAAAGAGCACGATCTGATGGCAGATTCATAGACGCTCAGTTTTGTGGTTCTACAATACCATCGGTTCCCTGCAGGTTGGATTGTTTATGCCTAGCAATGCAGCCAATGACAAAGAATGTATCTGCTATCAGCTACATATTTAAGTGAAAGTGTCTATAGGATCTTTACCCTGGGCAGAGAAGGGAGATTCTCATCCCACCAGCACCGGCTGGATTAGAATCCAGGTCCCAGAGGTGAAAGGACTCTGTTCTTATACCGCACCATTACCCACAATCTTTTTCAATTAAGGGTTGTGCAGGTGTGCAACTTTCAATCAGTGGTTCCACTCAATCACTGATTCAACCATAGACCCGGATTACGATACTATAACACAGAATAAGCACAGTGTGAGTGATAAGTGTAGAAATCCACCATCAAAATTACTGAAGTGTAACACACTGAGGCACACTCCAACCGAGACAAGAACAATAGTCATTGGAAAGTGTGTTGCACGGTCGTAGCACAATCAAGGGGTTCAAAGGACATCAAAAACACTAAGTAGAGTTTAGCAAATCAACTGAACATCAAGGTATATACAATTACACACACAGTTTTTTCATGGGGTGAGTGGGGGTCGAGGGTTGGCAGAACCTTTCTGTGCCTGTCTTTTGCTGCACCAAGACAGAACACACATACAATTTCTCAGATGTGACACACTGTCATGAAGGCTCATAAGGCAAGATACAGGCAAAATACTGGAATGTTATATAAAGTTTCATTATTTTACAGTTTGGTAATGTTTTTTACAGTAACCTATGCATATTACAATCACACCTCATCTTAGCAATCTATAATGAACCAGTTTAGCACGAATCCCCTGAAATTACCATTCAAAATACTCCAACATACATTCAGTTAAAATATTCAATAACGGGTTGCTTTTCTTTACTATATTTTCAAGTCCTGATTTCTGTATTTCACTGGCAGCTTAAACTACAAATTAAGATTTATAGCTTACATTATAAGCAATATCCAGAGTAATAATATGTAGTGCTGCACATGTTTCAAAAAGCATTAATTTCTTCCTTGAACGCCTTAGAAACTCACAGAATGAAACCATTAAAGTTCCAAAGTTTATCCTTCAGCATCCTCTCAAGTCCCTGAGGTGGTGTAAAATGCCTGTAAGATTTACAAGTCTTCTTACAGTGTTCCACAGTATTAGGTTCAAAATAAAGAAAGATTCAATAGTTGCTTATTAGCATCAATAGATATATAAAAAACATCCTTCACATTTGATGTTTTTTTTAAAAATAATAGCATCATATAATAAGTGCAAGTACTAACCTGTCTCTGCAGCGGGTACTTTAAATAAAAGCATTTTACACTTAAGCATCCTCCTAATCCACACCAACTTACCTCTCTGCAGATCAGCTCGAGTGACAGATGCCACTGGGAGCCTATTGCTTCTGCCTCTCTACCAAGCAGCGGCTGAGACATAGAATGGGGATGCAGGTGGGCGGGAACGTGCAGATTGAGCTCGCTCAGCCCACCCACATCAAACAATGCCAGCCCCTTGCCATGCAGCAGGGGTGCTACGCCGCTTGGCATCTATTGAATGCGTACTTTTAATTAAAAATATTTTTGAAGTGGCAGCTTGTTCATGGTGGAACTGCAATATGCGTGATTCTACCTCTGACGGTCGCTTTTCGGGCAGATTTATCTTTTAAAATTCTGTTTAAATCACGGCGATAGTTCATTGAGAACAGTATTTTTGCCATTTCAAGCTCTATCTAGGAGCCAACCTGACCTATTTAGGTAACCATAGGAGTGAACCTTTGGTCTCACGAGACCAGTAAAATGATTACTTATCATAACCCAGCAAATTCAATAATGGTGGGGAACGTTCCACCACTGAGCTACATTTAATTAATTAACACTTTAAATCAAGTGTCAGCAAAGGTGAATGTAAGGTGTCGAAATTCCAACTCATTCAATCTTGTTTTGTTTACCATCAGTTCAGTTTTGCTTTCCTAAAAATGCAACTTTTAAGTTTCTTTCTACAATCGCAGCTTATTTTGCCCTATTGGGATTAGTAATTCTACACTCCATGTATGAAACAAAATGACCTATTTTCATGGGTCGGAATAAGTAAAGACCTGATAATATCAAGTACACTCACTGGCCGTTTCAGCCGGGAGTAACCTGGGAAAATGTCACAATTCCGCCTCGACGGGTCAAAGCTAACTTCCCAAGAAATACAAAGTATTGCTCAGGATTCCTACTGACGTCATCAAAACAGACAATTTGCAAATATTTGCGCACAGCCCGATTGATCTTTCATTGAACAATTCCAACCAAACAACAGAAACTGCTGAACATTTTACACAGAAGTGACTTGACTACTGAAATGCGTTGCTGTCTCCTGGTGATTATTTGTTTTAGCTTGCTAAGCATTAATAAAGGCGTAAAAGAGGACAAGCAGGGGAGTTTCATGGTTAGATCGAAATTCCATAATAATCATAAAATCAAGTGTGCATATTGCACCTTTGCTTCCTCTAAATATAACTGATTCATATACCCAGGTAATTCTATCCGAAACAAAACTATTCTTATATATTTAATGAAAAGAATTTGTGTTTATGGCACATTATCACACCTCTCAGAAATAGCATCTCAAAGTGCTAATACAATCATAATATTGAAAGGAAGTGGCTGTTCAGTAGCAAACACAGCAGCCATTTTGCGTTCAATAAGATTCAGAAACAGTAATGAGATAAATAACAAGTCAATCTGATTTTTTTTTCTGTTGGTGATGGCTGAGAGAGAAATATTGGCCAAGACTAATTGACCTTCTTTGAATAATGCCACAGGATATTTAATTTCCACTTAGTGCTCCCTCAGTATGGCACTGGAGTTAGTTGGTCACAGTCTGGGTGGCAATAATTGGCCTGCTGTATGCCTCAGAGACATGGACCATGTACAGCAGGCACCTCAAAGCACTGGAGAGGTACCACCAACGCTGCCTCCGCAAGATCCTGCAAATCCATTGGCAGGATAGGTGCACCAATATCAGTGTTCTTGCTCAGGCCAACATCCCCAGCATCGAAGCTTTGACCAAGCTCGATCAGCTCCGATGGACGAGTCACATCGTCCGCATGCCCGATACGAGACTCCCAAAACAAGCGCTCTACTCGGAGCTCTGGCACAGCAAGAGAGCCCCAGGTGAGCAGAGGAAACACTTCAAGGACACACTCAAAGCCTCCTTGGAAAAGTGTAACATCCCCATCGACACCTGGGAATCCCTGGCCCAAGACCGCACAGAGTGGAGGAGAAGCATCCGGGAAGGCGCCGAACACCTCGAGTCTCTTCGCCGGGAGCAAGCGGAAGCCAAGCGTAGGCAGCGCAAGGAGCGCACGTCAACCCAAGCACCCCACCCACCCGCCCCTTAAACCACCGTCTGCCTCACCTGTGACAGAGACTGTAGGTCCTGCATTGGACTCATCAGTCACCTGAGAACTCATTTTTAATGTGGAAGCAAGTCATCCTCGGTTCCAAGGGACTGCCTAAGAAGAAGAATTGGCCTCAACAACCCTGAGTTAGAGAGGAGGAAAATAAATGTCCAGTTGGCTCTCTGATGACTCTTGCTGAAAAGTGCATGTGTGTGGATATTGTGTGCAGCCAGAATTAGGCTTGGCTGTAATGCCATCCATGGTCAAATAGCCCACCAACAGTATCCAGCTACTGAGATTCATGTAGATATGTGTGCGTTAGTGTCTGGCTCTTGGAAAAAGGAAGAGGACTGAAGACCTCCTGATTACCCATGAATAAACACTATTTGGGTGCGATGGTGAGGGGTGCCTCTGCTACCTTTGGAATCGCATCACAGTAAGGAGCCGATGCCTTCAGGCCATAGAGGAAGGAAGGAAATTGGAAGAGAAAATTGGTGAGAAAAAAATTGTTAACCTGTTAGCCGACTGCCACAGTAGAGGTTTTGTGTATAAAGCACATTTGGGAAGCATTAGCTTTTGCCTAGATGTCACTGTGACACTGCGATCTTTGAAGTTTAGGATCTATAATTAGGAAAACAGAATAGAACATCTTGAGTGCAGGAGTTGTATTTTTTGCCTGAGATGCAACTTTGTACAATCATGGACACATGTGTCCATTTTCTTAAATAGTGAAACTTACTGTAGTGTAATGATGTTGAAGGTAAAAGGGAATGATGAACTAATTTGTTTCCTATAACCAGAACTTCATGCGCAAGAGTATGAATACTACCTCAGTATCTATTAAAGGAGCCTTCAGTTCTCCCTCTTTGCTATTGTCAAGCTACATACCAAAAACAAAGCATAACACACACACACACACACACACACCTACTCAATCACACCAACAATGATTATTATAATCAGAGAAGCATACAGCACAGAAGGAGGCCATTCGGCCCATCATGTCTGTGTCTGCTCTTTGCTTCCACTGCTACCACAGAACCATGCTAATTTAAATTAAATTAAAATGTTACTCTTTATTTCATGTATGTCTTAAATGACAGGTGACTGGGTGCTGCTACCCTCTTCACTCTGGCACCCGGGCTCAAATACAACAACAACTTGTATTTATATAGCACCTTTAACGTAGTAAAACATCCCAAGGCACTTCACAGGAGCGTTATGAAACAAAATTTGACACCGAGCCACGTAAGAAGATATTAAGGCAGATGACCAAAAGCTTGATCAAAGAGGTAAGTTTTAAGGAGCGTCTTAAAGGAGGAGAGAGAGGTAGAGCGGCGGAGAGGTTTAGGGAGGGAATTCCAGAGCTTAGGGCCCTGGCAACTGAGGGCACGGCCACCAATGGTTGAGCGATTAAAATCAGGGATGCTCAAATACCACTCCGCCTGATGGGTGGAGGTCTCCTCTCTCTCTCTCTGCTGGCTGTGAGGGTCCTAAATGGAATGATTAGGGCTAGTCTTGATTCAGTTCCAAGCAGGCACAGAGCCAGAGTACGAAAGAGTCCACACTTTTATGCAAAAAAAGTGGCAATCTCAGAGAAGCCAGAAAAATTTGTGCAGAGAGGGAGGTGCAGTAGTAAGGGATATTAGTCCGAGGCTGAGATTGAGGTGAGGGAGCATTGTTGGGATAGATTAGAGAGAGATTTACTCAACATCTGTCCACACTATAATCTGAACTGACAGTAATTGATGATAGCCCAGCGTGCCGAGAATGGAAAAGTATTCAATTTCACAGTATCCTCAAGAGCCCAAAAATGAGATTAAAATAAATTTTGAGAAACTTTAGAGAACTGCTCAAATTAATACTAAATTCTATTAACCAGATGACAGGAAACTTTCAAGTCAATTCTACCTTTAATGAATTAGCTGTTGAAACTGGCGAGACTATTACAGAAATGGTTATATACAAATAAGTACAGATCAGCAGTGACCCTGTTAACACTTCACTAGAAATGAGAATACATGAATTAATTGCCTTTTAATGCTTGCATGCAGCTCTCAAAATCAGGGAAATAGCTGATTTCACCAAAATAAGGAAAACAGAATTCCTGACACACAGTCAGAAACCTATTTTTAAAAAGTTCCCTGAGGCAGTGAGTTGCCAATCTCAGCTTCATCGCTGAGCAGATAGGAGAACGCTAGAGCAATGGGAGGCAGGTAGCCCAGCCAGACCTACATAATGACAATACCTCCCTATCACTAAAAGAAAATGTTTTCTGGTCATTTGCCCCAGTACAGTTTGCAGGACCTTGCTCTGCACAAATCAGCTGGCGTGTTTCGCTACATAACAACAGCGACTACATGTCAAAAGTCCTTCACTGGCTGTGAAGCGCTTTCCTTTGCTGTTGGAAATAGGAAGAGCTTCGACAGCAAAGACCACAGAGCGCAGCCCATCAAGTGAAGGAGCTCCACCTTAGTGTGGATAGCACTGGGAGACTAGGGAAAATAAAGAGGAAAAGACACCCCTGAGAGTGCAAAACAAAGTAATTGTTATAACGTTCAGAATCAATTGTAGTATCATTCAAAAGTGCGTACAAAGACTTATTGAAGCACAGCATGTTATTTGTTTACAGCTTTATAACTATTTTTTTTTTAACTCCTCTGATCTCTTCTGGTGCTATTAAAATGAGTTGGAGCTTGCCACCGACACAATGGTTGTTTGATTCTAGTGGAATGCTAGGACAGTACAGAAATAATCAGTGTTTATGTCTTCAGTTTACAGGCCCCAGCAAAATCCCAGGGCCCTTCACTCCCACAGAATAAACAGATTATCTCAATAGTGGAAGTGACTTCAAGGTGTTTCTTCGCTTGTGCGAAAGACTGTCAAATTTATCTTAATCCATCCTAAAAGATTCGGGTTTCAAAATAATTTTTTTAAATGTTTTCCTTTTAATATTAATGGGGTAAATGGCAGCGGTTCAACATGCAGACTTGTACGAGGACAATCCAAATCAGACGTGTCTCCTGAAAAATGTGGATAGAAAGGCCATGGGTTGGAGTGAAGAAGAAATCAATGGGGCTAGGAATCGCACCTGCCCGGTTTTGAGAGTCCAGTTATCGAATGGGCTGTCTGGAAATTTGTAAAATATAACTCGCGCCAAAAACAGTAAAGCGGCATGAAATGTTACCACCTACTTCTGAAACTTCTCATATGCAGGCATTAGTTAGTAAGGTTTTCGATGAAATTTCATCAGAAGCAAGGTGATTCTCTGAACTCAAACCATGGTCCCACCTGTGCTGATATGGTTTTGGTAGAAGAGGCAATCCTAATCCCAACAGTTTTCACACGGTCCGGTGTAGTAATAGATGTGAGAGAGAGCCTATTGAGTTTGTGTGTGTACATCACAATGACACAGACGGTGGGGGAGCGGGGAGGGGGGGGGGCGCACAGTCAACTTACAAGGGGGTCGGAATGCACATCTGCAGCTCCCCAAGATGGCATTTGCCCAATAATGGTAAACCTGGCAGAGCTGTGGGAACAAGTCCAACACATTTATAATAAGGGGCTTTTTATTTTTTTTCCCTTCAACGTACCCAGTGTCTGTTTATACATTAACTGGAGCATCGCTACATTAACACTACCACATTACCAATGTAGCCTTAGCAATAATGGTTTCTTTAATTTAGGATTATAACCAGGGATTCAAATAAACTATCCAGAGATCCTTAACAAACAAGTTATAAAGTTTGACCTTCACTGGTAGACGAATATGAAAATGTGATTCAAATAATTATGACAGATATATTTTCCCTCTAACACTCCCCCAAAACATCCTTCGCATTTTATAAATGTGTTGCTGTGGCCCATCACGGGTGAGCAAGGCCGCTGGTTTGTGGGTTTTAATGGCAGCATCTCAGGATCAAATCCCCAAAACACTAATAACAATCTGAGAATCCTATGTCATAAAAATGGAATGTGATTTATTGGGTCACCATCAAACCAGTGACCCTGATTATAAACAACAGAATCAGGGAATGCAGCAAGCAATCCCCAGAGCGCCAGTAAAAAAACAATCCCGGAATCCCGTGTTATAAAAAGGGAATGTGATTTAGAGCAACTGCGAACCAGTAGTCCTGGCTATGGGGTCTGATTCAGCACATATAGGCCAATCAGCCCCATCCAGTGAATGAAAAGAACACACAACCCGAAGGCCTCAAATCTCAACTGTGTGCAGCACAGTCAGGATCAGGGCACTGACTGGGGGAGGGGGTGCTGGATATAAGTGAGATTTCTTTTTTAATAGTCAAATTCTGACAGGGTTTGCAATCCTACCCAGTTTACTGAAGGAGGCCCTCAATAAAAACATTTAATTTTTCAGGCGAAAACAAAAGAAATAAGGCTCCCTTGTCTTGTGGCGGTGGTGAATGCACAGAAGGATATATTGGAACTTGACCCTTCATCTCTCAACATGTCAAAAGAGGTGCGGAACAATAAACTTTTGCGACTGTTTAACAATTGCAGTGAGTAAACAATGATTAACATATTAAACTTCGAACGCTGGTAAGAATGAGTGGGGCCAAACAGTCTTGAGAGCATCACAGAAAAACGCCCCACTCATTCTTGCCAGCATTCGAAGTTTAATATGTTAATCCAATTTTTTTTTAGTCAGACCATGTAAATTAATTAAAAAATGCTCGGCTTCATCTATTTAAACAGATCAGACTGCGGCATCGGGGGCCAATATTTAGGTAGCAGCGCCGGAGAGTGAGGCTGAATGGGCTGAATGTTGGGAGGGAGGGGATGGCAGGATTTCTTTCTTCAAGCAGCGCTGGTGCAGACGGCCCCGCCTGGCAGGCGCCGTGAGCCTCACAAAAGGACAGGATGTGTTCATTTGTAAGTAAACCACAGAACGGAAATTATTGTAATTTTCTCTAAAGTATCCTACTGTCTGCTCTCCGCCTCCCCCCGGCACACACAGGCAAAAAGGAAGAGAGAGAGAGAGAGCGAGAGAGAGAGAAAAGGAATCAGTTTGAACGTGCAGTGAAGTTTATCCATGAGCCAAAGTCCAAAAATGTTTTAAAAATACAGAAAGAACATTTTAAGAAATGCTAAGTGCACTCGTCACTTCTTTAAAAAAAAGTTGTCTGAAAGGAAAAATTAAAGCTGTACCTCAATCCAAAGTTGAAACAGATCGGAATATTTTTTATGATTGAATGTCACAAGATCATTTTCCAGTTAATATGGTTTGAGTTAAAGCAGTATTTTGATATTTTTTAAGAACCACTCCCTGTTTTTTTTTCCTCACAAGTTATTTTTCGGTTTATTTTTAAAACGAGTTTCACTTTCCAGCCGGGCAGAATAAAATTATATTTAGTAAGCGCAGAGAAGCTGTTGGGGAAATGATCGCAGCGACGTGAGTTTAAAAGCTGAAACCGAATGTGGCTCTGATGGGGAAGAGAAATTCAAACACCCGCAAATCTCGATTGCTTTTTGTTTCCACAGTCGAAGTTTGGCCAAACAAGAGGTAAAAAAAAAAGTTGCTGGCCTGTGCTCCAATTTTACAAGTTAAACGTGAATTACTTTTGGGAAAGTCCCACTTGTATTGTTAATTTAAAATAAATAAATCTGTATTCGGGAAATATCCAGCCACTTGTGTGACATGTTTTAAAGACGGAAGTTTGCACACAAACACGCACACATTTATAAAAATATATATATAGTTTAATGCAGGTTTAGATTTTAACAATAGCATTGCACTAAGCGATACCAATGCTGTTTCTTTCCAGAATCGGAAGCCTTTCATTAAAAGTGGCAGCGATCAGGCGACCCCACCATCATCACCCCGCTGCAAGGGCAGGTTCGCTTTAAGAAGGGACATTTAAGTTGAGAAGTCAAAACACTCACCGTGAAACAGGACCAGGGAGGCTGGCGAGTGGACCTCGGGAGTTTGTCTCTTTCTCTTTCGATTGGTCTTTGTGCGCTTTTGCAACTGATGAGACCCTCCATGTATCGATCGCCGCTGTTTATTGTTGGCGTGCTGTCGCTGTCAATCATCCTTTTTTTACAGCCCGGAAGGAACGGGGACTAGACAAACAAGAGGGATGGGAGGAGAGGCTATACATCGTCCAATAACAACAAATACACCATTCTAGCACTTAGCAGCGAGGAATTGTATCCGCCAGCTCTTATTCACTGAAGGGTTTTGTTCCAGTCGCCATGAGTTTTGCTTCTCGCCCGTTGAAAAACTTTGAGAGAAGATGAAATGAGAAAATTGGGAGAGGAAAGAGGTTAAAGTTTTTTTTTAAGTTCTAAGTCATCATAAAGTTTGATTGCTAGTGTTAGAATTGATTTTAATGGCAAGTGGAGAATTGAACCTCATTACTAGACACCGCTGGTCACAGATCAGCCATGGTCTAACTGGATGGCGGAACAGGCTCGAGGGGCTGAATGGCCTCCTCCCGTTCCTATGTTCCCGGTATAAGCCGGGTTTTGGGGTTCAAGCCCTACTCCAACACAGCGTCAGCTGTGGCTCAGCTGGTAGCACACTTGCCTCTGAGCCAGAAGGTTGTGGGACTTGAGTACATAAAGCTAGGTTGACACTCCAATGCAGTGCTGAGGGAGTGCTGCACTGTCGTTAAACCGAGGCCCCGTCTGCTCTCTCAGGTGGACATAAAAGATCCCATGGCACTATTTCGAAGACGAGTAGGGGAGTTATCCCCAGTGTCCTGGCCAATATTTATCCCTCAACCAACTTAACAAAAACAGATTATCTGGTCAGTATCACACCGCTGTTTGTGGGACCTTGCTGTGCGCAAATTGTCTGCCACATTTCCCATATTACCACAGTGACTCCACTTCAAAAGTACTTCATTGGCTGTAAAGCACTTTGAGACGTCCAGTGGTCGTGAAAGGCGCTGTATAAATGCAAGTCTTTTTTTCTTTCACATAATCTAGGTCGACATTTTAGTGCAATACCAAGGGAGTGCTGCATTGTCAGAGCTGCTGTCTTTCGGATGAGATGTTAAACTGAGGTTCTAAATGACTGCTTTTTTAGTTGGATGTAAAATATCCCATTGCACTATTCAAAGAGTTCTCCCGCTGTCTTCGCTCTACATTCATCCCTCTACCAACACCACTAAAAACAGTTTAACAGGTCATTTATCTCATTCGCTGTTTGTCAGATCTTGCTGTGTACAGACTAGCTGCCATGTTTCTCGACATAACCTCAGTGGTCACACTTCAAAAGTAACAGAGAGTTGTGGGGATCTGGAACGCTGTACCTGAAAAGATGCTGGAAGCCGATTCCATAAATAATTTTAAAAGGGAGTTGGACAGGTACTTGAGGATGAGCAACCTTAGAGGGTTATGGACAAAAAGCGGGGATGTGGGACTGAGCACGACTGCTCTTTCAAAGAGCCAGCACAGGCACAACAGCCGAATGGCCTCCCTCTGTGCTGTGAGTTTCTATGATTCCATGAACTCATTAGTTGTGAAGCACTTTGGGATTTCCTGAGCACGTGGAAGGTACTATATTTCAATCTTTGACTCTGTGGGTAGCACTTAGCTGTCTGCCCTCACTGACCTATACTGGCTTCCAAAATATCTCATTCAAAATTCTAAATAGTTCATTCCAAATTTAAGCTTGGAAGCCAGAAATGGCCTCCAAACCCAGGCAATCTGAACCTCAGGGCCAAGACAACTAAGCTCTGTTTGTGATAACATTTCTTAATCTCTGGTATGTCCAGTTTGAAGATTTTTCTTAGCATTGTTGCTTCAATTGTAGAACACTAAGATCTGTTGGTATCAGCAACTTGAGATACATACAAATGAATTAAACCTTGTATGTAGCCCCCAGGGATCCATGTAGATAATGCACTGCAGCAACTCGCCAAGGCTTCTTCGCCAGCACCTCTCAAGCCCGCGACCTCCACCACCTAGAAGGACAAGGGCAGCAGATGCATGGGAACACCACCACCTCCAAGTTCCCCTCCAAGTCGCACACCATCCTGACTTGGACATTCCTTAATCGTCGCTGGGTCAAAATCTTGGAATGCCTTACCTAACAGCAATGTGGGAGTACCTTCACCGCACGGACTGCAGCGGTTCAAGAAGGCAGCCCACCACCACCTTCTCAAGGGCATCAAGGGATGGGCAATAAATGCTGGCCTTGCCAGCGATGCCTATGTGCCAAGAATGAATTTTAAAAACCTTCACAATCTAAGCTATTCACTGGCTGAAAAATTAACTCAGTAGTTGGTTTCAGCCAATGAAACATTTTTTAAAGTTGCTCTCCCCTCCCAAAACAGACTGCAGACTGTAGGAGTCCTCTGTGAAATGAGTCTCAATCCAGTTCTTAGTGGGTAAGGATGGGCCTGCAGCCCAAATTATATATAATTCAGCACTAATTTGCAATTTCACTCAGAAAGATTACAGGATGGTTAGTGTGGAAAATGGAAAAAGTGTCACATTGGACATCACTGCAGGAGTTCCTCAGGGCAGTGTCCTAGGCCCAACCAACATCAGCTGCTTCATCAATGACCTTCCCTCCATCATACAGTCAGAAGTGGGGATGTTCGCTGATGATTGCACAGTGTTCAATTCCATTCGCAACTCCTCAGATAATAAAGCAGTCCATGTACGAATGCAGCAAGACCTGGATAACATTCAGGCTTGGACTGATAAGTGGCAGGTAACATTGACACCACACAAGTGCCAGGAAATGACCAACTCCAACAAGAGAAAGTCTAACCACCTCCCCTTGACATTCAATGGCATTACCATCGCCGAATCCCCCACCATCAACACCCTGGGGTCACTATTGACCAGAAACTTAACTGGACCAGCCACATAAATACTGTGGCTACAACAGCAGGTCAAAGGCTGAGTATTCTGCAGTGAGTGACTCACTTCCTGACACCCCAAAGCCTTTCCACCATCTACAAGGCACAAGTCAGGAGCGTGATGGAATACTCTCCACTTGCCTGGATGAGTGCAGCTCCAACAACACTAAAGAAGCTCGACACCATCCAGGACAAAGCAGCCCGCTTGATTGGCGCCCCATCCTCCACCTTAAACATTCACTCCCTCCACCACCGGCGTACTGTGGCTGCAGTGTATACCATCTACAAGATGCACTGCAGCAACTCGCCAAGGCTTCTTCGACAGCACCTCCCAAACCCGTGACCTCTACCACCTAGAAGGACAAGAGCAGCAGGCACATGGGAGCACCACCACCTCCAAGTTTCCCTCCAAGTCACACACCATCCTGACTTAGAAATGTATCACCATTCCTTCATCGTCACTGGATCAAAATCCTTGAACTCCCTCCCTAACAGCACAGTGGGAGTATCTTCACCACAAGGACTGCAGCAGTTCAAGAAGGTGGCTCACCACCACCTTATCAATGGGTGTTAAGGATGGACAATAAATATTACCCTTGCCAGTGACGCACATATCCCGTGAATGAATTAAAAAAATTAATAGTAGGTGGGTGTTCCTCTGAGGTTGGGGTTGAGGCTTGTCATTTATGCTGAATAGATGGAAGTTTACTTTGTTTCTCAATGTGCTATACCTGACCTGGGAGTACTTGAGGCTGTCACTGAAACCAAAAATGGGAAGAGGTCCATTCCCCAGCACTAATATCCCTCACCACAATGAGCACAAAAGGAAATATTAACAAAAAATGTTTGAGTAGATCTTTTAGTTCAAACTAAACTAACAATAGAGACAATAGTATAAGAGGACACAATAATCAAACTAATAAGGGGCAATTTTAGGACTGGCATCAGAAAGTTCTTCACAGAATGAGTCATCAATCCACGGAATGGATATCAGGCAGTGTGATGAAATCAAAAACCCTGAAATCATTTAAGAAATGGTTGGATGCCATTATGGGGTGACTGTAGGGTCATTCTGAATGGATGCATTAAAATGGGTCAAATGGCCTCTCTCATCTGTACCTATCTTGTAACAGAACAGTTTGCATGAAAAGTATACCCAGCTAACAGGAATAGGCACCTCAAACTTGTTGATAACATTCACCAAAAACACCGCCTCCAAAAGCAGTCTCACACCAGTGTAGGGATTTGCTGGCCCAGGATAACGACTAGTTGGCATTTCCAAGCCACTTTTGTGCACCATAAGACATCACATGCTGCATGCCTGTAAACATTACATGTTGAAAGGAAGGAATACAGCAGTTTATATGATTTTGTGGGTTGTACACTGTGTTGCCACTAGGCTTATCATATTAATGCCAATGCACTTTAGGAAATGTCACACTTACACCAATATGTGTGAATGCTGCATAATAAGCTTCTCTTATAAAACTTTTATTTACCTTGTCAAATTCCTCCCAACACTACCACCAGTGACTTTCACAGCCTCAGGACATCCTAAAGTGCTTTACAGCCAACAAAGTACTTTTGAAGTGCAGTCACTGTTGTAATGTAGGAAACACGGCAGCTAATTTGCACAGCAAGCTCCCACAAGCAGCAACGTGACAATGACCAGATAATCTGTTTTTTAGTGATGTTGGTTGAGGGATGCATATTGGCCAGAGTAGGAGAAGTCCCCTACTCTTCTTCAAAATAGTGCCATGGCATTGTTTCTGTCCACTTTAGAGGACAGGTGGGGCCTCGGTTCAACATCTCAGCCGAAAGGCGGCACCTCCGACAGTGCAGCACCCCCTCAGTACATGCTATGAAAGTTTCCCACACCCACCAGTACTCTACCAAAATCCTAGTGGAAACAAAAACACTGCATGAAAATTTCAGCCACCCACCAATATATTATTCTAAATGCAGTTTTACTTTTCCCTGCGGGCATGTGGTGAGCAATAATCCAAAGGAGACCAGCTCATTCCGTGCACTGTTCTCCCCCTGAGTTATATTTCAATTTGCTGCCACTTCTTAGAAGGCTTGTCTGAAACCAGTTTGCAGCCTGGAGATCCTGTTGGCTGTGCATATATGAGATTTGCTTACCGACGCATGCACCGTGATATTAGGTCGTGGCCAGAATAGAAGATGGTTGTTTTGGAATTACCTCCCTAAATCTTTTCGCCTCCCTCTCTTCCTCTAAGACTCTCCTTAAAACCTACCTCTTTAACTTTGGTCACTTGTCCGAATGTCTCCTTTCGCTCAGTGTCAAGTTTTGTCTGATAACGTTCCTGTGAAGCGCCTTGGGACGTTTTACTACGTTAAAGGCGCTATATAAATGCAAATCGTGGTTGTTGATGGCAGGTTTTGCAAGACCCATTGGCTTACCATGCCATTGGGTCCACTCTTATATTTGAGAGTACCGTCGACAGCTAGAGAATGACATATCCACGTCGACAGCTCTCTCCTGTGGTTAAACCGCCTTAAAATGCAAATAACAGCACCGCACTTCGTGTCGTAGCATGCCATGGTGTCGCGATCACACATGCCAAGATGGTGCACTCACATTGTAGAGGATCATGGGCGCACCCGCCTGACCAGATTAACTAGTCTGACTGTTCAGCTTTGCTTGTGCAGAATCGGAGTGCAAAACTAGTCTTAAACTCGTGCTGTCAGTATACAGGAGGTGTCTTGTACACCACAATCCAGATACTGATCTGACATCTGAATTGTTGACACTATTCATGATGACCTTCGACCTCTTAAATCCAGCTGCACAGGTGCACGGTAAGAACAACAGCACAGTAACGTTTAAGTCACAACATTGGCATCCTTTGTTACCTGGAGACACAGGTGTAAATCAAAGGTGGTCTCTGGTCTTTAGCCACGGGTCACGTGTACGCTATGACGATGTGTCATAACACTATTAAACGCATGGCTGGAGGCTGAGTTTCTGTATTGGTGAGACGCTGGTACCTGGTGGGGGAGCGGAACACACTGCAAAGTTCACTCAGGAATTGAATCTATGCTAAAAGAAAAGGCACTCTCAGTGAAATTCACAAGAGGGAATTAATTGGCTGTGTTAATTTCACCTGCAATTTCTCTTTGCAGAACTGAAAGATTTTTCAAGACACCCAAGTAGTTTTTCTCTCTTTCTTTCATATTGAAGTTGTTAGACTGGCACCGAGTTGTTAATAATTAGAAGCTATAACAACTGCTGAGAAATAGAAGGCCAGACCCTCCCATTTCCTGGAGCATGTGGGAGAGGTGTTGTTTTTCAGGTGTTAAAAGTCTTGGTGGCCTGGCAGCTGATCAGCTTCCTGTGGGCTGAATGCAGCACTTCTGAAGGAATGTGTTCCATTTCATTCAGTTGATTCTGGAAGTTGTGATGTAAAGCTCCAGTGAAAATGCGACGCATTGCCTAACCAATGCGGTATGGAACAATAAATACATAACACGCAAAGAAAATGGCAAAAACCTGGGGAAGGAAAAGGATAATCGCCCGGAATTTCCACGTGGCTATCCCAATCCCTTACCGTAAACTCGGCGGGTCGGCGGATTTCCCGGAGTTAACACGTAAATGGTCATTTACGCTATTTCTCCGGGGTTTCCCACCAAAGTTAAGGTCGGAGATTGGGAGAGCCCCCCGTTTGTTTTGCCGTCACCCAGGATTAGGGTTGCCAACCCCTCCAGGGTCGCCCTGGAGTCTCCAGGAATTTAAGATGAATCTCCTGAAAGGCCATTGGGACATTGTGTTGTTTTTATTTTCGTTGAACACTTGCTTATTAGTTACAAAAATGTTGGAGATGGTAAAATAATCCGTCTGCGTTGGAGGCAGGAGGTCATGTGATGAAATCTCCAGGAATATGTCTAACCAGCGTTGGCAACCCAACTCAGGATCATTCATTAAAAGGCCGGATGTGGATCGGCCATTTTAAATAGTAGGCCGTTTTTTTCTCTCCAGATTTCCTTCTGGCAGTTGCTGGGGTAGATTCCATGAGGGCCAGGCAAACATAGACACACACATATGAAAATAAATACGCACACAAACATAACCACATGCACACACACGTATTAATGGAAGGAAAGAACGTGCTTTTATCTAGCGCCTTTCACAGCCTCAGGATGTCCCAAAGCACTTTACAGCCAATGAAGTACTTTTGAAGTGTAATCCCTGCTGTAAATGAAGGAAACCTCGCAGCTAATTTGCGTACAGCAAGCTCCCACAAACAGCAATGAAATAAATGACCAGATAATGTGTTTTTGGTGTTGGGTGAGGGATAAATGTTGGCCAGGAGAACGTCCTTGCTCTTCTTTGAACAGTGCTGTGGGATCTTTTACATCCACCTGAGAGGGCAGACAGGGTCACGTTTTAACATCTCATTCAAAGGACGGCATCTCCAGCAGTGCAGCGCTCCCTCAATACTGCAGTCACGTGTCAGCCTAGATTACTGTGTTCAAGCCTTTGGGGTAGGGCTTGAAACCACAACCTTTTAATTGTATACACATGCCTTTTCTGAAACGTTATTGGTTACTATTGAAGTAGTGAACCGGATTGGGAACTTGGCTGATTTTTCTCTTTCCTAATCCACGGGGGCTGAGGCTGATTGTAGTTCCCCTACAGCCATCCTAACTGAGATCTGCCAACTCAGTACAGACTGACGATTGAACAAGGGATCTTCCGATATGTTTCACTCTTCAGTATTGCTTCTTGGATGTGTATTTGTGTGGACATCAGATGAGGAAGGGATAAGGCTTGCACAGTCAAATAGCTTGTGAATACTCAATGTCTTAGCTAGGACATGAAGAATGGCCACTTGGACAATGTGGTGTCCGTGTGTAGATAAAGACACTGAAGACAGGAGTTGGTTCATAGGTATTTACTAAGCAAGTCTGGGGGGGGGGTTCTAAAGGATATATACAATACACAGGCTTATATAGCCCAAGTGGCAATTACCGGCATTACGCACACCTGGGGCTCTTAAAGGCACATACACCACAATTGCTCTTAAAGGCACATACACCACAATTCCTCCCCTTCCAACTAACTAGTACATCATATTTTAAGTAATTATTAATTACACGTTATATGCAAAATAATATACATTGCTGTATTAATTAATTATAAGTTAGTCTCTCAGGAGGCTTCCTGACTCGGTCCGGATAACGCCTCGGGGGTGTAGTAGTTTCTGGTGGTGTAGTAGGTTCTTCTGGCAAGGCTGATTCGGCTTGAAGGCCAGTGTCGGGTTCATCGGGTTCCAGTATCACTGGATCGGAGGTAGATATGGGTATCTCTACTTCATCGTTAGATGTATAGCGTGGTGGTGTAGGTTGTCCCTTTTCGGATGACTTGATGATTTGGTCAGCATGGCGCCTTATTATGCTTTCTCCGATGTCCACGGTATACATCAGTGGTCCTAGTCGTGTGCAGATAGTTCCAGGCTGCCATTTCTCGGTACGGTAGTCCCGGGCCAAAACCGGTTGGCCTATCTGGAAGGCCCTAGTTGGCCTTTCATTCATGCCCTGAAACTGCTGGTTCTCCACGTCCCTTCGGATGTTGGGCTTGACCAAATCCAGCCGGCATCTTAGGTTTCTATTGTAGAACATCATGGCGGGAGTTTGGTTTGTAACCATATGTGTTGCATTCCTATATGCAAATAAGAAGTTATCCACCTTGTGCTGAAGTTTTATGTCTTCATTACCCATGGCCTTTATGGCCTTCTTAAAGGTCTGGACAAACCTTTCAGCCAATCCATTGGTGGCGGGATGGTATGGGGCGGACGTGTAGTGCTTTACCCCATTGTTCTTTAAGAACTTTCTGAATTCTTCGGACACAAATTGCGGTCCATTATCAGAACATATCTGTTCCGGCAGCCCATTCCTGGCAAATATGGTCCTTAATACTGTGATGGTTTTTTCCGTGGTGGTGGAGGACATCTTTATTACCTCCGGCCACTTGGAGTGTGCATCAACTGCGATTAAGAACATTGAGTCCATAAATGGACCAGCAAAGTCGATGTGCACCCTTTGCCAGGGAGATGAGGGCCACTCCCATGGATGTAGAGGGGCCTGTGGCGGAGCATTTTGGACCTTCTGGCATCCTAGGCAGCTCTTGGTCATGTCTTCGATGTCTCCATCGAAACCTGACCACCATACAAACGCCCTAGCTAGGTTCTTCATTTTCACTCCACCCAGATGCCCCTCGTGAAGCTCCTTTAGCACTTTATCCTGGAGTTTGGGTGGAATCACCACTCTGGATCCACACATCAAGGTTCCTCGGCACACTGACAGCTGTTCTCTTCTTTGCGAGAATGCTGGCAATAGTGGTTCGCCATGTGCTGGCCATCCCTTTATTGTTAAATCGTAGACCCGTGAGAGAGTAGGGTCATTTCTGGTCTCCCTTTCAATGGCAGAATTTGTCACCGGTAGACATTCCACTATGGTAGATTGGAATATCTCTACTGGGTCTACTGTAGGTGCCTCTTCTATCATTGGCAATGGCAGGCGCGATAAACCGTCAGCATTCCCATGCTGTTTTGACCCTTTGTATTCAATGTTGTATTGGTGTGCCCCTAGAAAAAGGGCCCACCTCTGTAGTCTTTGTGCCGTCATAATGGGGACACCTTTCTTAGGGTTGAATATGGAGATGAGGGGTTGATGGTCAGTCAGCAAGGTAAATTTTTGTCCGTGTAGGTAATGGTTGAATTTCTTCACTCCCCATACCAGGCTGAGTGCTTCCCTGTCTATCTGGGAATAGTTACGCTCAGCTGAGTTCAATGAGCGTGACGCAAAAGCTATCGGCCGTTCCGAGCCATCAGGGAATCTATGGGACAATACCGCTCCTATGCCGTAAGGGGATGCATCGCACGCCAGTCTGATTGGTAGTGATGGGTTGTAATGAGCCAAAACTTTCTCGGATGTGATTAAGTCTTTACATTTATGGAAGGCACGTTTACAGTCTTCGTTCCATTTCCAAATCACTCCTGTGTGTAGAAGATCATTAAGAGGGTGTAGAATAGTTGATAAGTTCGGTAAAAATTTATGATAGTAATTTATTAATCCCAGGAATGACCTCAATTGTGAAACATTTTCAGGTGCTGGGGCTTTTATAACTGCTTCAATTTTTTCAGGTGACTTATGCAACCCTTCCTTATTAATTATGTGGCCACAATATGATATCTGATTTTGGAAAAATTTGCACTTGGGGCGATTTGCTCGTAGGCCCCGTTCTTTCAGCCTAGTGAGCACCTGCTCCAAATTGGCAAGGTGCTCGTTGTCGTTTTCTCCTGTTATAAGGATGTCATCTAGGTAACACTGAGTCCCCGGAATCCCTTGCAGGACTTGCTCCATAGCTCTTTGCCAGATAGCTGGAGCTGATGCTACTCCAAAAACCAGTCGATTGTACTGGTACAGGCCTTTGTGTGTGTTTATTGTGAGATACTTTTTAGAGGTCTCCTCAACCTCCATCTGTAGATATGCCTGTGCCAAGTCAATTTTTGTGAAATGTTTTCCTCCGGATAGTGAGGCGAAAATATCTTCTATCCTCGGAAGAGGATACTGTACCGTGTGAAGGACCGGGTTTACAGTCACCTTAAAGTCCCCACAGATGCGAATTTTTCTCTGTTCCTCAGAGTTATTTTTCAATGCTTTTTTCATGACTGGAACGATGGGTGTTGCCCATTCGCTCCAATCTATTTTGGATAATACGCCTGCCTTTTCCAAATTCTCCAGCTCTGCCTCGACTGCCGGACGTATTGCGTATGGCATCGGTCTTGCCTTAAAAAAATTTGGAATTGCTGCATCTTCCACTTTTATTGAGGCGGTGATGCCTTTCAAGGTTCCTAGTTTCTCTTGAAACACTTCTTTGGCGTTGGCCAAGATGTCTTTTAGTCGTTCAGGTGTGATGTCATCATTGTTTTTTTCCTTACTGGTCACCGTCAGTGCCTGAATGGAGTGCCAGTCTAAACGTATCTTCCTTATCCATTCACGTCCCAACAACGGTGGACCACCATCTTGTAGAATGTATAAATACAACTTTTGTATTTCTTTGCCATTGTATACCACAGGCACCTTTATTTTTCCGTTGGGGTAGACTTTCTGCCCCGTATATGTTTTTAAGATAATGGATGTGTCTTTTAGAGGTATATGCGAAAATAGCCTCTCGTAATCTCGTCGATTTATTACGGTTAGAGCTGATCCTGTATCTAGCTCCATTTTAACTGGGGACCCTGCTATTATGAGGGTAACCCAAATGGTCTGGTAATCTTCATTGGCAATTATATTATGTAATTTGAGAGAGCTTAGTCTCTTGTTCCCGGAGTCGCTATCGCTCTTCTGGTCTTTGGAGCTACTGTCCGTCATCATTTGTACCTTTCTGTGCTTTTCCTTATTGATTCTTTTCCCATTAGTGGATTTTTTATTTTCAGATCGGCATACACGTGGAATGTGTCCCATCTTTCCGCATTGCCTGCATGCTTTTTCTTTGAACCAGCAATCCCTCTGGTCATGGTTGGATCTGCCGCAGCGATAACATCTCTCGAAACCCCGTGTCATTTCATGGGTGCCGAAGTCCTGTGGCCTTTGCTGTATCTTTGCCGCTCCTATTGCACTGAAAGCCTTGTCCAGTGTTAAATCTTTTCCAGAAGATACCTTTTTTTGTGTTTCGACACTTAGGGGATCGCAGATGAATTTGTCTTGCAGAGAATCTGCCAGTCCTGCCTCGAATTGGCAGTGTAGGGTATCAACAATCTCCTCAAAATTCTTGTCCATCGGTTCGGCTGGAGTGATTAAGTTGCGTAACAGCTTGTATGTTTCTGCGCCCATTAGATCCAGAAGCACTGAAGCTTTTTTTTCATCTTCTATTCCATTTGCGGTGCAAAACACCTCCACTCTTTCTACATATGTGGTCCAATCCTCTATCTTGTTATCAAAAACATCAATATTGCCAAAGTTAGGCTCTGTTTCGTTATCAAAAGCATCAATATTGCCAGACTTAGGCATTTCAAAAAAGATATGGCGCTTCCCGCGCTTTTTTTTTCTCTCTGTAGCAACGATATGGCGCTTCCTGCGCTTTCCCGCCGCTGCTACCGATAACAATGCTGTTTTACTGTGGTTTCCGTTTATTCACTGTTGGAGACTCGTTCCCGACGGAGGTCTAAACGCTGACCTGCTTGCCGTGCTGGCTGTCTCCCGAGTGCACCCTCCCAGTCCGTTATTGCTTGCCTCCGATTTCGCTGCCTGTCTCAGCTGTAGAGCCCACCGCTGGAGCCCCAGCCTGACGCCCAGGAAGGATTAGCGCAGTACCTGCCACCAGCTTGGCCAGCTGGTGAAACCACAGTTTCTATTACTTCCTTGAGTCTTCTGGATGCTGGAGGAATCGATGTCCTTGAGGTGCTGCCGAATTGCAGGTAAGTCCGTTTCCACTTCGTCGCCACTGTGGTGTCCGTGTGTAGATAAAGACACCGAAGACAGGAGTTGGTTCATAGGTATTTACTAAGCAAGTCTGGGGGGGGTTCTAAAGGATATACACAATACACAGGCTTATATAGCCCAAGTGGCAATTACCGGCATTACGCACACCTGGGGCTCTTAAAGGCACATACACCACAATTGCTCTTAAAGGCACATACACCACAGACAAGGTAAATCAATCGATGCCCATGGAATTATACTGTAAAGTAAGTCAGTGCTTCAGGATAGAAGATTGTAGAAAACTGACAGTTTTTTATTCATGCAAGGCTCTTTAATGTTCCTCATTATGTTATGTTAGCAGCTTCTTGGCTTTTTACAAGGATGCCTGATGGAAAATGTGTGTGGATGAACGTTGGCAAAGGAAAGAATTGGACTTGGTTCCCCTGCTGGCGTACAGTGTCTGGGCTCAAGCATAAAAAATGGCCACTTGGTTGAGGTAGCGGGGGTGCTTGTGGAACCGTACCACAGCAAGTGTCAACACCTTCAGGAGAAAAAGGAAGAAAATTATTTTAAGTAACTGTTCTGTTGTTGCTACTGTTGTCTGTCAGCAGACAGACCACTTTATTTGGTTAGCTTGGTCCCTTTGTGCGCTGTTGGCAGTGTGGTTGCACGGGCTGTTGTGTCAGTAGTACTTCAGCATGCAGATAAAAGAGAATCAACTGCTGAAATTTAGACATTCAGCTCATTCTATTCGGTCCATATAAGGAATGGATAGTTATATATATTTTTTAAAGTCACATGGGCGTTATCTCATAGGCTGAACAGCTTTCTATAATCATGTTGGTGAAGAGTCATAGACTTTTGGCCGTAGCTATATTAATATCCATTTGTTGCTACAGCTGCTTTCTTCCCTTAGGCAGGATAATGTATCTGACCCTGATAATCCTCGTGATTACTTCATAAAGTCCAAGATTTTTCTTAATAATTTTTTTGTTGCTCCGATTTTCTCCCCTGAAAGACTTATACAAGCTAGTATGGTTCCATGGGTGCAGTACATCACCAAGTGGCCATCTCTATGTGTGAATCTAGGCAGTGATCAAGCTACTTGTCATCACATCCAAGCTCAATCCTGTCTTCACTCACTATCCACATTTGTGAACGAGCCAAGCAGGGGGGTCACTGGATAGCAGTGGGGGCTGAGAACACTGGCTGCCTTCTCCCCTCTCTGGGCCTGAGATGATGAGGGCTACTGTTGTCCTGGCTGAGATCTGCTGACTCAGTACAGACCAGATTGGAGTCAAGCCTATGATTTCCCTGGTCTGCATGGCTCAGTTCTGCATTAGGCATTTTTTTTGGTCAACTTTCTCCCCACCTTCTCTCCTAAGGTACTTACTCCCACTGAGATGCTGTGCTGATTGCCCTCTGGTAACTCATCCAAAGGTCCATTCTTCATGTGTGAGCCTGGTCATGGAATGTCAGCAAGCCGTTCAATGACAGGGTCAATACAGTCTAGCCTTTGGCTCAGTGGTTAGCACTCTCACCTTTGAGTCAGAAGGTTGTGGGTTTAAGCTCCACTCCAGATACTTGAACACATACAGGCTGACACTTCAGTGCAGTACTGCAGGAATGCTGCACTATTGGAAGTGCTATCTTTTGAATGATCTTTTAAAGTGAAGCCCTGTCTGCCCTCTCAGTTGGGTGTAAAAGATCACATGGCACTAGAGGAAGAACAGGGGAATTCTCCTGCCCAACATTTCTCTCTCAAAAAACATCACTAAAATAGATTATGTGGTCATTTATCTCATTGCTCTTTGTGGGACCATGCTGAGCACAAATTAGCTGCTGCTTTCCCCTACTTTACAACAGTGATTATACTTCAAAAGTACCTTATTGGCTATGCAGCGTTTTGGGACGTGAAAGGTCTTGCTTTGTTTCTTTCTTTAGCCCAATCCTGTCCTCACTCCATGTTCACTCTTGGGCATTTCCAGCAGGATTACTGGATGGCTGGAACCCTGGCTGATCTTTCTTTCCCTAGCCCAGGGGTGTTGAGGCTAATTGTAACACCCCCATTGCTACCCTAGTCAAGACCAACAAACTCAGCATGGACGAGGAATCGAATCTGGAACCTCCCTCACACTGCCCCTATCAACTGAGCCACTGGGCAGTTGCTTTATCAACTGAGGCATCAAGATGCCTCTTGCACAATTTTATAACAACTTATTTCAGTGCAGAAAGAGAATTGGGTGGTTTAGTCTGGAATGTTGGCACAGGCTATGTCAGAGTCACTTACCTCACTTTGACCAACCTTGGCTCCAACTTCATTCCCATCATTTTCAAATTAATTGTTGGTTACAGTGACATTTCCATGTGTTTTTTGTTGGATAATGGAATGATGTGTATTTTCATCCATTCTTTGGTATTTTTATGACGATGGTAGATTTATTGCTATGGATTAGTTTCAGCAAGTTCATTATAGGTTTTTTTTCCTTTGATTTGCTCTCCTCTCTGCTCCTCTCCTCTCCACTCCTCTCCCTTTCTCCTTCCCTCTTCTCCGCTGAAGTTGCTGACTTGACCTAGGATACAGTTTCATAGGCGGCACCCACTATTTCACCCATGTTCTATCCTTTATATGCAAGTGAGAGTGAGGGTTGGCAAGCTATCGAATCTTAGGGCGCATCAATCAAGCCTCATTCCAACATCCACAGTGGTGTACTTACCATCAGGAATCACGATAGCAATCAGGAGCGCAAATGCTGGCTGATTTTCATTCTTACCCCTCAAAGTCTAAGGGGTAGATGTTGAATTTGTGTAAAACGGGTGATAGCGAATCACCAGCCCATTTTGCATCTCTTGTGAATTTTTATTTCCGTTGAAATTAAAGGATTCCCACTATCAAATTTTATTGCCTCCTTTCCTGAAGGCATTGGCTCATGCTGAGGTTGGGGCGTGGGGATAGGATGCTACAGGCGCCAGTCACTCTCCAGTACGTCACACAAGTGGCTATTCATGTGTTGACACATTATTCAACCATGGGGAGCATCATATCCAAGCCCAATCCTGTCCTCACCTGACGCCCACATGACGCACTTTCCAGACGGTGGGGTTACTAGATAGGGATCAGGAATAGGACAATCTTCCCATGCCCCAGTGCTCTAAGGCCAATTGCTCCCCTATTGCCAACTCAGTTGAGATCAGGTATCTCAGCATAGATTGGCAGTCAATGTTGTGCCTTCCGGTCTGTAAAAGTGTATAGTTTGATAAGTACTCCCTCGCTCACCTCTGGTCACCTTCTCTCTCCATTGCAACATTTCTTGTTTTTCTGGGTTTTTTTTTTATCGATACCACTATTGCTACTGCTTTTCTCAACTTTCCTCTCTTGTTCCATCAACGCTCCAGATACATGCTCTTGCTCCTCCCTACATTCCCGTTGTTGTGAATTCAAGACTCACTGCACATTTTCCTACTCTAAGCCATTGTTACCCAGAACCTTAGAACGGTGGACTCCTTGCCTCCCTCAGTCTTTCCTTCCTGTTGCAACCTTCAGGCTTTAAAACCCCAAGCTTCACGTCACCTAATCATTCACTGTTTTCTGATGTCCTTGTTCTCGCTTTCCAATCTTAGTGATGTCCTACATCCTGGGTCTTGGCCTCTCACCTTGGTTACACAATAAACAAAATGGCTGAGTAACTGACTGCCTTTACCAAATGAGCCATCAGGGGAGCCATTAATTAAAGCATTTATCTTGCAAACACATTAGACATTTTCTGCTTAGTAAGCAGGATAAGGGTTAGCAAACATGAACTCCACGGGGTTAGCATGAGTGTCACAATTAGTGATTTAATCATTACCCTGACAAATAAAGAGGATAGTTATACAGTTAGCACAACATATACTGTGACAAATATTTTAACCCTTGCCCTGCTGAATAAACAGGAATTTTTCAGGGCAGTTGCAACAAATACTGCAACTGGCACCTTGAACCATGAACTGCAGTATTTGCTCTGCTAACTGTACGGAGATCCTGTTTATTCAGCAGGGTAAGGGTTAAGACACTTTTCATAGTGTTTGTTGTGCTAGCTGTATGGAGTTCCTGTTTATAAAGCAAAGTGAGGGTTCTGAAGAAAAGGTTCTCAAGTGACTTGCTCTGAAGTGCTCTAAGCTGTACACCAGTAGGGAGAGATGTCACAGCATGCTGAAATGAAGAAGTCAAAAAAAAAAACCCGCGCAAGTAAAACCTCTGAGTTGGGGTACGTTGGGAATTTTGGAAAGGGGAAGAATTGGTTCTTAACACTTACTCTTCCTGAGCAACCAGCCAAGCCATGGTAAATAGGTTAAGCTGTTTGACAAATACTCTGTAACTCTGCCATTCACAGTGATCAAAGGAGAAAGGAAGCTCAAAGAGCTGTTTGTTTTCCTTCGTGTCTATCTGATGTAGTCATTTACCAGGGGAACTTCGCACAGTTCTCAAGACAAGAATTTATGAGAAGCACCCATTTAACTTTCCACACAGCAGCAACATTTTGGGACTAAAAAAGCTTTCCATCTCGTTATTCTACTAGATTTCCTATGTTATTTGATTGTCCCAGAGTCTGAAATATGATGCAATTGCACAAGGGTTATTGATTTGTAAACATAGAGAATATCCTGGTTTGCTAACTGAGCACCATTTGCATGAAGATCCTAAGTAATGTCTCATTCTGTAGGATATGTTTATGTATGGGTGCATGAATAGCACTGTAGAATTTTATCAGCAGTGTAGAATTAACAACAACATCAACAACTTGTATTTATATAGCGCCTTTAATGTAGTAAAACATCCCAGGGCACTTCACAGGAGTGTTACAAGGCAAAAATTTGACACCGAACCACATAAGGAGAAATTAGGACAGATGACCAAAAGCTTGGTCAAAGAGGTAGGTTTTAAGGAGCGTCTTAAAGGAGGAAAGAGAGGTAGCGAGGCGGAGAGGTTTAGGGAGGGAATTCCAGTACTCAGGGCCTAGGCAACTGAAGGTACGGCCACCAATGGTTGAGCGAATATAATCAGGGATGATCAGGAGGGCAGAATTAGAGGGGCGCAGATATCTCAGGACGTTGTGGGACTGGAGGAGATTACAGAGATAGGGAGGGGTGAGGGATTTGAAAACGAGGACGAGAATTTTAAAATCGAGGCAGGAGCCAGTGTAGGTCAGCGAGCACAGGGGTGATGGGTAAAAGGGATTTGGTGCGAGTTAGGACACAGGCAGCCGAGTTTTGGATCACCTCAAGCTTACGTAGGTTAGAATGTGGGAGGCCAGCCAGGAGTGGGTTGGAATAGCCAAGTCTGGAGGGAACAAAGGCATGGATGAGGGTTTCAGCAGTGGATGAGCTGAGACGGGGCGGAGATGGGCGATGTTACGGAGGTGGAAGTAGGCGGCCTTTTTTATGCCACGGATATGTGGTCGGAAGATCATTTCAGGGTCAAATATGACACCAAGGTTGCGAACAGTGTGGTTCAGCCTAAAACAGATGTTAGGGAGAGGGATGGAGTCAGTGGCTGGGGAACAGAGTTTGTTGGGGGCATCGAAAACAATGGCTTCGGTCTTCCCAATATTTAATTGGAGAAAATTTCTGCTCATCCAGAACTGGATGTCGGACAAGCATTCTGACAATTTAGAGACTGTGGAGGGGTCAAGAGAAGTGGTGGTGAGGTAGAACTGGGTGTCGTCAGCATACATGTGGAAACTGTCGCTGTGTTTTTGGATGATGTCGCCAAGAGGCAGCATGCAGATGAGAAATAGGAGGGAGCCAAGGATAGATCCTTGGGGGACACCAGAGGTAATGATGCAGGAGCGGGAAGAGGAGCCATTGCAGGTGATTCTCTGGCTATGATTAGATAGATAAGAATGGAACCAGGCGAGTGCAGTCCCGCCCAGCTGGATGGTGGTGGAGAGTCGTTGGAGGAGGATGGAGCGGTCAACGTGTCAAAGGCTGCAGACAAGTCAAGAAGGACGAGGAGTGATAGTTTGCCTTTGGCACAGTCACAATTGCTGTCATTTGTGACTTTGAAGACAGCCGTTTTGATACTGTGGGAGGGGCAGAAACCTGATTGGAGGGATTCAAACATGGAGTTCTGGGAAAGATGGGCATGGATTTGGGAGGCAAAAACACATTCAAGGACTTTGGAGAGGAAAGGGAGTTTGGAGATGGGGCGGTAGTTTGTAAGGACGGAGGAGTCAAGGTTTTTTTTTGAGAGGGGCAATGATGGCAAATTTGAAGGAGAGGGGGACAGTACCTGAGGAGAGAGAATCGTTAACAATATCGTCTAACACCAGAGCCAGAAAAGGAAGTTGGGTGGTCAACAGTTTGGTGGGATTGGGGTCGAGGGAGCAGGAAGTGGGTCTCATGGACAAGATGAGCGCAGAGAGGTCATGAGGGGAGATCGGAGAGAAACTGGAGAAAGATGTGAGTTCAGGTCTAGGGCAGGAGGGAACCTTAGAGGAAGTTTGGCCCGGTGGGCTAGGGCAAGGAAGGGAACTGGTAGAGGCAGCTGAACGGATGGTCTCAATCTTAGAGACAAAGAAGTCCATGAGCTTCTCACACTAATTGTTGGAGGTGAGGGTGGAAGAGACAGGGGAGAGGGGTTTAAAAAGACAGTTAGCAGTGGAGAATAGAAGCCAGGGGTTATCTTTGCATTCCAGAATGATCCTGGAAAAGTGAGCAGTTTTGGCAGACAAGAGCAGGACCCAATAATGCTTTATGTGGTCCAGCCAGATCTGGCGGTGAATGGCTAAACCAGTTGTCCGCCATATCCATTCAAGCCTTCGTCCCTTTGACTTAAGAGAATGAAGATGAGGGCCGTACCAGGGAGAACGGCCAGGGTGAGAGAGAATAATGGTTTCAATAGGGACTAGGGCATCAAAGGTGGTGGTGAGAGTCTGGTTAAGCAGATTGGTAGCTGCAGAAATGTCGTGGTGAATGGAGTGCCAAAGGCTGGACAGTTGGGATTTCGTAACTGCAGTTGTGAGAGAGTTGGGAGAGAGTTCTTTCCAGGGGCGGACACAGAAGGAATTAGGGTTGAGGAGGGGTGGGGGGGAGGGGGGTGCGGGGGCGGGGGATGTGGGTGGTGAGCGATACGAGGAAGTGGTCAGAGATGGTCTTATCTGCAACTGACATGGTGGGAGTAGCGAGGCCATGAGATATGGCACGGTCGAGGGGGTGGCCGTGAATATGGGTTGGGGAGTTTACATGGAGGGAGAGATTAAGGGAGGATAGAAGTGTAGTGAATTCAGAGGAGTGAGAGCGTGATGAATTGAGATGGAGTTGTTACATTCGATCTCTGATTTAGTATGGTGAAATTGGATTCTTTGTATCTACGTAAAATCGTATCTAACTTCACTTGGTTTTGGATATGGCTACAATGCTTCCAGTAAACCATTCCAGAATGCAGGGAATGTTCGGCATCTGCTTAATATTGGAAATAGAATGTAGAGAGTTAGAAAAATGTAATTGTTACATTGTTGGATACCTTTTATCAACATCAATAACAACAATTTGCATTTATATAGCGCCTTTAATATAGGAAAATGTCCCAAGGTGCTTCACAGGAGCGTTATCAAACAAAATTTGACACCGAGCCACATTAGGACAGGTGACCAAAAGCTTGGTCAGAGGTAGGTTTTAAGGAGTGTCTTAAAGGAGGAGAGAGAAGTAGAGAGGCGGAGCGGATTCAGGAGGGAATTCCAGAGTTTAGGACCTGGGAAGCTGAAGGCAGGGCCACCAATGGTGGAGCGAAGGCAATCAAAGATTTGCAAGAGGCCATAAATGGAGGAGCGCAAATCCTTTTTATTTTTATTTACCATGTTTTAGACTACTCTCGTAGGTGAGTTCTCGCTCCCTACATCCTCGAACTTGATAGCTTGGTAAAATATTGCCATGCACCCAGGGTAACAAATAGAGAACCCCTTAGAGATTGCTCCAGCAACTGCTTTTACCCCGAGCCGCCAAAGGCTCCTCCTTATCTTTGAAAGGCATCAGAATATCATTCACATAGGACCAAACACATTTATTAAACAGTAAATGAATAAGCAAGTAGTTACAATAAACAAAAGGTATAAGGGGCAAATGCTCAACAACAGGCACAAAGAAGAAAAGGAGGTGCAGACACGTGACACTAGGGGGGTGAAATTGACCAATGTCAGTAGTGAAAAACGGGCTGATAGCGAATTGGCTGCCGATAGAATCAGCTGCTATCAGCCCATTGATCAATTTCACGCCCCCCCCCCGCCCCCAGGTCTCCGCTCCCATTACTGTATATTGCTTTTGGCTTAGTCCGGGGATGAGGGTTGAATGCCTGTGCTTGCAATAGGTGCAGGCTTAGGGCTGCCATATAAATGAGACACGAGGGAGCATTCCCTGCCCTCCTGTCACATTTTCCTCCTGCATCATCGGTGGGATGCCCATTTTAAGAGGTGCCCAGAAGAATTAGGCCTTAGGCCTTAACCCTAGCCGCTCTTTCATTGGAGGATTAGAGATGGGTTGGCAGCAGAGGCAACAGGATCTAAAAAAGGACAACAGGCCAGGGGTAAAGTTCAACAGCACAGGTCTCATGCAATATACAGGTAGCTATAATTACATGCAAGAGGATGCTGGATGCACATATAGAAGAACTGATGTCAATTAATTGGAAGGGTTCACATGCAAACCACAGGGGGTGTTATCATTAGCCAAACATTGCCTCAAGCCATGACATAATACAGGCTCAGGTTCATTCTCCATCAGCAGCAGTCATGGTCATTGAAAATCGACTCTGCCAGTGCCTCTCCTTAATGTTCACTGATAAGATGCACAGAAAGTGCAAGCTAGTCCCTATCATCTGTTTTATCAATGACCAGCAGAGACTGCACGTGTACTCTAACGGTGGAGATCATTGGTGGATACTGGCTCTGTGGTTTGCCAATTAAGAATATTGAAATATATTGGCTGGATACTTCATCAATGGACAAGACTGGAAGGTATTGGCGATATAGTGTAGCAATGAATATTTTATGCTCTATCAGAGATGGTCCCACCTAATTTTGTTGGATCAAACTCCTGCAGCTCTGAATCAAAAAACATAAGAGTAGGTTTAGTGAAATATTGGGAGTGCAGGATTGATTTGCACTGCAGATCCAATATTATCGATGGGAAAAAGTAAACTTGTAACACAAAGGCTATCACTGCTGCACTGTCCCCATGAGAATGTTGCACTAGTGTAATACAAAAATGATATTTCTTGTGTGAATTGTGGGTTTAAGAAATAGATTACAAGTCTACATGGAGATGCACAAATTGGGGCTCAGGACAGATTTGAAGATCAAATAACTAAATGTTCTTGACTTTGGTCATTTTTCCTTGATTTTGTTTTCTCCTACCTCTTTGCTCTCCTCCTCTCCTGAAGTCATGACTCATGTTGGGCTATTGTTCCATAGCCTGTCACCCTGTCACCCTCCACGGCTACCATTTGTTGTGAGTCTAGACAGTGCATGTGAGCAGGTTATTTGGTTATCACCAATTCCACCAACTCCGATCCTGCCCTCACCTGGCGTATACAACATTGGTGACTGCTCGGCAACCAGGTATAGAAACCTTGGCCAGTACAGTATTAGCTTAGGTGTGCCAATGTTAATTGGAAATCGTAGAATGATGCAGCACAGAAGGAGGCCATTCGGGCCCATTGTGCCTGTGCCGGCTCTTTGAAAGAGCTCTCCAAAGTACCACACCCCTGCTCTTTCCCCAGAGTCCTGCAAATTTTTCCCCTTCAAGTATTTATCCAATTCCCTTTTGAAAGTTATTATTGAATTTGCTTCCACCACCCTTACAGGCAGTGCATTCCAGATCAGAACAAAGTGCTGTGTAAAAAAAGGTTCTCCTCATCTAGGCTCTCGTCCTTTTACCAATTACCTTAAATCTGTGCCCTCTGTATTTGTATGACCCCTAGTACAACCATGACTAAAATAAGCACAATCAGCACGGACTTGAACTCTCCTGGTTCGTGCAGTTTATTTCCAGAGTGAGCAGTACATTTACCAGTTGAACCATCAGGAGAGCTTCGTACAACAGCTTTCATGCACTAGAGCCTAGATATAAACCTGTGGTTATGTGCTGTACAGCACTCTTCAGACTCAGAGTAAGGATGTTGTTGGGAACATCTGCTGCCAGAAGCTGTGGGATTTGAGTGTATGAGTAAGAACCAACTTTTACAACATTCGGTCCCACAGTCAGAAGATGAGCTCATGCTGGGAGGTGACAATCTCTTTCTGTTTCTATATATATCGCTATATCAACATCCGATATTCTTAACTCTGGAAAGATATCATAAGTCTATACCTAATTAGATTCAGTTTGTTGCATTGAAGTTTCATTCCACAACAGCTCCGCATTGCTATGTTCATACTAGCCAACCAACTCCGTTCTGGAGCAAGACTGGGTCTGGGTTTATTTCTGCAAAAATAGCTGGCTCCTTTTAGGCAGAAACATGCTGAAAGTGTACTGAGTGGCAGTAAAGGCTTGGCAATGACAGAAATGAATAAGTGCTGTGACCATGGAGCTCAGTGAAGGGACTGTTTGTGAATTGCGAGGACATGATGCCATTTCCCTTGCTGGAAGAACTTCTAAAAGGATCCTGATTAGGGATGACTGGTACTAATGAACCGAATATGATTCTCTGCCAATTTTCTTTTACTGCAGTACAAATGTTTCCAAACTGGCCCCATTGGGATCATAGTGGGGAACAGGATAATATTGAGGACCATCTGGAATAAGACATTTACGTCAGTCGACAAACAGTTTGGAAATCCTGAGCAGTTCCTCCATAAAATTGTCATGGAAGTGAAGATCGAGTCACTTAGATGAGCAACACTAGCTGAGAAGTGACAGCAAATTAATCTAGTGGAGTCACTCATTACCAGCTGTAGAACAAGGGCCAGCTCATGGCATTAATATTCATTGACTACTTTGTTTTGTGTAACACACAAGAAAGCCACAAAGAGTCATAGTCATAGAGTCATATGGCACAGAAGGATTGTGACTCGCTCCTGTGAGGTTGAGGGGTGATTTGATAGAGGTGTACAAAATTATGACGGGTTTGGATAGGCTAGACGGGGAAAGGCTGTTCCCACTAATTGATGGTACAAGGACTAGGGGACACAGATTTAAGGTTTTGGGCAAGAGATACAGGGGGGACGTGAGGAAACACTTTTTTACGCAGCGAGTGGTGAGGACCTGGAACTCGCTGCCGATGGAAGTGGTGGAAGCGGAGACACTCAGTGTTTTCAAGGGGAGACTGGATAGGCACTTGAGGGAAATAAACTTGCAGGGCTACGGGGATAGAGTAGGGGAATGGGACTGACTGGATTGCTCCACTTGTCCCGTTCACAATCTGTCTCGAGCACTCTCCAAACTCTTATTCCTGTCCACTGTGAGACATTGTTGTCATGCCTGTCCTATTCCTTATTTGGAATTTTAGCCAACAGTAAACAAAAGTTTAAAAACCTCACTCTGCCCAAGGATGACTAGATACAGGTAAGGTATCAGCATAAAATGGCATCACTGTCTGGCTGATGGAAGACAATGCTTTGATATCTTTTATAAAATAGCTAGGTTTAAAATGGAGGCAGCTTTCTTTTTGTTAAGCTACAAAATGAAAGGTAGACAATCGATTTGCATGAAAACAGATAACTGAAAAAGGGATTCCTTTGATAGCTAATGTTTGATAGACAGATGTCATTTCGGTGATGCTTTAGCAATTGTTTCTTTCTTACTAGATGGCGTTCAAAATACAGTTGAACATTAATATGGGAGAATTATGGTGTATTTATACCAGTCTGAAATTAGTATTTGTCGTATTGGATCCAACTGGGCACTACCTCCTTTATACGGCCTGAATCCAACTGCAGTTTTTCTGCCCAGGAGATAGCTCTGTGTAAGTGTGCTTACATGCATTCACGGAACTCCTCTATCAACCATTAAAATTTAAATATCATCAGAGTACAGGCAGGAGCTTCCATACCCTCTAAACATTCAAATGAACTTTGGGTAAGTTTAAAAAGTATTCATGGAAAAATTAAAAATGGAGCTTGATAGATTGGAGAACTTTGGGATCATAAAGAAAACAGAAAGTCTGAACAGTGTGGGGCTCTTTTCTCTAGAAAAGAGAAGGCTGAGAGGCGACCCGATAGAGGTCTTTAAAATTATGAAGGGGTTTGATAATGTCACCAATAAGGGAATTCAAGAGAAACTACTTCACTCAGACAGTGGTGAGAATGTGGAACTTGCTACCTCATGGAATAGTTGGGGGGAATAGCATAGATGCATCTAAGGGGAAGCTTGATAAGTACACGAGGGAGAAAGGAATAGAAGGATATGTCGATAGGGTGAGATGAAGTAGGGTGGGAGGAGGCTCGTGTGGAGCATAAACACCAGCATAGACTGGTTGGACTGAAAGGCCTGTTTCTGTGCTGTAAATTCTACGTAACTCTATGTAGATGGAGCAATGGAACAGATAAACTTATTAGTAATTGTTAACAAAAATTATACTAAATTGTGAACTTACTTGGACTGTAGAGGTGTAAATAGCTACAAAAGAGAATATTTCATGCTTTCAACTAATAAGGAAATTATGGCAGTTTGCTGCTGCAAAATATTTTAGCAAGTTAGATGATTCTTCAGGTATATGGCAACTAAAACTGAATGAAACACATTCCAAGTTCTGCACATTGAATACTTCTTATGGAGGGTACATATTCTTGCAGCTTTCCTTTGGGATCCTGTCTGCTCCAGAAATGTATCACAAAATCATCCAAATGATTTATAAAGAAAAACAATAGATGTTTACATAGCGTCTTTCACGACCTTAGAACATCCTAAAGTGCTTTACAGCCAACAAAGTACTTTTGAAGTGTAGTCACTGTTGTAATGTAGGAAACGCGGCAGCCAGTTTGCGCACAGCAAGGTCCCACAAACAGCAGTGTGACCAGATAACCTGTTTTAATGATGTTGGTTGAGGGATAAATATTGGCCAGGACACCGGGGAGAACTCCCCTGCTCTTCTTCAAAATAGTGCCATGGGATCTAGTGCCAGGGCAGATGGTTTAACGTCTCATCCAAAAGACAGCACCTCCAACAGTGAAGCAGTCTGTCAGTACTGCACTGGAGTTTCAACCTAAATTTTATGCTCAAGTCTCTGGAGTGACTTAGGGGCAAGACTGCTGTGTACTGAGCCATGGCTGACACCTTGAGCACATTGACACTGGATGACATAATAGCATGGGGTTAGTCCATGGAGCAACATAATGTCAAGCTTCACAAATTAATTCAAGTTACGAAGAGATCCAAAGCTTATTAAAGTCAAATTTGTATTTGGAGCCCCTGAGCTGACACTTGTTGGTGACATTGACCGGAATTTTCCGGGGTGGTTGCGGACGTGATCGGAGGCGGGTCGGGGGGGGGGGGAAGTTGATATTTTTGGGAGCGGGTTGGTAACCCGTCGTCATCCCGCCCCCACGCTCCTTTCCCTCGGACGCATCTGTCAGCGTGGCAGCGAACCGACCAGCAGAAGCGGGCGACCCAATTTAAAGGATTAATAGCTTGTTCTCAGACCCTTAAGAGTCTTTTTAACCTTACCATTTAAATTTACCTGGATGTCCACGGGAACCACGCTGCTCGGGAACGATGTCTGTCAACCTGAGGTGGGAGTTCAGTGACCATTGCTTCAGCTGATTAGTTGACAGCATCAAATGTAGTATAAAAGCTCCCACCTGACAGCTGATCACTTTCCTCAGGCAGAAGCTGTTGCTGACTGCATTCCCAGCACAGATTGAGCTTTCTGCAGGCTGCAAGTCTTTCCAGCAAAGTCTTCATCCAGTGTCACCTCATTGGAAGAACCTCTCTCACCATTGACAGAATGCTTCTGTCATCTCTACTTCACCTGCCACATATTCCATCAACATGGGTGCCATTTATACTGCCTCACCTTGGTCCTCAGAATTGGACCACGATCAGCCCCAACACCAGCAGCACCAGGCACACCAGCAGCACCAACAACACCACCAACCTTCTCTGCAATCACCTGATGCTGCACAGGACAGCGGGCATCAGTACCCGACCACATTGCTGCCCGGGAGGCCAGGGATGGCCTCATCATGGCCAGATTTAGTTAACGCTATGCTGTACGCCCATATGGCTGCCACATGATTCGCCAGGTTGGCACCACCCCACAGCAACACCATAAAGCATCCCTGAAATGAGCAAGCCATTCCTTTCACACTCACCACCATTGCTGGAGGTAACGTTATGTCTCACCAATCACTGCAACTCACTAAGCCACTTCCAAAGGTGCACACAAATCTGTCCAAGACCAGAAAGTGTTGAAAATAAAGATTTTTATGTTTGACAGAACATTAACAGAAACTTTACATAAACATTGGATAAAACACCCAAGTGGCTACACTTGTGAATCTACCTGTGTGTCATCTTTCTTTTCGGCGTGCTTCTACGAGGTGCTAGCCCTGTGGCATCAGCAGAGGTAGAGGCAGTCTGCTCACTTCCCTGCTGCCAAGGAGCTGGAGAGCACCTTGCTGCATATCAGTGGGGCCATGAGGACCCACGGCTACGCTGACAGCCCTCCTAGAGAGAAGGTGTATGAGCCTCTGCCATCTATCCTCCATACATAGCCATCTATCCTCCATAGATAGCCATCTATTCTCCATAGGGACCATGTGCTCCTGTGAGTGGTGCATTAGCTGCTCAATGCAGTTGACCATCCTATCCATGGAGGAGCCTACTGTCGCCATCGCCTGCGACATGGTGCTGCTCATGTTGGAAATGGACTCCTCCATTCTCTGAACATTTGCAGACATCGCGCTCGCAAAACTTGTCAGAGCCCCCTGCACTTCTTCCTGCACCTCCAGGATCGCCCTCTTTCTGGATGGCCCCTGAGGCTCAGCATCTGCATGCAGCTGAGCAGAGCTAGGAGTATCCTGCGCCCTCCAGCGAGGACTCTCCACTGCTGTCCCTGTCTCCACCATCTGCTCTTACTCAGTTGTGAGTTGTGAGACACCAGGTGACAACACTACTCTATCTCGCATGGGACCCACCAAGGTGTGCGTCTCTACGCTGGTGCTGGGTGAGTTTATTTCTGGTGACGGTGCACCCTCAGAGGCTGGAGGCTCCTCTGAGGAGTAGTCTACCTCTTCCTCCTGGAGAGTAGGGGGGGTCGCTTGATGGACCTGTGGAAGAGTAAAGAGATGAGTTAGATATGTCATATGAAGAATGGGTACAGATACCATTATGCACATGATGACCATTCACTGGCTGCTGACATCAGTCCCCATATGAGTGATTGATGTATGCCATGTAACTGTATGAAATGTAATTTTGTCACCAGGTTGCTGAGATGTCCCCCTCTGTCCATCTCTCACCTCCAGCTGCTCGATGACTCCAGATATTTCTAAAGCAGCCTCCTCTGCTGTTGTAAGGTTTGCAAATGATGGCGTTCCACCTCTGGTTCTCCCCCTCTCCCTCTTATTGTGCGCTCTCTTTACCTACAAGGAGGGAAAGAAGAGAAGGTTGAGTGAGAGTGATGGATTGAGTGTAAGGAATGGATGGGTTAGATCTTTAGAGGGAGACTATGATGAAGTGGGGTGCCAAAGCCAAGTGACCTCCTTGTGTGTTGTTAGTTGGTATGATTGCACTAGGATGAGGGTGAGTGTGAGGGGTGGCTAGTGAGATGGGGATGTGATAACGTAGATAGAGGGATGGGTGGATGTGCAAGGTAAGTTGGTGTAAGGATGTGCAGGAGTAGGGTAGGGAAGGCAGAGTGATGGGGATGTGATGAGAGGCACAGCAGAATGAAGTTGAGTGTGGCTTTGTACTAACGTTTTATGATCTAAAGAGATCATTGAAACATTTGTAGCACTGCACCCAGGTCCTCCTGACCACTTCCCTGCTTGTGACCTCCTCTTCAATCTCCAACCAGGTTTGATCTTCTGCCGATGTCTCTTCCACCCATTAGAAGGGAAGAGGACCTCCCTGCATGCTCTGACTCCCTCCATAAACATATGGAGGGAATCATCGGAGAACCTGGGTGCAGCCCTCTGCGCCTGTGCAGTCATTATTTGCAGCACTCCAATGCTGTCGTGCACTGACAGCACTAGGTTAGATTAAACATCAAATCTAATGTGGCCATGGCACCTTTAAAGATCCTGGCTGAAAACACGTCATCGATGATGTCACCAGATCCACACCATTTAATTGGGTCGGGTAATGCGCAGGGCGGACTTAAGAGGCCCTATTAACGTAAAGTCGTTCTGTGGCGTGGGATGGAGCCAGCAATGGGGTCGCAACCCGCCACGGCCACAGCCCGTACCAGACCCGCCCAGGTAGGGAAAATTCCAGCCATTGTTACTAGTGAAATCGGGTAGCCTGGCAATATGAAAATCTCAGCTATATATATCACATTCACAAGGCAAGAAATATGTCCAGAGACTGCTAGGCATGGTTCATATCAAATCTCTTGGAATAAGTACCACCTCTCAGAAAACTGTTAGAAAATTCTACTGGATGGAGCTGGAATCGTGAACAGGAGGAAATATGGGAAAACTAAATGGATTGTTTATGCAAGAGCTGGTTCTGAAGTTCTTTAGTCCTCAAAGACCAATAAAAATTTCAGCTGGTGCCTTACTGACGGGAATTCTGGGGTCATGCTCTTGCAAAACAATGATGACAGGCAGCAACTATAACTGTCAGTTATGCATCACATTAATTGACTGGTGCAGAGACAAGATATGCATATTTTGTTAACCATTATGTTTGTGACAGGCTCAATCAGTTTGTGTATGGCCTTACCATACAAGAGGGTAAGGGGAAAGAGCACGGCAGTGGGACTATTTGGATAACTCTTTCAAAGAGCTGGTACAGGTACCATGGGCCGAATGGCCTCCACATCTGCTGTAAGATTCGGTGATTCTACCCTTATTGTTAAAACAGCCTGAGAAATCAGAGATTGGTCACCTTTCAAGTCACAACAGCTATGTTTTAATATTTTCTCTCTATTGTAATTTTTTAGCTTGAAAATGGCTTCTTCTAAGAAAGTCGCTAGCTTCAAAATGACTTCATCAATAATATGCTGGAAAGATGACCTTTGTTCATTTGGCTTGAAGAAAGTTGCTTTAATATAGTTAATTATTAAAAAGAATCGCATCTGAATAAAAAGGCACCAGAGTGTTTGAAATAATTAGCAAGCTATTAATTAATTACATTGTGGGGGACTACGGTCTCCCGCGTAAAGAAATAGGCAACACAGCGAGCTACAAGAAATAGGTCTTTACTCCAACTCTCACAATACAGTACTGAATTCGTGAAGCCCGCGAACCTGTGATGACTCACGGATTGGTCACCTGCTGGAACCTGATTGGTTTTCCTTCTCTCAGCAGCAGGCAAGTCTGAACGTGCCTTATTCCTCTCAGCTTGCAACTGTCTTGTGGGGGGAGGGGAATACAGCAGTTAAAAGGGGATTATACAGGTTTATCTACATACACACAGTGTTTCTCCAATGTGGCAACACCACAACATCATCTAATCAGCATAGCCCGAACATACAAAAGCAAAATACTGCAGATGCTGGAAATCTGAAATAAAAACAGAAAATACTGCAAATACTCAGCAGGTCAGGCAGCATATGTGCAGAGAGAAACAGAGTTAACGTTTCAGGTCGATGACCCTTCATCAGAATTGGAAAAAGCTGGAGATGGAACAGGTTTTTAAGCAAGTGCAGGGGCAGGGAGGGGGGGAGGGGAAGGAAAGAACAAAAGGGAAGGTCTGTGATAGGATGGAAGGCAGGAGAGATTAAGAGACATTAAGAGATGGTGCAAGGCAAAAGGAGATGGTAATGGGACAAGTTAAGAAACAAAAGATGGCTCTAGATGGAAGGCAGGAGAGATTAAGACATTAAGAGACATTAAGAGATGGTGCAAGGCAAAAGGAGATGGTAATGGGACAAGTTAAGGAACAAAAGATGACTCTAGATGAAGTGTAAATGGCAGAATGAAAGACAGCTGCCATGTGGGAGAGAAAGAATAAATAAATAAATAATAAATAAAATAAATGGGAAAAAAAAGAATAGGGGCCGAGGTTATGATCTGAAATTGTAGAACTCTATGTTGAGTCCAGAAGGCTGTAAAGTGCCTAATCGAAAGATGAGGTGCTGTTCCTCGAGCTTACATTGAGCTTCATTGGAACAGTGTAAGAGGCCGAGGACAGTGAGTTCTGAATGGGACTGGAGCGGAGAATTAAAGTGACAGGCGACCGGAAGCTCAGGGTCACCCTTATGGACTGAACGGAGGTGTTCCGCAAAGCAGTCACCTAATCTGCGTTTGGTCTCCCCAATGTAGAGGAGGCCGCATCGTGAGCAGCAAATACAGTATACTAAATTGCAAGAAGTACAAGTAAATCGCTGTTTCACCTGGAAGGGGTGTTTGGGGCCCCAGACAGTGGGAATGGTGGAGGTAAAAGTGCTGGTGTTGCATCTCCTGCGCTTGCATGGGAAGGTGCCGGAGGAAGGGGAAGGAGTGTTGGGGGTGATAGAGGAGTGGACCAGGGTGTTGCAGAGGGAGCGGTCCCTTCGGAATGCTGAAAGGGGAGGTGAGGGGAAGGTGTGTTTGGTGGTGGGATCACGCTGGAGGTGGCGGAAATGGCGGAGGATGATCCGTTGAATGTGGAGGCTGTTGGGGTGAAAGGTGAGGACAAGGGGAACCCTATCGTGGTTCCGGGAGGGAGGGGAAGGGGTGAGAGCAGAAGTGCGGGAAATAGAACGGACATGACTTTTTTTTGCCAGCATTTATCTTTTTTTTATCCATTTCTGCTCTCAAGGAACTGACTCTTGCAGGGATACAGCTCCACCGAGGCTAGCAGCCCTTTAATGGGGTCACAACCCACCAGCCCTTTAATACTTCACCCAAATATACATTATTCCCTTGTGAGCCTGGAGTGTTATCAGGCTATTTTAACACTGGAGAGCATCACACCCAATATCCGCACACCTACACTTTCCAGTAAAAGTAACTGGGGCAGGAACCTTGGTCAATTATCTGCTTCCCTACGACAAGGGCACTGAGGCCAATTGCTGGCCTGGCTGAGATCAGCTGCACAGCGCTGCACAGGGTTTTCTGTCTTGCATGGCATAATATTGCACGGGGCCCTTTAACCTCTTGACCCTCAGGGAGCAAGAGACACCCGTTAACTCAACAGATACCAGCAATCAAAACGTACTGCAGCCATCCAGCTCAGTACCAAACCACACAGCCGCTGAGCCATAACACCATTGGGGGAAAGCAACTTGGAGGAATGGCTTAGGCTGAGCACATGAGGCAGTGGAGTGAACACGCACTGTTGACGTGAAAAAAATGATCGAAGCACCTTGTTAAATGGCTTTATGCATCTGTGACAGTTCAAGAGGCTCACGTTACCAGGTTCAGTGACTCCTCCAAGCCAGTCGTCCTGATGAGATCATCGTGACCCATTGTTCAAAGAAAAAAATATTCCAAAAAAACAAATTAACAGAAATAGAAAAATAAGCCCAAAGGATGTCAAAGTTAATCCTAGCTCTTTTTCAATAGTGATGAGACTATGATTGCAGGCATTAACCACACACAATAAGTGAATGTTTTCATTGGTTTTACTTAGTTATTCAATACAGTATTTTCCATTCAAACCTGCTGATGCTTGAGGTAGTGCAAAATACACCAGAAGTTAAATAAGGCTGTTTTTAATCAAACATTATGGTCAAAGGTCCAATAATGACATTCTGTTTGTTGGCTGGCCAGACTGAATGGATGATGTTATTTATATAATGGGTGCTGCACAGGATTTCCTGTTTCCACTGATAACTGTTGGACGAATACATGTTTATGTTCTTTCTCTGATTTTTATCTGGTTAAAATAATATTTTTGGAATTTTCCAAGTCACAAAAGTACTATACTGTACCAGTGCATTTTAGTGTTGCTTTTTTTAACCTTTTATTACTATTAATAGTCGATGTGACTTAAATGTTTAAACTAAATGTCAGGAAGTTGGCCTTCTCGATGAGTTGGTAAATGCATTTGTCGTCCAAAGTGGTACTGAGTAATAACAGACCAGGAAAGGCACCAGCTCTGATCTATGCTGAGTTAACCGATCTCAGCCAAGGTGTTGGTGTACCACAGTTGGCCTTAGCATCCTTAAACTATTGAGAGGAGAAACTCAGCCAAGGTTCCTGCTCCTGACCACTACCTAGAGACCGCTGCTTGGTAGGGCACAGATTTGGATAATGATCAACTAGCTTTCTGCCATTCACTGACTAAGCACTCAGATAAAGCTCGGCATTGTGATGGGATACAGGAGGGCTCCTAGCCATGGATCTATACCCCCAAAATAAGCTACCATGTTCACAAGAGGAGAGGAGGGAAGGGGAAAAGAAGCCCTTAGGGCTATGTTTTGACATTTTTTACCTCTATGTACAGGAAACTTTCTGATATCTGGCACTGATGGGACCGAGCTGGTGCCGTAACATCAAAAGTGCCGGACATACCAGAGTTAATGTTTAAACATACAGAACTGAGAAGCTCCTTGTGAATCAACAAACCCTGTTGCTTAGCAACAGCTTCAAAACAATCGGCTGCAGCTGCAAGCGTCTGTAGCTGAAGCTGTTGCTATAGTTACAGACCTTGCAGTGCTTGACTGGGAAAAAAAAGCAACGAGAACTAAAAAAACATATAGAAAACGGCTCCTGATTTTTGCCGTTAGATTGAGTATTCCGGACATATAACCTCCGGATAAACCAAAGTTTCCTGTATGTGAATTAGTTGTACTCCAAGTCAAAAGTTTGGAAAAAAACTGTCAGGAATTTTGAGACGGAAATGAATGAATTATTACTAACCATTTGTTTTGATGGGAGCCAGTAATGAAAGATGTCTGTTTGCTAAGTGTTTGGACATTATAAACACAGTGGGAAGGTTTCCTATGATCATTATTTCAAGCAAAATCATAAAAGTGTGTATGAGAAATTATTTATGATTTCAGCAGACATAGCTCTCGGAGGAAATTTTCCCGCTCTGTTTACAGTGCCACACACATCATAGGAAATTTATGAATGAGTGGGTGTGTATGGAATTCCTTGGGTGTGGGAGAAAAAGAGATGAAAAATGCCCAAAAGAACCTTTGCCTCAGCAGTTCTAAGGCCTAACTCCTCAGAGAGAAGAGACGCTAATAGGCAATGTGCACTGGCCTCCCAGATGAAACAGATGGCGTGTGGGAGGCAATCCTTGTGTGCACAGGCTTTCCTGGTATGGTACGCATGCTATAAGGAGGGCGCTTTATACATTGTGTAGTGAAAGATAGGAGGATGTGCTGCAAGTGCGTTGGATTGTGTCAGCTCATTTTAGGAATAGTTCAAATTCACTTTTTGGACTCATTTCAAGTCCTCGGATTTAACTTTATTAAATCCTGAATATAACCTTGCACAGAGCAAACAAATATAAACTTTGGACCTAACTTTGCCTCAGTCATTTCCCATAGCCACCTTTTGATGAATAGAATGCGTAGGGAAACCAGAATAATTCACTGAAACTCTATCTCCTCCTTACTGACAGTGCCAATGTGTGCATTTTTTGTAGTGTTGAGACAAAAATGAACTGTCAGTGAAAGACAGCTCTCTTTATTGACATCCTCCTTTCTTGATCTCGTTCCAATTTTATCTCCGTTGGCCCTGTCCCTGATACACTGAACGTTATGTTCACCACAGTCTTCAGGCTGAACAAATGGGGCAAGTGCCATGGTTTCTTTCAACTGTGGAGCCCAAGGTAGGAGTGTTACAATCCATTCATCTAATTGGATGGTTTTCCACATCTAATGAAAAATTACCAAAAACACAGCTATCTTGCATTTTTTTCTTTTTTTTTGCCTTTTCTCCTCAAGTGATGACTCATGTAGGAACACAGCACCATCGGCATTGGGAACCCTTGAGTAGCTCATCCATTTGTGACCCTAGACAGTCAGGGGTAATTTCAATCTAACCTGGCATGCAGGAAACAGGTGGTTCAGAGGGGAAGTGAAAAAGAAAATAAGAGGGGCAAAGAGAGGGTATGAGAATAGAATGACAGCTAACATAAAAGGTAATCCAAAAGTCTTCTATAGGCATAGAAATAGTAAAAGGGTATAAGAGAAGGGGTGAGGCCGATTAGGGACCAAAAAGGAGACCTATGCATGGAGGCATAGGGTATGGCTGAGGTACTAAATGAATACATTCCATCTGTCTTTACCAAGGAAGAGAATGCTGTCATAGACATAGTAAAAAAGGAGGAGGTAGTGGAGATACTTGATAAGATAAAAATTGATAAAGAGGAGGTATTAGAAAGGCTGGCTGTACTTAAAGCAGATAAATCACCAGGACCGGATGGGATGCATCCTAGGATGCTGAGGGAATTGATGGGAGGAAATTGCGGAGGTACTGGCCATAATATTCCAATCCACGTTAGATACGGAGGTGGTGCCAGAGGACTGGAGAATTGCAAATGTTACACCATTGTTCAAAAAAGAGTGTAAAGATAAACCCAGCAACTTACAGGCCAGTCAGTTTGACCTCGGTAGTGGGGAAGCTTTTAGAAACAGTAATCAGGGTCAAAATTAACAGTCACTTGGACAAGTGTGAATTAATTAAGGACTGCCAGCATGGATTTGTTAAAGGCAAACCATGTTTAACTAACTTGATTGAGTTCTTTGATGAGGTAATGGAAAGGATTGATGAGGGCAATGCGGTTGACATAGTGTACATAGATTTCCAAAAGGCATTCGACAAAGTGCCACATAATAGGCTTGCCAGCAACGTTGAAGCCCATGGAATAAAAGGGACAGTGGCAGCATGGATACGAAATTGGCCACGTGATAGGAAACAGGGAGTAGTGGTGAACAGTTGTTTTTTGGACTGGAGGAAGGTATACAGTGGTGTTCCCCAGGGATCGGTTCTAGGGCCACTGCTTTTCTTGATATATATTAATGACCTGGACGTGGGTGTACAGGGCACAATTTCAAAATTTGCAAATGACACAAAACTTGGTAGTATAGTGAACAGTGAGGAGGAGAGTGATAGACTTCAGGAAGACATAGAGAGGCTGGTGAAATGGGTGGACACGTGGGCAGATGAAATTTAATGCAGAAAAGTGAAGTAATACATTTTGGTAGAAAGAATGAAGAGAGGACATATAAACTAAATGGTACAATCCTGAAGGGGGTGCATGAACAGAGAGACTGGGGGTATGTGTGCACAAATCATTGAAGGTGGCAAGGCAGATTGAGAAAGCAGTTAAAAAGGCTTACGTGATGCTGGGCTTCATAAATAGAGGTATAGAGGGCGATTTTCTGAGCCCCGAGGAGGCGGGTTTGGAGGCGGGAAAGGTGGGAAAATCACAGGGCTACGGGGAGAGGGCGGGGAAGTTAGACTAGCTGAAGTGCTCTTGCAGAGAGCCGGCATGGGCTCGACAGGCCGAATGGCCTACTTCCGTGCTGTAACCATTCTGTGATTCTATGATTCATGTTGGGTGACCGTTTTACACCCCGCCCGATTTTACTCTTCGCTGAAGTTCCTGATTCTGTCCTGCACCAAGTCCCATTTGATATGCCAAATAACGGCCTGAATCCGTGAGGTTAAAGCTTAAAACTATAGGCTTTTATTAAGTAAGAACATGGCATCAAGTTAACACAGGGCAACCATCATTCATCACCGACCCAACCCTTATGAGTAAGACCCAGCCCTTATGAATAAGACCCAGCTCTTATAAGTAAGACTCACACCAATCCGGAGGATCCAGAGGGGCGGGGCTAGGGAGGAGCATTAGTGGTTACACCGGTAGAACATTCCAGACATTAACAAGTACAACAACAACAACAACAACAATACAAATGCCAGAACACAGAGTTATTTCATCACATTCACCCCCCTGCTATAGATTCAGTCTGTCAGGAGGTCTGATAATCCTCTGGGAATGACGTAACTCTTGCTGAGGCTCCTCCCGGAGTACTAACTCCGGTTCATTCGAATTCCCAGAATCATCAGTATTTTCCACACTGAGGGTTTGTGTCTCTGAAGGTCCAATACCACGATTGAAAACTCTACTCTCAGAGTCGAACTCTTTATAGAGACCGTATCCTCTCGCCCATCCGGATATTGAATATACGTATACTGGGGATTAGCATGGAGGAGTTGTACTTCCTCCACCAGTGGATCAGTCTTGTGGCCTCTCACATATCTGCGCAACAACACAGGGCCCGTGGTCGTCAACCATGTGGGTAACAATACTCCATTAGTAGCTTTTCTTGGAAAACTAAACATCCTTTAATGAGGGGTGGCATTCGTCGCTGTACACAAAAGAGACCTTATGGAATGCAGCATGTCTGGCAGGACATCCTGCCAGCGAGAGGTCGGCAGGCCTCGCGACTTCAGAGACAGTATGATAGCCTTCCACACTGTTGCATTTTCTTTCTCGACCTGCCCATTACCACGAGGGTTATAGTTGGTAGTTCTACTCGTTGCAATCCCTTTTGATAGCAAAAACTGTCGCAATTCTTCGCTCATACAGGAAGAACCCCTATCACTGTGTATATAGTTAGGCATGCCAAACAAGGAAAACAGTTGGCAGAGGCATTTAATTACAACAGCACTAGTCACATCTGGACAGGGGATAACAAAAGGGAACCGAGAGTACTCATCTATAATATTAAGAAAATAGACATTACAGTCGCTCGATGGAAGGGGACCTTTAAAATCGAGACTCAAACGCTCAAATGGTCGAGTTGCTTTAATAAGATGAGCTGGCTCGGACGGCTTATAGAAGCGAGGTTTGCATTCAGCACAAACACGACAGGTTCTGGTCATTGTCTGGACCTCCTCAATAGAGTAGGGTAGATTGTGGGACTTAATGAAGTGGTTCATTCTGGTAACCCCAGGGTGGCAGAGTGCATCGTGGAGACTTTGAAGCTTATCTATACCTAGACTAGCACATACTCCTCGTGACAAAGCATCCAATGGCTCATTAAATACTCCAGGCCTGTACTGAATATCATAGTCATATGTTGACAGTTCTATTCGCCATCTTAAAATCTTATCATCTTTGATCTTGCCTCTCTGCTTAGTATTGAACATAAAGGCCACAGATCGCTGGTCAGTAATGAGCGTAAAACGTTGGCCAGCAAGATAATGTCTCCAATACCTGATTGCTTCGATAATCGCCTGTGCCTCCTTTTCCACTGAAGAATGTCGAACTTCTGGTCCTTGTAATGTACGAGAGAAGAAAGCTACTGGTCTACCAGCTTGGTTAAGAGTTGCTGCCAACGCAAAATCAGATGCATCACTTTCCACTTGAAAAGGGATCTTCTCATCCACGGCACATACCACTGCCTTCTATTAGATATTAAGGAAAGCCTCCTGAGCTTCCGCCGATAGTGGAAAAGACGTCGACTTAATAAGAGGTCGGACTATATCTGAGTAGTTAGCCACCCACTGGGCATAGTACGAGAAGAATCCCAGACACCTTCTTAAAGCTTTTATAGTGTGAGGTAAAGGTAATTCCTTAAGTGGGCGTAATCTTTCAGGATCTGGCCCGATTACCCCATTCTCCACAACGCAACCAAGAATACACAAACATGTAGTATTAAAGGTACACTTGTTTTCATTGTAGGTCAGGTTTAACCTCTTTGCAGTCTCTAGGAACTTCGCGAGATTTTGATCATGCTCCCGTTGGTCGCGCCCACAGATAGTAACATTGTCCAGGTACGGGAATGTTGCTTCCAACGCGTATTCATCCACCATACGATCCATCTCCCGTTGGAAGACAGATACCCCATTCATCACTCCAAAGGGCACCCTAAGGAATTGGTACAGGCGCCCATTAGCTTCAAAGGCCGTATAAGGTCGGTCTTCTATTTTAATGGGGAGTTGATGGTAGGCAGACTTTAAATCAATGGTGGAGAACACGCGATACTGAGCTATCTGGTTCACCATCTCAGAAATAGGAGGCAAAGGATGGGTGTCTAATTGGGTATACAAGTTTATAGTCTGGCTATAATCGACCACAAGTCTTTTCATTAGTTTTAACCACCACCACCTGGGCACGCCACGGGCTATTACTGTGTTCGATGATTCCCTCCCGTTGAAGCCTTTCCACTTCCTCTTTTATAAATTTTTTATCTTCTGAACTATACTGTCGACTCTTAATTACTATAGGTCTACAATTAGGAGCAAGGTTCACGAACAAAGAAGGCGGACTTATTTTTAAAGTAGAAAGGCCGCAGACTGTGAGCGGAGGCTGGGATCCACCATACTTAAGGGTGATGCTCTCATGCTGACACTGGAAGTCCAAGCCTAAAATTAAGTTCACACACAACTGAGGTAATATGAGGAGTTTAAAATCCTTATACTCCGTATCCTTAACGGTCAGTGTGACTTTACAATATCCAGTTACCTCCGAAGTAAGTGACTTGGACGCCATCACGATTTCATTTCGAGTAGGATACACCTTCAATGAACAGGAGTTAACAAGGTTGGGGTGTATAAAACTTTCACTACTGCCACAGTCTATCAAACACCCAGTAGGACGACCATTAATCTTGATGTCCATCATAGATTTCGACAAGGAACACGGTATGGTCTGGTCAACCGTAACCAAGGCTAGAGTAAAACGATAGGCGGCAGCAGAAAAGACATCGGGTACAGGATTACCCTTACACACTTTACTAAAATGTCCCCATTTCTTACATTTAAAACAGGTAGCCTCTCTGGCTGGGCATCATTGCCTGGGGTGTTTAGATTGGCCACAAAAATAACACTTAGATCCATGGGGTACAGCCGCAACAATAGCATTGAGTGGAGGCTCCATTGGTGTTAGGGATGCCTCCATACTCGGAACACACGAGGCTGAGAAAGACGCGTGGGCTGATGCATACACTTCTAAATTCTTCTGGGCTACATCTAACGATCGGGCAGTAGCGACGACCGTTTTTAAAACTAACGAGTCATTCTCGAGAAGTCTCTGTCTAATATAATTAGATCGGAGGCCAGATATGAAAGAATCGCAGATGGCCTCTTCCTGATACAATATGGCAGAGACAGCCTTGTAGTTGCAATCCTTAGCCAAAGCCTTAAGGTCCTGCAGGAAATCGTCCAGAGATTCCTCGGGTAATTGCCTGCGAGTAGACAAAAGATACCTGGCGTATACTTCGTTAACCGACTTAAGGTACTGGGCCTTAAGGGCTGCAAGGGCCTCTTCATATGTAGTAATATCTTCAATTATCGAGTAAGTTTGATGACTTACCAAGTTGGTTAGAAGACCCAACTTGTTAACCGTCGAATCGACCGATGCAATGAAGTGTTCAAAACATCGAAGCCAATGCGTAAATTTCTTCGACGCATCTGCCGAATAGGGATCGATATCCAAATGCTCTGGTTTCAAAAATCGATCCATCTTCCAAAAGTTGTTACTTAATAAAATTGATGTGCCAAATAATGGCCTGAATCCGTGAGGTTAAAGCTTAAAACTAAAGGCTTTTATTAAGTAAGAACATGGCATCAAGTTAACACAGGGCAACCATCATTCATCACCGACCCAGCCCTTATGAGTAAGACCCAGCTCTTATAAGTAAGACTCACACCAATCCGGAGGATCCAGAGGGGCAGGGCTAGGGAGGAGCATTAGTGGTTACACCGGTAGAACATTCCAGACATTAACAAGTACAACAACAACAACAACAACAATACAAATGCCAGAACACAGAGTTATTTCATCACACCATTCAACCATTACCCCCTGTGCTCGCTGATCTACATTGGCCTCCCGGTCCAGCAACATTTTCAATTATAAAATTCTCATCCTCGTGTTCAAATCCTTCCATGGCCTCATCCCTCCCTATATCTGTAATCCTCCAGCCCTACAACCCTCCAAGATATCAGTATTCCTCCAACTCAGGCCTTGTGTGCATCTCCCACTTCCTTCACCCCGCCACTGGCGGCCGTGCTTTCAGCCATCTTTAAGCTCTGGAAATCCCTCCCTAAGCCTCTCCGCCTCTCCATTTCTCTCTCCTTAAGATGCTCCTACCTCTTTAACCAACCTTTTGGTCACCTGTCCTAATGTCTCCTTATAGCTCAGTGCCAATTTTTGTCTGATTACGCTCCTGTGAAGTGTCTTGAGACATTTTACTATGTTAAAGGCGCTATATAAATGCAAGTTGTTGTTGTTGCTCCCTGATATCCACACGTGCACCTTTTCCAAAAGGAGTCACTAGATAGTGATGATGGAACAAGAACCTTGGCTTGACTTTCTCCACCCTAGCTTGGAGACACAGAAAACATTTTTTTTTTGTAATACTCCCTGCATGAGATTGATTAACATAACACAGACCAGGGGTTGAGCCTGGAACCTTCAAGACCTCTGTAGTTCAGTAAGACACAACCTGGGTGCATTTACTCAGAGTCACCTGGAGTTCCGTTATTCCACCGCACTTCCAGCAAAGTAACGGCAGCAAAGCGGGAGCAGATCTGTGGAATTTCCCCGCCGATGAATACTAATGATATGATTGGACTTTGTATTAAAACCAAAAATTGTAAGGGGGCAGAATTAAAACAGCTAAACTGACAAAACTACTGAATTATTCTGGGTTAACAGCTATATCTACACTAACATAGGAACAGGAGTAGGCTAGTCAGCTCCTTGAGCCTGATCCATCATTCAATTAGATTATGGCTGATCTGTATTGTAATTCCAGCTCCATTTACCCGCCTTGGTTCCAGAACCCTTAATACCCTTGCCTAAAAAAATCTATCAATCTCAGTTTTGACATTTTCAATTGACCCCCAGCCTCAACAGCTTTTTGGGGGAGAGAGTTCCAGATTTCCACTACCCTTTGTGTGAAGAAGTGCTTCCTGACATCACCCCTGAATGGTCTAGCTCCAATTTTAAGATTATGCCCCCTTGTTCTGGACTCCCCCCCACAAGAGGAAATAGTTTCTCTCTATCTACCCTATCAACTCCTTTAATCATCTTAAACATCTCAATTAGATCACCCCATCCTCATAATTTAACCCTTTTAGCCCCGGTTGATTATGCAAAAAATAATACTGTTTCTTAGAACGAGTGAGGCTGCCAAGAGAAGACAGGATATGCTCTCACTGCAGTCAGGGAGTAGTTGAGACAGAGATGCACTTCCTCACAGCCTGTGGAAAATATCAGGGCATCAGAGAGAATTTCTATCAAAAATTCTCACAAATATGCCCTGAATTCAGAAATCTGACTGACAACCAAAAACTCCCATTCCTACTGGGGGAGGAGAGAAGCTGTGTAACACTGGCGGCACACTATGTTACAGCTTGCCATGAACAGAGGGACAACCAGTAAACTAAGACAAGAGTATATATAAACAAGGCGAAAATATATTTATAAACTCAGGGATATACCTGTTTATACACTGTATGAATGGAACCGCGTTTATGTGTTCAACCATAAATGTATTTTGATGCTTTGGCAACATAAGATGTACCTTATCATGCCAATAAAGCGATTTGTATTGTATTGTATTGGGTGGAGTGCTTGTGGGACGTGAATCTTGGAGAGGGGGCTCAGTTAAAAAAAAGCTTTGGAACCTCTGTTCTAGTCCCTCTAAACATCAGGGTGTTCAAGGGCTCATGAGGACCTCGATGCAGGAAAAAAGAAAATCAAATGCTCCACAGAGCTGCAGAACCTAGGGCAAAGAAGCTATCAACAGATTTCTGAAGCAGTCAGTGGGCGGAGGGTGGCGGGGGGGGGATGGTGGGGCGGTACTGATTTACTGTTATTTATTTCGCCATGGCAGAAGGGAGCCCAGGCTCACGAGCACTTCCAAAAAAAAAATAATGCTGCGCAGAGGTACGGACCAGAAGGCAAACAGCCTTTTTTTCTGTGAAATGAAAGAAACACATTTAAACGAAGGAAAATTGAAAATACCTGTAAGCTGGAACTGTTAGCAGAAGGCGCCTGAGGTTTGGAGAGGGTACAGTTGAGAATTAGCCTGAGAGAGTTGAGGGGAGTGCTGCAGCGCCACCAATGGGGAAAATATGTATCGCAGGCATTACCTGTTAGTGAGTTACCCCCAGTTTGGGAACCTCTGCCTTATTTAATATTTCCTATCTGAACTAGACTCTTCTCCTTCTTCTTAGGCAGTCTTCTTCTTCTTAGGCAGTCCCTCGGAACCGAGGATGACTTGCTTCCACATTAAAAATGAGTTCTCAGGTGACTGATGACTCCAATGCGGGACCTACAGTCTCTGTCACAGGTGGGGCAGACGGTGGTTGAAGGGGCGGGTGGGTGGGGTGCTTGGGTTGACGTGCGCTCCTTGCGCTGCCTGCGCTTGGCTTCCGCTTGCTCCCGGCGAAGAGACTCGAGGTGTTCGGCGCCTTCCCGGATGCTTCTCCTCCACTTTGTGCGGTCTTGGGCCAGGGATTCCCAGGTGTCGATGGGGATGTTACACTTTTTCAAGGAGGCTTTGAGTGTGTCCTTGAAGCATTTCCTCTGCCCACCTGGGGCTCTCTTGCCGTGCCGGAGCTCCGAGTAGAGCGCTTGTTTTGGGAGTCTCGTATCGGGCATGCGGACAATGAACTAGACTAGCATGAAGGTGAGACTACATTGAAAAAAAAATAACATTAGTCAGCACATCTCAAGGAAAGTGCACCTGTTCTCTGCTGAACATGGGGGCTGTACTGTTACAATGGTCACCAACAAGTCTATGGTGAAACACCATACAGGAGAGAGATGCAACCTCCATTGCATATTAAATAGACAAAGCCCCAGTTGACAGGGCTTGTAAAGCACAGCACAGCTTTCCCAGTGGATCCAGTCCAACACAGAGGCATCTCAGCTGAATAAGGCTCCATCCAGGAGACAATCACAGCATCCTCCAGCGTAGCAAAGTTTAGAATTGCACCATCGGAATCAGTACAGGGTAGTCGAACTCACACTACAATTCCATGGTGTCAAGTAGAGGAGTTCTTAAAAGGAAGAGAAGTAAAAGGCAAAAAGGTATCACCCAGTTTCAAGGACCTGATTTAAGTCGGAAGGGATCATTTTCCCTGTATTCACTGGAGTTTAGAAGAATGAGAGGGGACCTCATTGAAACGTATAACATTCTGACAGGGCTAGACAGACTGGATGCAGGGCAGATGTTTCCCCTGGCTGGAGGGGTTCTAGAACGAGGGGTCACAGTCTCAGGATATGGGATAGGACATTTAGGACTGAGATGAGAAGAAATTTCTTCACCCAGAGTGTGGTAAACCTGTGGAATTCTCTACCACAGAAGGCTGTGGAGGCCAAGTCACTGAATATATTTAAGAAGGAGATAGATAGATTTCTAGACACAAAAGACACCAAGGGGTATGGGGAGAGAGCGGACATATGGTATTGAGATAGAGGATCAGCCATGATCATATTGAATGGTGGAGCAGGCTCGAAGGGCCAAATGGCCTACTCCTGCTCCTATTTTTCTATGTTCTATGTTTCTATTTTCCAAGCTCATGCTTTGGGCACGGAGCCTTGATCACCAGCTATGCACAATGGAAAATTGCAGGCACACCAACCATGATTTAATTCATTTTAATGGGCAGAAAATAGGGGCAGCTAGCCTGCAATTTCTTGATGTGCACAGCTAGTGAATGAGGCTCCCACTGGAAAATCAGCTCCCTGAGTTAAAGACAGAAGATGCTGGAAATACGCAGCAGGTCTATCGCTGTCTGGAAAGACAAATAATGCTTAACCTTCCCCAGAACTGGCATGGTTCCGACTGACTAGTAACGATGAAGGATTGCACCTCGAAACATCAACCCTTCTCTCCCTCTCCCACTCTGATGCTTATTGGCCTGCTTTGCATTTCCAGCATTTTCTGTTTTCATTCTAATTCTCAAATTTTGCAGTTTTGCTCTTTATTTCATCATTTAGCAACAGGAATACATTCTAGGAAGCATTCGGAGTTATCCAAAGTGGCAGTGAGCTTTGACTCTGCCTTAAGTTTTGTATGAGAACACAGGTGAAGGCACCATTTCTAGACACAAAAGGCATCAAGGGGTATGGGGAGAGAACAGAAATATGGTTTTGAGATAAAGGATCAGCCATGATCATATTGAATGGCGGAGCAGGCTCGAAGGGCCAAATGGCCGACTCCTGCTCCTATTTTTCTATGTTTCTATATTTTTCTACCTGAGCCATACAGACCAGCAAGGTCCCATGTTCAATGGGCTTTGCTGAGTTAGCTGATCTTAACTGGAACAGATATAGGGGTGCTGTAATTAGCAGCAGTGTTATGAAATTGTGCCACTGTGATTCTACTGTTAGGATAAGAGATTGGTTTTAGCATTGTAACTACGGGGGGCTGCCACATGGATGTCAGTCTCTCGTCACCTAAATTACAGTGTTTCACCTCCTGATTCCCCAAAGCCTTTCCACCATCTACAAGGCACAAGTAAGGAGTGTGATGGAATACTCTCCACTTGCCTGGATGAGTGCAGCTCCAACAACACTCAAGAAGCTCAGCACCATCCAGGACAAAGCAGCCCACTTGATTGGCACCCCATCCATCACCTTAAACAGTCACTCCCTCCTCCACCGGCGTACCATGGCTGCAGTGTGTACCATCTACAAGATGCACTGCAGCAACTTGCCAAGGCTCCTTCGACAGCACCTCCCGAACCCGCGACCTCTACCACCTAGAAGGACCAGGGCAGCAGGCGCATGGGAACACCATCACCTCCAAGTTCCCCTCCAAGTCACACACCGTCCTGACTTGGAAATATATTGCCGATCCTTCATCGTCGCTGATTCATAATCCTGGAACTCCCTCCCTAATAGCGCTGTTTGAGTACCTTCACCACTCGGACTTCAGCGGTTCAAGAAGGTGACTCACTACCACCTTCTCAAGGGCAATTAGGGATGGGCGATAAATACTGGCCGTGTTAACGATGCCCACATCCCAGGAACAAATATTTAAAAAAACTGTGGAAGTGCTTTCATTCTGCATCTAACCATGCTCGATCTGGGTAATGAGATTGATTGTCATTATTAGTCAATACAACAACTCCATCATTGTTCTATTATGCGACAAGAATGGTAGAAGATGAACTAGATAGACCTGAAGGCACGGCCATCAGTGATGGAGCGATGAAAATCGGGAATGCGCAAGAGGCCAGAATTGGAGGAGGGTTGTAGGGCTGGAGGAGGTTACAGAGATAGGAAGGGGTGAGGCCATGGAGGGATTTGGAACCATGGATGAGTATTTTAAAATCGAGGCGTTGCTGGACCGGGAGCCAATGTAGGTCAGTGAGCAGGGGTGATGGGTGACCGGAACTTGGTGCGAGTTAGGATAAGGTCAGCAGAGCTTTGGATGAACTCAAGTATGGAGGGTGGAAGGTGGGAGGTCGGCCAGGAGAGCTTTGGAATAGTCCAATCTACAGGTAACAAAGGCAGGGATGAGGGTTTCAGCAGCAGAGGAGCTGAGGCAAGGCTGGAGACAGGTGATGTCACGGAGGTGGAAGTAGGCAGTCTTGGTGATGGTGCGGATATGGTGTCGGAAACTCATCTCGAGGTCAAATTGATTGCGAACGGTCTTGTATATTCAAGACAGAGATCGATAGATTTTTGGATACTGAGGGAACCAAGGGTTTATGGAGATAGTGCGGGAAAGTGGAGTTGAGGTAGAAGATCAGCCACCATCTTATTGAATGACCGAGGAGGCTCGAAGGGTAAAATGGCCTACTCCTGCTCTTATTGCTTATGTTCTTATGTTGACCTTGATATTTTTTTCTCTAGCATTTCCTATGTTCTTTAGTTCTGGTGCTGGGTGCCTGAAATGGAAAGTGTTCCGTTCCCCCTTACTAGCATCCCTTACTTTGATAAGCACAATAAAAAGTCTCCCACATTAATTTGTAACATTGCCAATATAACCATACCAGCTGCTGTATTCTGGCAAGGAACATGGTGAGCATTACATTCAAATAAGGATATTATAAAGCTTCCCCAGTGACACTGTGAGGTAGCTGACCTGTACAGACCAGGAGGTCTCAGGTTTGCTCCCTGGGCTGTGCTGAGGTATCATTTCAGTCAAGGTAGCCATGGGGCATTACAGTTAGCTTCCTTAGAACCCCTGACTAGGAATCAAACCTTGGTCAGGAAGCACTTCTTCACACTAAAGGTAGTGGAAATCTGTAACTCTCTCCCTCAAAAAGTTGTTGAAACTGAGGGTCAATTGAAAATTTCAAAACTAAGATTGATAGATTTTTGTTAGGCAAGGGTATTAGGGATATGGAACCAAGCCAGGTATATGGAGTAAAGATACAGATGAGCCATAATCGAATTGAATGGTGCAACAGGCTCGAGAGGCTGAATGGCCTACTGTTCCTATGGACCTAATGATCTGTATTTAACTACATGCAGCCTTTACCAATTCAGCAATTCATTGGAGAAGTATAGCAATGATTTTATTTTCCCTCTTCCAGGTTTCCCACCCCTCCCCCCTTCACCTGAAGGTGCTAACTTACCCTCAGGTACAATTCTAAGGTGACTGGCCACCTTCTGGTACCTCACCCCAATGACTACCTTCATGTGTGAGCCTGCAGGCTATTCAACCTGGGAGCTTCACAGCAATGTCCAATCCAACACTCGTCCAACATCCACACCTTCCGCCAGGGCTCACAGCATGGCAATCAGGAATGGAAGCCCTGGTTCATTTTTACCCGACCAATACCAGGAACACTGAGGTCAATTATAATAACAACAACAACTTGTATTTATACAGCACCTTTAACACCGAGGCGCTTCAAACAAAATTTGACACTGAGCCATATAAGGAGATATTAGGAGAGGCGACCAAAAGCTTGGTCAAAGAGGTAGGTTTTAAGGAGCGTCTTAAAGGAGGAAAGAGAGGTAGAGAGGCGGAGAGGTTTAGGCAGGGAATTCCAGAGCTTAGGGCCTTGGCAGCTGAAGGCACGGCCGCCAATGGTGGGGCGATTAAAATTGGGGTTGCTCACTCTTACCATTGTGCATAGTGTAAATTGCACGCTTTGGCTCAAACTGTCTTTGAAGCTAAGCAGAGCGAGACCCGCTTCTCCAGCGAGTGTCCCTGTACCTGGTTCCTGTGTCAGGTCAACCCCTGACACTGGATTCAGGCTGCATCTACACAAACTCTTACCAGTGCATCAGCTGCAGGCAACACAGATCAGCAGAACACCTGCTTCACAGTCATTAAATAAGTCTATTTTGGGGAGTGAGTCCCACAATTCTGGCCATTTTTACTTGCAGATTGGGGACAAAACTACCTGGCTGGTTTGCACGGCTCAATTCAACGCTGGTCAGTGTCGTTACCAACATGAGCTGCCAGGGGAGTCTGTAGCCATAATGTAATAACATCCCAAACATGTATCTACAATGTTCTTACAGGCTTGTTAGAATGTTGTTACCTGCTTGTTTGTATCCTTTAAAAAAGAGTTACCATGGCAATCAAACAATAAACTACGGCAACACTGAAGAGGAGCTTGTCAGAAACACAATGAGGCTGGCGAAGCATTTGAAAAAATTCTGGAACACAGTGTACAAAGTTATAAAGAGGCCATTTACACATATAATGTATAATTGTTTTTCTTTGTTCCAGGCCTGTTGAATACTTGTGCTCAAGGTGGGGGATTGTCAATACCAAGCACTCCCACATTACATGCAAGGCAAAGCTTCCATTCAACAGCTTCAACAAGATGAGCAACAAGTTAAGGGTTGGTGCGAAGTGGTTTCGGCTAATCCTGCGTAGTGCACATTGCACGCGGAGGCTCAAACTAGCTGTGAAGCTAAGCGGAGCGACACCCGCTTCTCCAGCGACTGTCCCTGTATCTCGTTCCTGTTTCTCCAACGAGTGTTCCTGTATCTCGTTCCTGTTTGTCCAGCGAGTGTCCCTGTATCTCGTTCCTGTTTCTCCAGCGAGTGTCTCTGTATCTCGTTCCTGTTTCTCCAGCGAGTTTCCCTATACCTCGTTCCTTTTTCTCCAGTGACTGTTCCTGTATCTCGTTCCTCTTTCTCCAGCGAGTGTTCCTGTTCCTCGTTCCTGTTTCTCCAGCGAGTGTCTCTGTATCTCGTTCCTGTTTCTCCACCGAGTGTCCCTGTATCATTATCCTGTTTCTCCAGCGAGTGTTCCTGTATCTCGTTCCTGCTTCTCCAGCGAGTGTTCCAGTATCTCGTTCCTGTTTCTCCAGCGAGTGTCCCTGTATCTCGTTCCTGTTTCTCCAGCGAGTTTCCCTGTACCTCGTTCCTGTTTCTCCAGTGACTGTTCCTGTACCTCGTTCCTCTTTCTCCAGCGAGTGTTCCTGTTCATCGTTCCTGTTTCTCCAGCGAGTGTCTCTGTATCTCGTTCCTGTTTCTCCAGCGAGTTTCCCTGTATCTTGTTCCTATTTCTCCAGCGAGTGTTCCTGAACCTATTCCTGTTTCTCCAGCGAGTGTCCCTGTATCTCGTTCCTGTTTCTCCAGCGAGTATCCCTGTATCTCATTCCTGTTTCTCCAGCGAGTGTCCCTGTATCTCGTTCCTGTTTCTCCAGCGAGTGTTCCTGCATCTCGTTCCTGTTTCTCCAGCGAATGTCCCTGTATCTCGTTCCTGTTTCTCCAGCGAGTGTTCCTGTATCTCGTTCCTGTTTCTCCAGCGAGTGTTCCTGTATCTCATTCCTGTTTTTCAAGCGATTGTCCCTGTATGTTGTTCCTGTTTCTCCAGCGAGTGTCCCTGTATCTTGTTCCTGTTTCTCCAGCGAGTGTTCCTGTATCTCGTTCCTGTTTCTCCAGCGAGCGTTCCTGTATCTTGTTCCTGTTTCTCCAGCGAGTGTTCCTGTATCTTGTTCCTGTTTCTCCAGCGAGTGTTCCTGTATCTTGTTCCTGTTTCTCCAGCGAGTGTTCCTGTATCTCGTTCCTGTTTCTCCAGCGAGTGTCCCTGTATCTTGTTCCTGTTTCTCCAGCGAGTGTTCCTGTATCTTGTTCCTGTTTCTCCAGCGAGTGTTCCTGTATCTCATTCCTGATTCTCCAGCGAGCGTCCCTGTATCTCGTTCCTGTTTCTCCAGCGAGTGTCCCTGTATCTTGTTCCTGCTTATCTAGCGAGTGTCCCTGTACCTTGTTCCTGTTTATCTAGCGAGTGTCCCTGCATCTCGTTTCTGTTTCTCCAGCGAACGTTCCTGTATCTTGTTCCTATTTCTCCAGCGAGTGTTCCTGTATCTCATTCCTGTTTCTCCAGTGACTGACCCTGTATCTCGATTCTCTTTCTCCAGCGAGTGTTCCTGTTCCTCGTTCCTGTTTCTCCAGCGAGTGTCCCTGTATCTTGTTCCTGTTTATCTAGCGAAAGTCCATATATCTTGATCATGTTTCTCCAGCGAGTGTTCCTGTATCTCGTTCCTATTTCTCCAGCGAGTGTCCCTGTATCTCGTTCCTGTTTCTCCAGCGAGTATCCCTGTATCTCGTTCCTGTTTATCTTGCGAGTGTTCCTGTATATCGTTCCTGTATCTCCAGCGAGTGTTCCTGTATCTTGTTCATGTTTCTCCAGTGAGTATCACTGTATCTCATTCCTGTTTCTCCAGCGAGTGTCCCTGTATCTCGTTCTTGTTTCTCCAGCGAGTGTCCCTGTACCTCGTTCCTGTTTCTCCAGCGAGTGTTCCTGTGTCTCGTTCCTGTTTCTCCAGCGAGTGTTCCTGTGTCTCGTTCCTGGTTCTCCAGCGAGTGTTCCTGTATCTCGTTCCTCTTTCTCCAGCGAGTGTCCCTGTATCTCGTTCCTGTTTCTCCAGCGAGTGTTCCTGTGTCTCGTTCCTGTTTCTCCAGCGAGTCTCCCTGTATCTCGTTCCTGTTTATCCAGCGAGTGTTCCAGTATCTTGGTCCTGTTTCTCCAGTGAGTATTCCTGTACCTCGATCCTGTTTCTCCAGCGAATGTCCATATATCTCGTTCCTGTTTCTCCAGCGAGTGTTCCTGTGGCTCGTTCCTCTTTCTCCAGCGAGTGTCCTTGTATCTCGTTCCTGTTTCTCCAGCGCGTATTCCTGTATCTCGTTCCTGTTTCTCCAGCGAGTGTTCCTGTATCTTGTTCCTCTTTCTCCAGCAAGTGTCCCTGTATGTCGTTCCTGTTTCTCCAGCGAGGGTCCCTGTATCTAGTTCCTGTTTCTCCAGCATGTGTTCCTGTATCTCGTTCCTGTTTCTCCAGCGAGTGTCCCTGTATGTCGTTCCTCTTTCTCCAGCGAGTGTTCCTGTATCTCGTTCCTGTTTCTCCAGTGAGTGTCCCTGTATCTCGTTCCTGTTTCTCCAGCGAGTGTCCCTGTATCTCATTCCTGTTTCTCCAGCGAGTGTCCCTTTATCTCGTTCCTGTTTCTCCAGCGAGTGTCCCTGTATCTCGTTCCTGTTTCTCCAGCGAGTGTCCCTGTATTTCGTTCCTCTTTCTCCAGCAACTGTCCCTTTATCTCGTTCCTGTTTCTCCAGCGAGTGTCCCTGTATCTCGTTCCTCTTTCTCCAGCGAGGGTCCCCGTATCTCGTTCCTTTTTCTCCAGCGAGTGTTCCTGTATCTTGTTCCTGTTTCTCCAGCGAGTGCACCTGTATCTCGTTCCTGTTTTCCTGCGAGTGTTCCTGTATCTTGTTCCTGTTACTCCAGCGAGTTTCCCTGTATCTTGTTCCTGTTTCTCCAGCGAGTGTTCCTGTATCTCGTTCCTGGTTCTCCAGCGAGTGTTCCTGTATCTCGTTCGTGTTTCTCCAGCGAGTTTCCCTGTATCTTGTTCCTCTTTCTCCAGCGAGTGTTCCTGGTACCTCGTTCCTGTTTCTCCAGCGAGTGTCCCTCCATCTTGTTCCTGTTTCTCCAGTGAGTGTCCCTGTATCTCGTTCATGTTTCTCCAGTGAGTAACACTGTATCTCATTCCTGTTTCTCCAGCGAGTGTCCCTGTATCTCGTTCTTGTTTCTCCAGTGAGTGTCCCTGTATCTTGTTCATGTTTCTCCAGTGAGTATCACTGTATCTCATTCCTGTTTCTCCAGCGAGTGTCCCTGTATCTCATTCTTGTTTCTCCAGCGAGTGTCCCTGTATCTCATTCCTCTTTCTCCAGCGAGTGTCCCTGTATCTCGTTCCTGTTTCTCCAGCGAGTGTTCCTGTGTCTCGTTCCTGTTTCTTCAGCGAGTGTCCCTGTATCTCGTTCCTGTTTCTCCAGCGAGTGTTCCTGTATCTCGTTCCTCTTTCTCCAGCGAGTGTCCCTGTATCTCGTTCCTGTTTCTCCAGCGAGTGTTCCTGTGTCTCGTTCCTGTTTCTCCAGCGAGTGTCCCTGTATCTCGTTCCTGTTTATCCAGCGAGTGTTCCTGTATCTCGTTCCTGTTTCTCCAGCGAGTGTTCCAGTATCTTGGTCCTGTTTCTCCAGTGAGTATCCCTGTACCTCAATCCTTTTTCTCCAGCGAAAGTCCATATATCTCGTTCCTGTTTCTCCAGCGAGTGTTCCTGTAGCTTGTTCCTCTTTCTCCAGCGAGTGTCCTTGTATCTCGTTCCTGTTTCTCCAGCGAGTGTTCCTGTATCTCGTTCCTGTTTCTCCAGCGAGTGTTCCTGTATGTCGTTCCTGTTTCTCCAGTGAGTGTCCCTGTATCTCGTTCCTGTTTCTCCAGCGAGTGTTCCTGTATCTCGTTCCTGTTTCTCCAGCGAGTGTCCCTGTATGTCGTTCGTCTTTCTCCAGCGAGTGTTCCTGTATCTCGTTCCTGTTTCTCCAGCGAGTGTTCCTGTATCTCGTTCCTGTTTCTCCAGCGAGTGTCCCTGTATGTCATTCCTCTTTCTCCAGCGAGTGTTTCTGTATCTCGTTCCTCTTTCTCCAGCGAGTGTTCCTGTAGCTCGTTCCTGTTTCTCCAACGAGTGTCCCTGTATCTCGTTCCTGTTTCTCCAGCGAGTGTTACTGTATCTCGTTCCTGTTTCTCCAGCGAGTGACCCTGTATCTTGTTCCTCTTTCTCCAGCGAGTGTCCCTTTATCTCATTCCTGTTTCTCCAGCGAGTGTTCCTGTATCTCGTTCCTGTTTCTCCAGCGAATGTCTCTGTATCTCGTTCCTGTTTCTCCAGCGAGTGTTCCTGTATCTCGTTCCTGTTTCTCCAGTGACTGATCCTGCATCTCGTTCCTGGTTCTCCAGCGAGTGTTCCTGTATCTCGTTCGTGTTTCTCCAGCGAGTTTCCCTGTATCTTGTTCCTCTTTCTCCAGCGAGTGTTCCTGGTACCTCGTTCCTGTTTCTCCAGCGAGTGCCCCTGTATCTCGTTCCTGTTTCTCCAGCGAGTGTCCCTGTATCTTGTTCCTGTTTCTCCAGCGAGTGTCCCTGTATCTCTTTCCTGTTTCTCCAACGAGTGTTGCTGTATCTCGTTTTTGTTTCTCCAGCGAGTGTCCCTGTATCTCGTTCCTGTTTCTCCAGCGAGTGTTCCTGTATCTCGTTTATGTTTCTCCAGCGAATGTCCCTGTATCTCGTTCCTGTTTCTCCAGCGAGTGTTCCTGTATCTTGTTCCTGTTTCTCCAGCGAATGTCCCTGTATCTCGTACCTGTTTCTCCAGCGAGTGTTCCTGTATCTCGTTCGTGTTTCTCCAGCGAGTGTTCCTGGTACCTCGTTCCTGTTTCTCTAGCGTGTGTTCCTGTATCTTGTTCCTGTTTCTCCAGCAAGTGTCCCTGTATCTCGTTTATGTTTCTCCAGCGAGTGTCCCTGTATCTCGTTCCTGTTTATCCAGCGAGTGTTCCTGTATCTCGTTCCTGTTTCTCCAGCGAGTGTTCCAGTATCTTGGTCCTGTTTTTCCAGTGATTATCCCTGTACCTCGATCCTGTTTCTCCAGCGAATGTCCATATATCTTGTTAAGTCCGTGAATGATTGAGACACGGACTAGCAGGAGAGAAACAAACAAGTCTTTACTGGTGAAAGGCATAAACGAAACTAACCAACAGAGGCTCTCTAGCGCCTTTTTTACAGGGGTGGTCACTGCCGGTATTGCAGTCTGAGACCAGTTATTCTCTTAAAGGTACATATACAACAATTCCTCCCCTTTTAGATAAACAGTACATAACATTCATTTAACACTAATGATAATGAATTACAATCACAATTACTGTTGCTAGATACATTGGTTAAGTTTAAGCAATTATAAGTTCAGTCTTTGAGGAGCCTTCCTGATTCTGTCTGGATAACGCCTCTTTGGAGTATCAGGTTCTTCTGGTAATGTTGAGTCAGAATCAATGTCGTTGTTTGGTTCATCTGCTTCCAATATTACCGGTTCTGCGGTAGCTGCAATTGGAACGTCGATTTCATTACCAGGTGTATCAGATCGTGGTGTGGAGTTGACGTTTTCCAGTGACTCTAGAATCTGGTCAGCATGGCGTCTTACAATGCTCTCCCCAATGTCCACGGTATACATGAGAGGTCCTTGTCGTGTACAAATCGTTCCTGGCTGCCATTTCTCAGTGCGGTAGTCCCGGGCCAAAACTGGTTGACCTATCTTAAAACTCCTGGTCGGCCTTTCATTCATATTCTGAAACTGCCTGTTCTCCACATCTCTTCGGACGTTTGGCTTAACCAAATCCAAGCGGCATCGTAGTCTTCGATTGAAGAACATCATGGCTGGAGTTTGGTTGGTAACCGCATGTGTCGCATTCCGGTAGGCAAACAAGAAGTTGTCCACCTTGTGTTGTAGGGGTATATCTTCATTACACATTGCCTTGATAGCCTTCTTGAATGTTTGGACAAACCTCTCGGCCAATCCATTAGTGGCTGGATGATATGGGGCAGATGTGTAATGCTTAACACCATTGTTCTTTAAGAACCTCCGGAACTCTTCAGACACAAACTGTGGTCCATTGTCAGAGCAAATCTGTTCAGGCAGCCCATTCCTGGCGAATATGGTTCGTAAAACTGCGCTAGTTTTTTCCGTGGTGGTTGAGGACATTTTTATTACCTCTGGCCACTTTGAATGTGCATCCACCGCAATTAAAAACATCGAGTCCATGAAGGGACCAGCAAAATCAATGTGCACCCTTTGCCATGGAGATGAGGGCCACTCCCATGGATGCAGAGGAGCTTGTGGTGGGGCGTTTTGGACCTTCTGGTATCCTGCACAGCTCTTGGTCATCTCTTCGATTTCTCTATCGATTCCCGGCCACCACACAAACGCTCTGGCTAAGCTCTTCATTTTTACCCCACCCAGATGACCCTCATGAAGCTCATTGAGCACTCTATCCGTCAACTTAGGTGGAATTACTACTCTGGATCCACACATCAAGGTTCCTCTGCACACTGACAGCTGTTCTCTTCTTGACGAAAATGCTGGCAGCAGTGGTTCGCCATGTGCTGGCCATCCCTTCACCGTTAAATCATAGACCCGTGATAGTGTCGGGTCATTCCGTGTTTCCTTTTCTATGTTTGCATTCGTCACAGGGAGACATTCGACTATGGTCGAGTGGAATAACTCCTTTGGATCCACTGCAAGGTCTTCTTCTTCCACCGTCGGCAACGGTAGACGTGACAATCCATCAGCATTTCCATGCTGTTTAGTTCCCCTGTACTCGATGACATATTGGTGTGCCCCGAGGAAAAGGGACCATCTCTGCAGCCGTTGTGCTGTCATTATCGGTACGCCCTTCTGAGGGTTGAAAATGGAGGCAAGAGGTTGATGATCGGTTAGAGTATATTTTTGACCATGCAGATAGTGATTGAACTTCTTCACCCCCCACACTAGGCTGAGGGCCTCTCTGTCAATCTGGGCGTAGTTACGCTCGGCAGAAGTTAACGAGCGTGACGCAAAAGCTATCGGCCTCTCCAAACCATCAAGGAATTTATGTGACAGTACCGCCCCAATGCCGTAGGGAGACGCATCACACGCCAGCCTGATTGGCAGTGCTGGGTTGTAGTGAGCCAATACTTCCTTCGAAGTGATTAAGTCCTTACTCTTCTGAAAAGCACGTTTACAATCATCGCTCAATTTCCATGCTACCCCCGTTCGTAGCAGGGCGTTCAGTGGATGCAGAATTGTCGACAAATTCGGCAAAAACTTATGATAGTAATTCACCAACCCGAGGAATGACCTCAGTTGCGACACATTTTCAGGCGCTGGGGCCTTAACAACCGCTTCAATTTTGTCAGGGGACTTATGTAACCCCTCATCATCAATTACGTGGCCACAATACGATATCTGTTTCTTAAAAAATTCGCACTTGGGGCGGTTGGCTCGCAGCCCATGTTCCCGTAGTCTAGTGAGCACCTGTTCTAGGTTGTTAAGGTGTTCACTGTCATCTTCACCTGTTACAAGGATGTCGTCCAAGTAACACTGAGTCCCCGGAATCCCTTGCAGGACATGTTCCATCGCTCTTTGCCATATCGCCGGAGCCGAATACCAATCGATGACATTGGTAAAGACCTTTGTGAGTGTTTATCGTGAGATACTTCCTGGAGGACTCTTCAACCTCCATCTGCAAATATGCTTGTGCTAGGTCAATTTTTGTAAAACGCTTCCCTCCAGACAGTGAGGCGAAGATGTCTTCTATCCTTGGAAGAGGATATTGTACTGTGTGAAGGACAGGGTTCACCGTCACCTTGAAATCCCCACAGGTGCGAATCTTCCTTGGCTCTCCGGACTTATTGCTTAACGTTTTTTTCATGACAGGAACGATGGGTGTCGCCCACTCGCTCCAGTCGACCTTAGACAACACGCCCGCCTTCTCCAGATTCTCCAGCTCTGCCTCGACGGCTGGACGAATTGCATATGGTACCGGTCTCGCTTTGAAAAACTTGGGAACTGCATTCTCTTCTATTTTTAACAAGGCGGTTACGCCTTTAAGCGTGCCCAGTTCTTGTTGAAATACCTCTTTGGCGTTAGCTAAGATTGTTGACAATCGTCCAGGAGTGACGTCTTCATCTTTTTTACCGTCCACCGTCATTGCATGAATGGAATGCCAATCTAAGTTTATCTTCCTGATCCATTCCCGTCCCAATAACGGTGGTCCACCATTTGGCAGTATGTAGAGATACAATTTCCGTATTTTCTTGCCATTGTATTCGACAGGCACCCTTATTTTTCCTCTGGGGTATACTTTTTGCCCCGTATACGTCGTCAAGACGATGGTTGTCTCTCTCAAGGGTATGTGTGAAAATAGCCGCTCATAGTCTCGTCGATTCATGACGGTTAGCGCTGATCCTGTATCCAATTCCATTTTAACTTGGGACCCTGCTATCGTGAGGGTGACCCAAATGGTTCGGTGATCCTCTTTTGCGATTACATTGTGAAGTTTGAGACAGCTTAATCTCCTGTTCTCGGATTCACTATCGCTCATCTGGTCTTCGGAACTACTGTCCATCATCTTTTGTACTTTCTTGTACGGTTCCTTAGTAGCCTTTTTGTTGTCGCTGGTCTTCTTCCCAGACCTACAAACTCGTGCAATGTGTCCAATCTTCCCGCATTGTCGGCATATTTTGTCTTTGGACCAGCAGTCCTTCTGGTCATGGTTAGTTCTGCCGCAGCGATAACATTTTGCAAATCCCCGTGTCATTTCGTGGGTGCTGTATTCCTGTGGTTTTTGTTGAATTTCTGCAGCTCCCCTGGCTGCTGCTTCATACGATACTGCCACGCTGAATACTTTATCTAGCGTCAGCTCTTTTTCTGCGAGTAACTTCTGTGTTCCTTCACTCAGGAGTCCACAGACAAATTTGTCCCGTAGGGTATCTGCCAGTCCTGCTCCGAACTGGCAGTGCTTTGATAGCTTGCGTAGTTCCGTAAGATACTCAGCATTGCTCTCATCTTTGTGCTGAGTTCTCCTATGGAATTTAAATCTTTCTGCTATCAACAGCGGTGCAGGGTTTAAGTGCTCCTGTAGAACAGCAACAATTTCGTTAAAACTCTTCGCCTTCGGTTTGGCTGGAGTAATCAGATCCCGCAATAGGCCGTACGTTCTAGCGCCCATTACGTTTAGCAATATTGATGCCTTTTTCCCCTCCGCTATTTCATTTGCCTCGAAATATACCTCGACTCTTTCCACATACATGGTCCAGTCCTCTAATGTATTATCAAAAGCAGTGATACAGCCAGTCTTCGGCATCTTGCAAATCTAAAATGGCGCCTCCCGCGCTTTGCCTTCTTCTCTGATTTAACAAAATGGCGCCTCCCGCGCTTTTCCTTCTTCCCCGCTGTTGTTAGCGCTGCTTTCCACGGTTTCTTGCGCGTATTCTTTTTCTTTTATTATTTTCCCGTCGTGGAGCGGACCCTCTGGAACACTTCCCTCCTTCTTCTGAGGTCCGAACGCTGCCCAGCTTCGAAACACCGGCCGCGCCCTGTATGCTCCACCCTCTCTCTCTCTCCTTGCTTCCCGACTCGCTGCCCGGCCCCGTTGCAGCCCAGGAAGGATCAAAGCACTACCTGCCACCAGCCCGATTAGCTGGGAAACCACGGACCGAGGAACCCAGCCTGGCTCTGGAAAGTCGCTCCTGCAAAGCCTTGAACCCGATGATTGACGGTCGACGCCCGTTCCTCGAGTTTCAATGGACTCTATTTTTTTTTTTCTTTTTCCGACGTTCAACGTCGTCGGAGCTGCTGCTGAGTTGCAGGTAAGTTCTTTCTAACTCGTCGCCAGTGTTAAGTCCGTGAATGATTGAGACACGGACTAGCAGGAGAGAAACAAACAAGTCTTTACTGGTGAAAGGCATAAACGAAACTAACCAACAGAGGCTCTCTAGCGCCTTTTATACAGGGGTGGTCACTGCCGGCATTGCAGTCTGAGACCAGTTATTCTCTTAAAGGTACATACACAACATATCTCGTTCCTGTTTCTCCAGCGAGTGTTCCTGTAGCTCGTTCCTCTTTCTCCAGCGACTGTCCTTGTATCTCGTTCCTGTTTCTCCAGCGAGTGTTCCTGTATCTCGTTCCTGTTTCTCCAGCGAGTGTTTCTGTATCTCGTTCCTGTTTCTCCAGCGAGTGTTCCTGTATCTCGTTCCTGTTTCTCCAGCGAGTGTTCCTGTATCTCGTTCCTGTTTCTCCAGCGAGTGTCCCTGTACCTCGTTCCTGTTTCTCCAGCGAGTGTTCCTGTATCTCGTTCCTGTTTCTCCAGCGATTGTCCCTGTATCTCGTTCCTGTTTCTCCAGCGAGTGTTCCTGTATCTCGTTCCTGTTTCTCCAGTGATTAATCCTGTATCTCGTTCCTGTTTCTCCAGCGAGTGTTCCTGTATCTTGTTCCTGTTTCTCCAGCGAATGTCCCTGTATCTCGTTCCTCTTTCTCCAGCGAGTGTCCCTGTATCTCGTTCCTGTTTCTCCAACGAATGTCCCTGTATCTCGTTCCAGTTTCTCCAGTGAGTGTTCCTGTATCTCGTTCCTGTTTCTCCAGCGAATGTCCCTGTATCTCGTTCCTGTTTCTCCAACGAGTGTTCCTGTATCTCGTTCCTGTTTCTCCAGCGAATGTCGCTGTATCTCGTTCCTGTTTCTCCAGCGAGTGTTCCTGTATCTTGTTCCTGTTTCTCCTGTGAGTGTTCCTGGTATCTCATTCCTGTTTCTCCAGCGAGTGTTCCTGTATCTCGTTCCTGTTTCTCCAATGAGTGCTCCTGTATCTCGTTCCTGTTTCTCCAGCGAGTGTCCCTGTATCTCGTTCCTGTTTCTCCTGCGAGTGTTCCTGTATCTCATTCCTGTTTCTCCAGCGAGTGTCCCTGTATCTTGTTCCGGATTCTCCCGCGAGTCTCCCTGTATCTTGTTCCGGTTTCTCCAGCGAGTGTTCCTGTATCTCGTTCCTGTTTCTCCAGCGAGTGTTCCTGTATCTCGTTCCTGTTTCTCCAGCGAGTGTCCCTGTATCTCGTTCCTGTTTCTCCAGCGGGTGTCCCTGTACCTCATTCCTGTTTCTCCAGCGAGTGTCGCTGTATCTCGTTCCTGTTTCTCCAGCGAGTGTTCCTGTATCTCGTTTCACTTTCTCCAGCGAGTATCCCTGTATCTCGTTCCTGTTTCTACAGCGAGTGTCCCTGTATCTTGTTCCTGTTTCTCCAGCGCGTGTTACTGTACCTTGTTCCTGTTTCTCCAGCAAGTGTCCCTGTGATAAATCTATGTAGTGAATCAATAATTCGAAGAGGCGAGATATTAGAATTTGTCTGTATACTTTATTAACAACTGCGTAGCAAACATACAGGCCTGCATCGTGCATCCTGGCATTCCACCTTTGCTGACCTGTATCTTGTTCCTGTTACTCTAGCGAGTGTTCCTATATCTCGTTCCTGCTTCTCCAGCGAGTGTCCCTGTATCTCATTCCTTTTTCTCCAGCGAGTGTCCCTGTATCTTGTTCATGTTTCTCCAGCGAGTGTCCCTGTACCTCGTTCCTGTTTCTCCAGCGAGTGTTCCTGTACCTTGTTCCTGTTTCTCCAGCGAGTATCCCTGTACCTCATTTCTGTTTCTCCAGCGAGTGTCCCTGTATCTTGTTCCTGTTTCTCCAGCGAGTGTCCATGTATCTTGTTCCTGTTTCTCCAGCGAGTGTCCCTGTACCTCGTTCCTGTTTCTCCAGCGAGTTTCCCTGTATCTTGTTCCTGTTTCTCCAGCGAGTGTCCATGTATCTCGTTCCTGTTTCTCCATCAAGTGTCCCTGTATCTTGTTCCTGTTTCTCCAGCGAGTGTTCCTGTACCTCGTTCCTATTTCTCCAGCGAGTGTTTCTGTATCTCGTTCCTGTTTCTCCATCAAGTGTCCCTGTATCTTGTTCCTGTTTCTCCAGCGAGTGTTCCTGTACCTCGTTCCTGTTTCTCCAGCGAGTGTTCCTGTATCTCGTTTCACTTTCTCCAGCGAGTATCCCTGTATCTCGTTCCTGTTTCTACAGCGAGTGTCCCTGTATCTTGTTCCTGTTTCTCCAGCGCGTGTTACTGTACCTTGTTCCTGTTTCTCCAGCAAGTGTCCCTGTGATAAATCCATGTAGTGAATCAATAATTCGAAGAGGCGAGATATTAGAATTTGTCTGTATACTTTATTAACAACTGCGTAGCAAACATACAGGCCTGCATCGTGCATCCTGGCATTCCACCTTTGCTGACCTGTATCTTGTTCCTGTTACTCTAGCGAGTGTTCCTATATCTCGTTCCTGCTTCTCCAGCGAGTGTCCCTGTATCTCATTCCTTTTTCTCCAGCGAGTGTCCCTGTATCTTGTTCATGTTTCTCCAGCGAGTGTCCCTGTACCTCGTTCCTGTTTCTCCAGCGAGTGTTCCTGTACCTTGTTCCTGTTTCTCCAGCGAGTATCCCTGTACCTCATTTCTGTTTCTCCAGCGAGTGTCCCTGTATCTTGTTCCTGTTTCTCCAGCGAGTGTCCATGTATCTTGTTCCTGTTTCTCCAGCGAGTGTCCCTGTACCTCGTTCCTGTTTCTCCAGCGAGTTTCCCTGTATCTTGTTCCTGTTTCTCCAGCGAGTGTCCATGTATCTCGTTCCTGTTTCTCCATCAAGTGTCCCTGTATCTTGTTCCTGTTTCTCCAGCGAGTGTTCCTGTACCTCGTTCCTATTTCTCCAGCGAGTGTTTCTGTATCTCGTTCCTGTTTCTCCATCAAGTGTCCCTGTATCTTGTTCCTGTTTCTCCAGCGAGTGTTCCTGTACCTCGTTCCTGTTTCTCCAGCGAGAGTCCCTGTACCTCGTTCCTGTTTCTCCAGCGAGTGTCCATGTATCTCGTTCCTGTTTCTCCAGCGAGTGTTCCTGTATGTCGTTCCTGTTTCTTCAGCGAGTGTCCATGTATCTCGTTCCTGTTTCTCCATCGAGTGTCCCTGTATCTCGTTCCTCTTTCTCCAGCGAGTGTTCCTGTATCTCGTTCCTGTTTCTCCAGCCAGTGTCCCTGTATCTCGTACCTGTTTCTCCAGCGAGTGTCCCTGTATCTCGTTCCTGCTTCTCCAGCAAGTGTCCCTGTATCTTGTTCCTGTTGCTCCAGCGAGTGTCCATGTATCTCGTTCCTGTTTCTCCAGCAATTGTCCCTGTATCTCGTTCCTGTTTCTCCAGCGAGTGTCCCTGTATCTCATTCCTGTTTCTCCAGCGAGTGTCCCTGTATCTTGTTTCTGTTTCTCCAGCGAGTGCCGCTGTATCGCGATCCTGTTTCTCCAGCGAGTGTCCCTGTATCTCGTTCCTGTTTCTCCAGCAAGTGTTCCTGTATCTCGTTCCTGTTTCTCCATCAAGTGTCCCTGTATGTTGTTCCTGTTTCTCCAGCGAGTGTTCCTGTACCTTGTTCCTATTTCTCCAGCGACTGTTTCTGTATCTCGTTCCTGTTTCTCCAGTGAGTGCCCCTGTACCTCGTTCCTGTTTCTCCAGCGAGTTTCCCTGTATCTTGTTCCTCTTTCTCCAGCGAGTGTCCATGTATCGCGTTCCTGTTTCTCCAGCGAGTGTCCATGTATCTTCATCCTGTTTCTCCAGCGAGTGCCCCGTATCTCATTCCTGTTTCTCCAGCGAGTGCCGCTGTTTCTTGATCCGGTTTCTCCAGCGAGTGTCCCTGTATCTCGTTCCTGTTTCTCCTGCAAGTGTTCCTGTATCTTGTTCCTGTTTCTCCATCAAGTGTCCCTGTATCTTGTTCCTGTTTCTCCAGCGAGTGTTCCTGTACCTCGTTCCTATTTGTCCAGCGAGTGTTTCTGTATCTCGTTCCTGTTTCTCCATCAAGTGTCCCTGTATCTTGTTCCTGTTTCACCAGCGAGTGTTCCTGTACCTCGGTCCTGTTTCTCCAGCGAGAGTCCCTGTACCTCGTTCCTGTTTCTCCAATGAGTGTCCATGTATCTCGTTCCTGTTTCTCCAGCGAGTGTTCCTGTATGTCTTTCCTGTTTCTCCAGCGAGTGTCCATGTATCACGTTCCTGTTTCTCCAGCGAGTGTCCCTGTATCTTGTTCCTGTTTCTTCAGCGAGTGTTCCTGTATCTCGTTCCTGTTTCTCCAGCGAGTGTCCCTGTATCTCGTACCTGTTTCTCCAGCGAGTGTCCCTGTATCTCGTTCCTGTTTCTCCAGCAAGTGTCCCTGTATCTTGTTCCTGTTGCTCCAGCGAGTGTCCATGTATCTTGTTCCTGTTTCTCCAGCGAGTGTCCCTGTATCTCGTTCCTGTTTCTCCAGCGAGTCTCCCTGTATCTCATTCCTGTTTCTCCAGCGAGTGTCCCTGTATCTTGTTCCTGTTTCTTCAGCGAGTGTTCCTGTATCTCGTTCCTGTTTCTCCAGCGAGTGTCCCTGTATCTCGTACCTGTTTCTCCAGCGAGTGTCCCTGTATCTCGTTCCTGTTTCTCCAGCAAGTGTCCCTGTATCTTGTTCCTGTTGCTCCAGCGAGTGTCCATGTATCTCGTTCCTGTTTCTCCAGCGAGTGTCCCTGTATCTCGTTCCTGTTTCTCCAGCGAGTCTCCCTGTATCTCATTCCTGTTTCTCCAGCGAGTGTCCCTGTATCTTGTTTCTGTTTCTCCAGCGAGTGTTCCTGTATCTTGATCCTGTTTCTCAAGCGAGTGTCCCTGTTAGGGTTGCAAAGGGGTGGAAAATTTCCAGTAAATTTCCGGAAATTTTCCACGGGAAGTTTAGCTTGGGAATTTTGGGAATTTTGCCCAAAAAAGCACATGCTAGCATAATATTGTTTTTTTTGTATTTCTTTTTTTTCCACAGGTCCTCTCTTAAAATTACTAACAGAGATGGAATCTTAATTATTAAGGAATTTCTTAATCAATATATGTTTATCTTCTTACTTGGCTTGTTTTAATAATTACAAGTTTTGTGTGTGACTGTGAACAAATGTGTCCTGATTGGTTGGATGAGTGGATGAGCGATTAGCTCCCTCTATTTGCAATATTTGCATATCGAATTGTGATTGGCCTGCAGGCATTTGTAAGACTGCTATAGTTTTTTTAAGATCCAGGTTAGGGGCCCTGAGGGAAGTCATTTTGTTTTCTGCTGATGTTGTGATGATGCAGTAAGTAAATCAGACTTTATACCAAATAAACCAGTTACTTGTTGAACTCTGTTGTCCTTCAATTTAAAATATACAAAATAATACACTATTGGTGATGTAGCGTCGTGTGTGTAGGACAACAGACACACAGACACACAGGCACATACATTGCTGATGAGCTGAAAGCGGTCATCAACGATCTTGGATCACAAAAGGTCTTTGCAGTAGTTACTGACAATGCTGCGAATATGAAGGCTGCTTGGGCTCAAGTGGAGGAGGCCTACCCTCATATTACGTCTATTGGGTGCGCAGCTCATGGGCTTAACCTGCTCCTCAAGGACATCATGGGTTTGAGAACCATGGAAGCACTGTACACGAGAGCCAAGGAAGTTGTTAAGTATGTCAGGGGAAAACAGGTAGTTGCAGCAACCTACAACTCCAAGCAAATGACAAAGAACAAGAACACCACACTGAAGCTGCCCAACAACACTAGATGGGGTGGTGTTGTCATAATGTACAACAGCCTTCTGGAGGGTAAGGAGTCGCTGCAAGAAATGGCAATATCCCAGTCTGGGGATATGGAAACCAGCATCAAGAAAATACTGCTGGATGATGTGTTTTGGGAGAGAGTGGTTAGCAGCCTTAAACTACTCTCACCAGTAGCATCTGCAATTGCTCAGATTGAAGGAGATGATGCTATCTTGTCAGATGTTCTCAGGCTTTTTACTGATTTAAAAGAACAAATCAGCATTGCCCTACCCACATCCCTGCTGCTCAAAGCAGAGGAGAAGGCAATTGTTCAATTCATACAGACGCGTCAAGAATTTTGTGTCAAGCCGATTCATGCTGCAGCATACATGCTGGACCCAAAGCATGTTGGGAGACCAATACTTTCTGGAGAACAGATCAACAGCGCTTACAGTGTGATTTCTACCCTCTCACACCATCTCAATCTGGATGTGGGCAAAGTTCTGGGAAGTCTGGCAAAGTTCTCTACCAAGCAAGGTCTTTGGAATGGGGATGGGATATGGGAATCATGCAAGCATATCAGTGCACATACCTGGTGGAAGGGACTTTGTGCATCTGAGGCCCTGTCGCCTATTGCATCGGTGACACTCCAAATCCCACCTTCATCAGCGGCCTCTGAACGAAACTGGTCACTTTTTGGGAATACGCATACAAAGGTGCGCAACAGGCTGACTAACAAGAGAGTGGAGAAACTGGTGGCTATCCGGGCGAACCTACAACTTATTGAGCCAGATACAGAAGTGTCCACCACACAGCTAGACACTGACACAGAGGAGGAAATGGACATGTCAGAGCCAGATTCAGAGAATCAGGAGGAGCAATGAGGAGTAGAAGACTCAGAAGACTCATGAGTAGAAGACTCAAAGGGACAAAATAAGGACAAAATACAGGCTAAATAAGCCGACGCTCTTTTTATTTTATTTTAGATGGGTCTTTTTTGTGGGGGTTCAATAAAGTTCAAAATTATAACCTAAATAAAGTTTTGAAAGCCTGTTTTTATTTGTATGGAACAGTATGTCTATTTTGACGACAAAGATAATATAAGGGTCAGAGACAAAAACCATCAGTGTGCAAAAAAACTCAAAATTCCCATAAATTCCCACAAATTCCCAAAATTCCCATAAATTCCTGAAAATTTCCATGGAAAGTTTCCTCTTTTAAAAATTCCCAGAATTTTGCAACCCTAGTCCCTGTATCTTGTTCTTGTTTCTCCAACGAGTGTTCCTGTATCTTGTTCCTGTTTCCCCAGCGAGTGTCCCTGTATCTTGTTCCTGTTTCTCCAGCGAGTGTTCCTGTATCTTGTTCCTGTTTCTCCAGCGAGTGTCCCTGTATCTCGTTCCTGATTCTCCAGCGAGTGTTCCTGTATCATGTTCCTGTTTCTTCAGCGAGTGTTCCTGTATCTCGTTCCTGTTTCTCCAGCGAGTGTTCCTGTATCTTGTTCCTGTTTCTCCAGCGAGTGTCCCTGTATCTCGTTCCTGATTCTCCAGCGAGTGCTCCTGTACCTCGTTCCTGTTTCTCCTGCGAGTGTTCCTGTATCTTGTTCCTGTTTCTCCAGCGAGTGTTCCTGTATCATGTTCCTGTTTCTTCAGCGAGTGTTCCTGTATCTTGTTCCTGTTTCTCCAGCGAGTGTTCCTGTAACTTGTTCCTGTTTCTCCAGCGAGTGTTCCTGTATCTCGTTCCTGTTTCTCCAGCGAGTGTCCCTGTACCTCGTTCCTGTTTCTCCAGCGAGTGTTCCTGTATCTTGTTCCTATTTCTCCAGCGAGTGTCCCTGTACCTCGTTCCTGTTTCTCCAGCGAGTGTTCCTGTATGTCGTTCCTGTTTCTCCAGCAAGTGTTCCTGTATCTTGTTCCTGTTTCTCTAACGAGTGTTCCTGTACCTCGTTCCTGTTTCTCCAGCGAGTGTCCGTGTACCTCGTTCCTGTTTCTCCAGCGAGTTTTCCTGTATCTCATTCATGTTTCTCCAGCGAATGCCCCTGTATCTCATTCCTGTTTCTCCAGCGAGTGTCCGTGTACCTCATTCCTGTTTCTCCAGCGGATGTCCCTGTATCTCATTCAGGTTTCTCCAGCGAATGTCCCTGTACCTCGTTCCTGTTTCTCCAATGTGTCTCTGTATCTCGTTCCTGTTTCTCCAGCGAGTGTTCCTGTATCTTGTTCCTGTTTCTCCAGCGAGTGTTCCTGTTTCTTGTTCCTGTTTCTCCAGCGAGTGTCCCTGTATCTTGTTCCTGTTTCTCCAGCGAGTGTTCCTGTAGCTCATTCCTGTTTCTCCAGCGAGTGTCCCTGTATCTCGTTCCTGTTTCTCCAGCAAGTGTTCCTGTATCTCGTTCCTGTTTCTCCATCAAGTGTCCCTGTATCTTGTTCCTGTTTCTCCAGCGAGTGTTCCTGTACCTCGTTCCTATTTCTCCAGCGACTGTCTCTGTATCTCGTTCCTGTTTCTCCAGTGAGTGTCCCTGTACCTCGTTCCTGTTTCTCCAGCGAGTTTCCCTGAATCTTGTTCCTGTTTCTCCAGCGAGTGTCCATGTATCTCGTTCCTGTTTCTCCAGCGAGTGTCCATGTATCTTGATCCTGTTTCTCCAGCGAGTGCCCCATATCTCACTCCTGTTTCTCCAGCGAGTGCCGCTGTTTCTTGATCCTGTTTTTCCAGCGAGTGTCCCTGTATCTCGTTCCTGTTTCTCCAGCAAGTGTTCCTGTATCTCGTTCCTATATCTCCATCAAGTGTCCCTGTATCTTGTTCCTGTTTCTCCAGCGAGTGTTCCTGTACCTCGTTCCTGTTTCTCCAGCGAGAGTCCCTGTACCTCGTTCCTGTTTCTCCAGCGAGTGTCCATGTATCTCGTTCCTGTTTCTCCAGCGAGTGTTCCTGTATGTCGTTCCTGTTTCTCCAGCGAGTGTCCATGTACCTCGTTCCTGTTTCTCCAGCGAGTGTCCCTGTATCTCGTTCCTGTTTCTCCAGCGAGTGTTCCTGTATCTCGTTCCTGTTTCTCCAGCGAGTGTCCCTGTATCTCGTACCTGTTTCTCCATCAAGTGTCCCTGTATCTCGTTCCTGTTTCTCCAGCAAGTGTCCCTGTATCTTGTTCCTGTTGCTCCAGCGAGTGTCCATGTATCTCGTTCCTGTTTCTCCAGCGAGTGTCCCTGTATCTCGTTCCTGTTTCTCCAGCGAGTGTCCCTGTATCTCATTCCTGTTTCTCCAGCGAGTGTCCCTGTATCTTGTTTCTGTTTCTCCAGCGAGTGTTCCTGTATCTTGTTCCTGTTTCTCCAGCGAGTGTCCCTGTATCTTGTTCTTGTTTCTCCAGCAAGTGTTTCTGTATCTCGTTCCTGTTTCTCCAGCGAGTGTCCCTGTATCTCGTTCCTGATTCTCCAGCGAGTGTTCCTGTAACTTGTTCCTGTTTCTCCAGCGAGTGTTCCTGTATCTCGTTCCTGTTTCTCCAGTGTGTCCCTGTACCTCGTTCCTGTTTCTCCAGCGAGTGTTTCTGTATCTCGTTCCTGTTTCTCCAGCGAGTGTCCCTGTACCTCGTTTCTGTTTCTCCAGCGAGTGTTCCTGTATCTTGTTCCTATTTCTCCAGCGAGTGTCCCTGTATCTCGTTCCTGTTTCTCCAGCGAGTGTTCCTGTACCTCATTCCTGTTTCTCCAGCGAGTGTCCGTGTACCTCATTCCTGTTTCTCCAGCGAATGTCCCTGTATCTCATTCATGTTTCTCCAGCGAATGTCCCTGTACCTCATTCCTGTTTCTCCAATGTGTCTCTGTATCTCGTTCCTGTTTCTCCAGCGAGTGTTCCTGTATCTCGTTCCTGTTTCTCCAGCGAGTGTCCCTGTATCTCGTTCCTGATTCTCCAGCGAGTGTTCCTGTATCATGTTCCTGTTTCTTCAGCGAGTGTTCCTGTATCTTGTTCCTGTTTCTCCAGCGAGTGTTCCTGTAACTTGTTCCTGTTTCTCCAGCGAGTGTTCCTGTATCTCGTTCCTGTTTCTCCAGTGAGTGTCCCTGTACCTCGTTCCTTTTTCTCCAGCAAGTGTTTCTGTATCTCGTTCCTGTTTCTCCAGCGAGTGTCCCTGTACCTCGTTTCTGTTTCTCCAGCGAGTGTTCCTGTATCTTGTTCCTATTTCTCCAGCGAGTGTCCCTGTATCTCGTTCCTGTTTCTCCAGCGAGTGTTCCTGTACCTCATTCCTGTTTCTCCAGCGAGTGTCCGTGTACCTCATTCCTGTTTCTCCAGCGAATGTCCCTGTATCTCATTCATGTTTCTCCAGCGAATGTCCCTGTACCTCATTCCTGTTTCTCCAATGTGTCTCTGTATCTCGTTCCTGTTTCTCCAGCGAGTGTTCCTGTATCTTGTTCCTGTTTCTCCAGCGAGTGTCCCTGTACCCCATTCCTGTTTCTCCAGCGAGTGTGTCATAAACCTCATCATCGAGAAACTACCTAAGAAATAACACTGGACGGCCAGCTGGTGGCGCCGTCCAACACGTATAAATACTCTGGCGTCAGCCCCAGCTTGAGAGGGACATTTTGTAAGACAAGGAACTAGTGAAGTACAACTAGACCTCCATGTTCTGAAACAAGTTGATTAAAGCCTTGCTTTATGCTCAAACCAAGTGCGTAGTGAGTTTTATTTCCTCAATTTAATCAACTTGATATCGACTCCGCGCATTGGGTGATTTTGGGAACAGCCAGCTACGACTCGAACCGTAGAAGGGAACTCGGACAAGTAATCGATCCATCATGGAGAAACTACTCAGACCCGCTTGTCTCGACTTGGACCCGAATTCACTTACAGCTGCTAAGGTATGGAAACACTGGTATCATACTTTCAGCAACTTCCTCAGGGTGTGTGGTGAAAATGTTCCTGATAAATTAGAAATATTGCTAATTACATATCCCCTCATGTGTTTGATTATATCGAAGACTGTGTAGACTATGACGCCGCTATCCAAATACTACAGCAGCTATATGTCAAGTCCCCAACTGAAATTATTTCTTGGCATCTACTGGCCACAACTCGACAACAACCCGGGGAATCACTTGACGAATTCCGTCAGAAACTTCACAGGCTCAGCAAGGATTGTAATCTTAAAGCTGTTACAGCTGAGCAGTACCAGGAGGAGTTAATTCGTGATTCCTTTATTAATGGGATTGCATCTCCCTTCATACGTCAGTGTCTGTTGGAGAATAAAACCCTCAAGTTACAGGCGGCCTATGACCAGGCATGTTCTCTGGACTTAGCAAAGAGGAATGCAGACACCTATCTTTTACCACGTGCACGGCTGCTGCTATCTCTTTTAGTGACTCTTTCAATAGGCCTCAGGCGGAAGCCCTCACTGATGACGACTCCAACCCGGCTGATGACAACCCTACCCTAGAAACCTACACTGATGATGACCCCGCCCTAGCGGCATCTTGGCAATCTGGAAGGAAGTGTTTCTTCTGTGGAGGAGCGTTCCATTATAGGACATTTTGTCCTGCTCATAACGCGACCTGCAAACATTGCAGCAAGAAAGGTCACTTTTCTAAGGTATGCCAGTCAAGAGCCGCTGTTAGTGAGAAAGGCCACTTTTCTAAGGTATACCGGTCGAGGACTCCTGTTAGTTTTGCAGCTACTATCTATAAAACTGCTCCTCCCCCAAGAGCCACTACTAAGGTTACAGCTGCAATCTATAAAACTGCTCCTCCCCCAAGAACCACTACTAAGGTTACAGCTGTCAAGGGTAAAACTGCCCCTCCTCCTATCACAGCTGTTTTTCCCCAAAGTTTGTCCCATGCAGCCACGAAGGTTTCGATAAATGGACACATTTTGAGTGCACTAATCGACTCATGCAGCTCTGACAGCTTCATTAGTGAGCGGGCTGTCAGTAAGTTAAAACTGCGTATTTACCCCTCGGACAGGGAAATTGCAATGGCTCTAACGACACTGACCACCAATTCTTTCGGCTTTTGTCTTGTCGACCTTATTCTCAATGGCTGCACTTATTTCTCCACCCGGCTCAGGCTGCTCAAGAACCTATGCAGTGATGTGCTCCTGGGACAGGATTTCCAGAAACAACACAAAAGACTCACTTTCGAGTTTGGAGGGTCAAAGTACCATTTTGTGCACTTTCAGCGGCTTCGCTCGACGAGCCCTCCTTGTTTGCCAATCTTTCCCCCCGATGTAAGCCCATAGTCACTAAATCACGATTTTTCAGCCGAGATGATCGAGCCTTTATCGAGGCAGAGATCTCTTGCCTTCTAGCTGATGGTATCATTGAGCCATGTTCATCTTCCTGGCGGGCTCAAGTCGTCATTGTTAAAAATCCTCTGAAGCAACACAAGAAATGTCTTTGCATTGATTACTTGCAAACTATTAACCAGTATACCGACCTGGATGCCTACCCACTACCATGCATTGATGACATGGTCAATAACCTTGCCAACTACAAGGTATTTTCAACTTTTGAATTAAAGAGCGCATATCATCAAGTACCGTTAAAGGACTCTGACAAAACGTATATGGCCTTTGAGGCCAATGGTCGGCTTTACCAGTTTTGTCGCCTTCCATTTGGGGTCACCAAAGGGGTGGCCATCTTTCAACGGGCAATGGATAGCCTAGTCAAACAAGAGAACTTAACGGACACTTTTCCATATCTGGATAATATCACCATTGCTGGTCATAACCAGAAGGAGCATAATGCCAATCTCCAGAAATTTTTTGACGTTCTCCGTCGTCGCAACTTAACATTAAATGAGTCCAAATCTGTGAAATCAGTACCATCAGTCAACATCCTTGGCTACTGGGTGGGCAACGGTGTCATCAAACCGGATCCGGAGCGACTTCATCCGCTTCAGGAGCTCCCTCCCCCTACGAATCTCGGCTCTCTTCGTCGGGCACTCAGCATGTTCGCCTATTATGCGAAATGGATACCCCACTTCTCCGACAAGATCCAGCCCCTGCTTCACGCAAAGCTATTTCTGTAGTGTATGTAACCGTCTACCTTTAAGAGACTATTGTATGTAACCGTTCACCTTTAAGAGAACTATTTTAGGTGTGGCACTACTTGTTTGGCTTCTGTATACGGTAATACCGACGGTGACCACACCGGTATATAAGTGCTGTGGCATGATTTATAGGGCAGATTCGCCCTGACCTTCGAATAGTAAAGTCCTGTTGTATGTTACTCCTGAAGTCTGTGTCGTAATTAACTGCACAACCCACAGACTTTACAGTGGCGACGAGTCCGATCGTACCCTGCGGCAACAATAATTTCAAAGCAACGAAAGAGCGTCGAAAAGAGGCAACCGCCCTCGTCATTCGGCTGGGAGAAAACTCAAGGCTGCAGCAATGGAAAGGAGGAAGACTTTAGCGACAAAAACTTCCATCAGCAACAGGCACTGACTGTCCCTTCTGCCACGGTGACTGTGAGTAAGGGAAAGTGAAAAGAATAGCCGGAGGATAAGGGCTGGGCACTCGACCACGGCCGAGGGGGAAAAGGAGCCGGACAAAAAGTCGGGTCCAACGGCGTCGTGAGAGACCGCGACCGGCGGGAAAAGCCGGGCGGTGACCGAAGCCACGAAGCGCTGCGACCGGGAGCATAGGTGCGGGAAGAGAGAAACTCAGCCGCAGCCGGGGAGAGAAGCACCGGACTGCGAGAGGGCTGGGAGGCGCGATTGGGGTCCGAGCGAGCGGGAGAGGCAGAGCCGACCAAGAGAGACTGCGCGAGAGCCAGTCCAGCGGCTGAACTGTCCTCCGTCAATGGGGTGTAACCAGCGCCGGTAGAGCCGAGCGAGCGGGAGAGAGACAGAGCCGAGCAAGGGGAACTGTGCGAGAGCCAGCCCAGCGGTTGAACCTGTTCGCCGTCAACGGGGTACCCAGAGCCGGTCGCCCTGCCATAAAAAAGAAGGGGGAAAGCCTTGAAGCCGACGCGCAGGCTGTGAACCTGAAAGCCAGCGGCCGTCGCCCGTGGGGAAAGTGTACCCCTCCTGCCAGGGAAGAAACGCGGGAAGCCGCCATTAGGCGGGGAAGAAGACAGAAGCGAGAAACCGCCATTGAAGTGGGCGGGGAGAGAAGATAAGAGCAGGAAACCGCCATTTTCGTGGGAAAACCGCCATCTTAGAAAAAAAAAAGAAATAATAATTTAAAGAAATACTTGTGTTGTTCCCAAAGAGAGGAAGATGCCTAAGCGTGGTAACATCAACGATTTTAATTCCGAAGTAGAAGACTGGGCCACGTACGTGGAACGCATTGAGATCTATTGTGAGGCCAATAAAATAGAAGAAGATGACAAAGCTATAACCTTGCTGAACTCGATGGGCGCAAAGACATACGGGCTCTTGAAGCATCTACTAGCACCAGCTAAACCGGCGGATCAGACTTTCGATGATATTGTGGCTGTCCTGAATGACCACTTGAACCCTACACCGTTGATGTTGGCTGAACGATTCAAATTCTATGCGAGAACGCAACGGAAAGACGAAAGCAACGCGGAATACTTGGTTGAACTGCGGAGGCTAGCGAAAGACTGTCAGTTTAGGGACAACCTGGTAGAGGCACTGAGAGACAAATTCGTGTGCGGAATGTTGAAGGAAGAAACACAAAAACAACTGCTTGAAGAGAATGATCTTCCACTTGATAAGGCTGTCCTTATCGCAGCATCAAGCGAAGCCGCAGTGAAAGGAACTGCGGAAATGCAGCTAAAGGCAGCGGCACTCAGGGTACAACAAATTACTTCGGGTACAACGAAATGCTATCGTTGTGGAAAGACAACACACGACCAGAACCAATGCTGGTTTAATAACCAGGAATGTAGGAAATGTGGCAAACTGGGTCACATAGCTAAGGTATGCCGGTCAGGGAAGAAGACCAACAACCAAAGGACCAACAACCAAAGGAAGCCATCACAGGAAAAGTACAACAAGGTACACAAGGTGGCTGAGAAGAGTTCAGACGAACAGAATTCAGACTCAGACCCAAACGGCCAGGAGCTGGGTAGTCTGAGAATTCACAATGTGAGTAAGGAAGCTGACCTACAAACTATCTGGGTCATGCTAAAAATAGCTGGAATCCAAGTGAAAATGGAGTTGGACACTGGATCAGCTCTATCAGTCATAAATCGAAGGGATTACCACCGGCTATTCTCACATATACCCTTAAGAGATACCAAGTTCGTATTGCAGACATACACGGGGCATAAAGTATACCCCATGGGAAAGATAAGAGTCAAAGTGAGAGATAGGGGTAAAGAACACCCAAGAATGAACTTATACGTACTACATGAGGGAGGACCACCACTTCTAGGACGGGAGTGGATCAAGAAAATAGACATGGAATGGCACTATCTAAAAGCCATAATGAGTGAGGACTCGGTGCAGACAATCAGCTCAGATTCTGAAACGGATGACGATAAGACCAACCCAAATATGAAAGACAAGGCTGAAATGGACTTGCCGACAAAGGTTGGAAAAACGAAGGCATGCATAAAGGCTTATGCTCCAGAGAAGAACAAAGTTTCAGAACAGAACTCCACCGAACAACGACAACCTAGTTCGACAGAAAATTCTGAGCCTGTTCAAGTTACGGACATATCCATGACGGAAGAACACCGAGCTCGGACTCAAACTTATTTCAAATTACGACAACAATTAGAACAATTGAGTTACCGTCTCGTACAAGAGATGAAAACAATGAAAAAGTTCTATGATACCGAATGGGAGAATCTGGAAAGACAACAGAAGCAGCTAGCTCAAGCAGAGAGCGACCATAGAGCCATCGTGACCAATTACCGATCACATCTCCCTTATGCTGTTCAGGAGTTAGAATATTTGCAGGAAGAAGCAAATGAAGAGGAATCTTCAGCAAGCCAGGATTTTATTCCAGTTCTTCTCTACGACTCCTTACAAGCAGAGTGTGAGAAGTTGAAAGAACAGTATGAACAGGCCCAGGCTACAATTCTGGAAGGGGTTAACTCGGCAACCTCCGAAAAGCTAGTTTCAGTGGAAGCATATGAGCAACTGAAGGTTGAACATGAGCAAGAAGTCCAAAGGCTGCAGGAAATTCTTGATGAGCTCAAGGCCAAGACAGACTCATCGGTAGAAGTTCCATCCATAGATGAGAAATTAGAGGTGAAAGACATGGCAGAACCTGAAAGACAAGATGTACAAGAACTCATAAAAATATTAAAGGAAACCCAAGACAAATATGGGGCGGCAATGACCGAGATTCAACAACTTGAAGAACAGATTCAACTGGGAGTCCGTTCAGTGGAAGAAAAGGGAACTGTAAGAAACACAGAGACTGTAAGAATGGCCTCTGAACATGAGCTAGAGAGCATCAAGGCGCAACTTCTCCGAGCGCTGGAAGCCAAAGTACAAGAGGAAAAGAAGGTGAAAGCATTGGAGGAAAAGGTGGATGAAATGGAGAAGACTCTGACCCACAGTGTTCCCGTGGAAGAGTTAACGGTCAGCCAACTCCTTCATATGCTGAAGGACAAGACTCTACAATGGGAACAATCTGAACACGAGCTTCAATCTTCAAAGGGAAGGAGTTCGGAGCTCTCAAAAGTTATGGAAATAGCTGAGGTTGCAACACAGATTTTACAGGGATGCCAAAAGTACGCTGAATCACGTCAATGTGAACAGCAGAATGTTGAAACAGCTGCTCCAGTAGAAGGATTGAATAGCCTGATCAATCAATCCCCGAGGGAAGGGGAAGTGTTGAAATCACAAACGAGGTCATTAGTGAAGGATTTGCAGGAAACCCAGGAAGAGCGGGATGAATATGAACGCATGAAGAAGTCTCTTCAGGAAAGATGTCTAGGGAGGGAACAACAGTCGGCTAACGTCCAGTTGGGTACGGAAGAAGTAGCAGGCCCTCTCGCTAGACTAGCTCAGGACGACACCGAATATTACCATGACCTGTTGAGTGACACTGAATATTACGAGGATCTGGTCTGCCCAGCTTGTGATGAAAACTCCCAAAGTGCAGAAATCAGGATGAAGCACTTAAAGTCTAAGGAACATAGAGAGATGGTGGCGCTACAGCTGGCAGCTGATAAGGGAGCCCCGAGAGTCTCCAAGAAGCAGAAAAGAAAAAGAAGAAGCAGAAGATGATAACCATCAAAATCATTATCACTCCTACCAGATCATGCACGTGGGCCCTACAAAGGGAGATAAATCAGTTGGAAAGTAAGGAAAATTACCAAGGCAATACAGCTGTTTGTAAAAGTCAGCATTGCTGGTTCAGCAGGATGGGAGTTCAAGCTGTTACGTTAAGGGGAAGACTAGTGGAGGAGTCACGCTAGCAATGTGAACCGGCTACACCACAGCGATGTTGTTCGGACCGAGTCAAGACTAGAGACTGAATCTATACACTGTTCCCACAGAGACTGAACCTGTGAACTGTTTCCCACAGAGACTATATCTGTAAATTGTTTACCTGAAATTGAATATATGTATGTTAATGAGAAATAGTATGTTGTAAGCTAAAAAGGGAGGATTGTAGTGTATGTAACCGTCTACCTTTAAGAGACTATTGTATGTAACCGTTCACCTTTAAGAGAACTATTTTAGGTGTGGCACTACTTGTTTGGCTTCTGTATACGGTAATACCGACGGTGACCACACCGGTATATAAGTGCTGTGGCATGATTTATAGGGCAGATTCGCCCTGACCTTCGAATAGTAAAGTCCTGTTGTATGTTACTCCTGAAGTCTGTGTCGTAATTAACTGCACAACCCACAGACTTTACAATTTCCATTAGAGGCAACGGCTATTTCAGCTTTCAACCTCCTCAAGCGACAATTGAAAAACCACGCTTCATTCCATTGATGAAAATCTTTCTTTCGTGGTCGAGTGCGATGCATCGGATGTGGCGATCTCTGCTACCTTGAATCAAGGTGGTCGACCCGTTACATTTCTGTCCCGAACTTTGCAGGGTAGCGAGCTCCATTATCCTCCTGTCGAGAAGGAGGCTACGGCCATCATCGAAGCTGTACGTAAATGGAGTCATTTTCTCACTCGTCGCCATTTCACACTTATAACCGATCAGCGCTCCGTGGCCTTTATGCTGGATAACCGGAAACGCACTAAGATCAAAAATAACAAAATACAACTCTGGAGGATGGAATTGGCTGCCTTTGGATACACCATACATTATCGACCTGGCAAAGAGAATGTGGCCCCGGATACCCTCACACGGGCATTCTGCTCTTCTATGTCAACTTCGACTCTGGCGGATCTTCATACTGACTTATGCCATCCTGGCATTAACCGTATGTTGCACTTTGTGCGATCTAAAAATCTCCCATTTTCTACAGAAGATGTGAAAATAACGAGCTCCTCCTGTAAAATTTGTGCGGAGTTAAAACCGCAATTCTTCCGTCCATCGGATGGCTCGCTCATACACGCTATGCAGCCTATGCAGCAACTCAGCATTGACTTTAAAGGGCCATTGCCTTCCTCAACACGAAACACCTACTTACTGACTATGGTGGAGGAATATTCACGCTTTCCCTTTGCTTTCCCCTGTCCCAATATGCTTACTTCCACAGTGATCAAATGCCTTGATCAAGTCTTTTCCCTTTGCGGTACGGACAATTTCATCCACTCTGATCGGGGTCCCTCCTTCATGTCATGCGAACTCAAAAGTTATCTCTCCCAACGGGGAATCGCCACAAGTAAAACAACACCATACCATCCCATCGGTAACGGACAGGTTGAGAGATACAACGTTATCATTTGGAACGCTGTTCGTCTTGCGCTGAGGTCACGCAATCTACCAGACAAGCAGTGGGAAACTATGCTCCCTGACGCGTTGCATTCCATCAGGTCTCTCCTTTCTACTTCTACCAATGTCACATCTCACGAGCGATTCTTCAGCTTCCAGCGTCGCTCCACCCATGGGACGTCTCTTCCGTCATGGTTGCCAGCTCCCGGCCCCGTGCTGCTCCGAAGATTCGTCCGATCATCGAAAACCGATCCTCTAGTCGATGAGGTAGAACTTACAGATGTCAACCCCACGTATGCGCATGTGAGGTACCCGGATGGCCGGGAGTCCACCGTTTTGCTCCGGGACCTGGCTCCCTGTCCGGCCGGTTCCACGGACCCGACTGGTGGAGGGACCCACGGGGATGAGGCCAACACTCTGCGCTCCCCTGAGGATGACGTCCTACCTGGGACATCGAGGGATCTGCCGGCGGCCCCGCTCTAGGAGCCGAGCCGAGCGCTCCCCGTGGGATGGCCAGCCCAGGCCAGAACGCCAGTCAACCTCCGGCTAACCAACGGGACGAAGCCAGTTCTGAGCCTGTGGGGACCCACACCCGAAGTCATGATGTCCCCAGCCTCCCTCGGTTTGATCAGAGCAACACGGGCCCTGTCGATCCACCGGTACGGATCAAGTGGCCCAGGGACCAAGACACGATCCGGGGAGACGTGCCTTCTGACCATAAACAAAAATCTAAAAGACTGCGGCTATTCGTGGTCCGCCTAATTCGTTAAGAGGAAGTCTTCAGACTTCCAAATCTTTTAGGCAGGAAGAATGTCATAGACCTCATCATCGAGACGCTACCTATGAAATAACACTGGACGGCCAGCTGGTGGCAGCGTCCAAGGAGTATAAATGCTCGGGCGTTGGCCCCAGCTTTCCAGGGACATTTTGTAAAGACAAGGGAGCTAGTGGATAGAACTAGACCTCCATGTTCTGAAACAAGTTGATTAAAGCCTTGCTTTATGCCCAAACCAAGTGCGTAGTGAGTTTTATTACATCCTGTTTCTCCAGCGAGTGTCCCTGTACCTCATTCCATTTTCTCCAGCGAGTGTTCCTGTATCTCGTTCCTGTTTCTCCAGCGAGTGTCCCTGTACCTCATTCCTTTTTCTCCAGCGAGTGTTCCTGTATCTCGTTCCTGTTTCTCCAGCGAGTGTCCCTGTATCTCGTTCCTGTTTCTCCAGCGAGTGTCCCTGTATCTCGTTCCTGTTTCTCCAGCGAGTGTCCCTGTATCTCGTTCCTGTTTCTCCAGCGAGTGTTCCTGTTTCTCCAGCGAGTGTCCCTGTATCTCATTCCTGTTTCTCCAGCGAGTGTTCCTGTATCTCGTTCCTGTTTCTCCAGTGAGTGTCCCTGTATCTCGTTCCTGTTTCTCCAGCGAGTGTCCCTGTATCTTGTTCCTGTTTCTCCAGCGAGTGTCCCTGTATCTCGTTCCTGTTTCTCCAGCGAATGTACCTGTCTTGTTTTGTAAAAAAATAATAAATTGCAGGACAACGGAGTATTGTAGGTTAAACTCTTTTATGAAGCATTAGGTCTGATCTTACTCACATCAGCACACTGGGGACAAGATGGAGTTAGGGCCTTGGGTCTTCCAAAACAATAGTAGTCCTTACAGATGCCTGCAGGCCAATGACAACTCAGCATGTGATCACATGTGAATATAATAGGTATTCCTTACAGATGCCTGCGGGCCAATGGTAATTCAATATGCAAATGTTACATCCCCTTTCTTTTAAAAGAAAAATGTTATGCATTACTTTTAAACCTTTCTTCTAGCTAATGTTCTCGGTAGCATAAACATATAAGTGAACTCAGCATTTAACTAGCACTGAAAACATCTCAACGTTTCAATAACGATGTACAGTTTTTTTTTTATGGCAGCAGTCCACCTACACCCTTTGACAGTTCACAAGTCAAGGATAACTCTAGGCTTGACCTCTCGTCCCGATCTTGTGTGGTATGGAATTGAGCATGCTCCTGGATTCTGACGGATTCTCCATTGTGTAGTGGCGGCAGTAGTCTAGCTGACCTGTCATAGTATCTCTTTTGGTGTTGCTGTCTCTGTACACGTTTTGCTTGTGCGACCTGCCTGGGCCTGTCTAGGATACGGTGAGGTATCATGGGCTCTTTGAAATTTGATGGGCGGCGTTCTAGACAAATGGAACATTTTCCGACAATATCCTCAATGTGTTTGCACATTCCGGGCCAAAACATAATGTCACGTGCTCTTTGTTTGCATTTTTCCATGCCCATATGTCCAGCATGGATTTTTGTCAACATCTCTTCCCTGAGACTGGTAGGAATGATGATTTTCTCCCCTTTGAAGATGATTCCGTTGATTTGTGACAGTTCGTCTCTGTGGTTCCAGAATTCAGATATGCTCTGAGGGCATTTCCTCCTTTCCTCAGGCCATCCTTCATGTATGACTTTGCTCAGCAGTGTGATTTGTGCATCTTTCTCTGTTGCTGCTCAGATCTCCTTCAGTTTTGAGTCACTCACAGGTAAGCTGTTGTATACCATGTGCACCTGCACATCCATGCCTTCACTGAGGCTGCTGTCCTGGTAGCTAAGAGACTTTCTGGAGAGCATGTCTGTGACAGGAATGTCTTTGCCTGGACGGTGAATGATTGTGAAGTCGTACTTCTGTAGCTGAAGGATCATTCTCTGTAGCCTTGGTGGGGCTGCGGCTAGTGGTTTCCTTATGATTGACTCGAGGGGCTTGTGGTCGGATTCCACAATGACTTGTCGGCCATAGATGTACTGGTGGAAACGCTTACACCCAAACAGAATTGCATATAGCTCTTTCTCGATTTGAGCATAGTTGATTTCACTGTCTGTGAGAGATCTGGAAGCGTAGCCAATGGGATTTCCTTCTTGCAGTAATACTGTGCCTAGTCCATACTTTGACACGTCCACTTGTAGTCTGAGCTCTTTGTTGGGGTCGAAGTAGGCAAGAACTAGTCCTGGTTCTCTGGTGATTAGGTCTTTCATTTTCTGAAATGCTGTGTCATGTTGTTTGTCCCACAGGAACTCACTGGATTGTTTGAGCAACTGACGCATGGGTGCGTTCATTTTGGAGAGGCTCGGGGCAAACTTGGCTAAGTAGTTAACCATGCCTAGTACTGTCTCTAGCTCTGCGTGGTTCTTCGGTGGCTCCATCTTCTTGATGGCGGAGATTTTCTCTGGATCCGGCTTAATGCCATCAGTTGAGAGGCGATGCCCGAAATAACTGATCTCGGTGGATCCGATTATGCTTTTCTCGGGGTTGAGCCAGATACCTTTCTCCCATGATCTTTGTAGCATCGCACGGAGGTTCCTGTCATGTTCCTCTCTATTCCTGCCATAGATGAGGATGTCATCTACGATTGCGACTCCTCCGTCGAGGCCTTCATAGGTTTCGTCGATCTTCCGCTGGAATTCATCCTGAGCTGAGATAAGACCAAATGGTAAATGCAGAAATCGGTAGCGTCCAAATGGTGTGTTGAATGTTGTTAGCTTAGATGACTCTTCCGTGAGCTTGATAGTCCAGTATCCTGATCGTGCATCCATTACATTGAAGTAACGTGCTCCCACTAGCTTGGGCGTGATGTCATCTAGCGTTGATAGAGGGTAGTGAGGGCGTTTGATAGCCTTGTTCAAATCTCTGGGGTCGAGACAGACTCTGAGCTTGCCTGTACGTGATTTCTCAACCACTACTAACGTGTTGACCCACTCTGTCAGTTCTGTTTCCCGGACGATGATTTCCGTATTCTCCATGCTCTGCAGCTCCTCCTTCAGGTGACTACGTAGAGCAAGGGGTATCCTCCTCGGTGGGCAAACCACAGGGGTTGCTGCTGGGTCAAGGTGAATAGTGCATTCACCTGGGAATAGTCCAATTCCTTTGAAAACATCAGCAAACTCCTCCATGACTGTCTGCTTATCAACTGGTGCTGTCAATGATAGCACTAGCTTGACGAGGTCCATGTCTAAACATGCCTTTAGACCTAGCACTGGAGGTGCTTGAGTGTCAAGAATGTAAAAGTCCAACATCATGTCGCTTTCTTTGTACTTGCATTTCATCACGCATGTGCCTTTTACATTGAGCTGCTCACCCCCATAGCCGGTCAGTCTGTGTGAGGTGGGCTGTAGCTCACACTCATCCTTCAAGCTGTGATACTCACTCAGAGGAATTACATTAACCTGAGATCCAGTGTCTAGTTTAAACTTAAGCTCTTTGCTCTGTTTTCCTATCTCAATATCGGCAAAAGCTTGCTCAGTCTCTGAAATCTGTTTTTTCTGTGACACAGAATCAATAAACAGTTCCTCTGCATTTGGCTCTCTATCTGGCATTTGGCTGTCACTCACTGTGTGTACTGCTGTTCCGAAAACAGTCTTGCAAACTTTAGCAAGGTGGTTCCGTTTACCACATTTAGCACATTGCCTTCCTTTGGCGGGGCATTGCACCTTTACCCCGTGCATCTTGTTTCCACAATATCCACAGTTTTTGAAGCGTTTTATGTCTGTGTCGCTCATTTTTAGAACTCTCTCTGTTCTTTCTGTTCTGAAACACGCTCTCTGGGCGGTGTTCTTTGGTGTGTGTCTATTAACTGCGTGCACTGTCTGTTCACACGAGCTGTTCGTGGCGCCGGTTATGGTTTTCAACTGTGCTTGGGCTATCTCGTGTGATCTAGCTATGTCCATAGCTTTGTCCAGCGTTAGCCCGGACCCAACATTCAAAAGTTTCTCTCTCACTTTAGCTGAATGTATTCCAAACACGATGCGGTCTCTGACCATCTCATCTTTATCTGCATATGCACAGTCTTTTATCAGCAGTTTTAACTCAGTCACGAACTGTTCAAATGACTCACTAGCTCCTTGTACTTTCTCCTGAAACTTGTACCTAGCGAATATTGTATTTGTCTTGGGCATCACATATGATTCAAAACGGTCAAAATAACTTTTCAGTACCTTTGCTTCATCTGCGGTGAGAGACCATGGGTTGGATTTTCCCAAGCCCCTGGAGTCGGGTTGGAGGCGTGCGGGCGATAAAAATCGGAGATCCGGGGGTCCCGACCCCATCCCGCCTCCAACCCGCCTCCATGTCAATTTCATAGGAGTCGGGTTGCCGACAAGTGCTGGAACCCGATTCCCAGAGGCGGGAAGGGATTAAAGGCAATTAAACTGCCTGTTAACAGCTAGTTAACAGGTAGTTTTTTGCCTATTCGCGATTTTTATTGCTGGTTTGTGGGCTTCCCGACAGCTCCAAACCACGAAAAGTTTTTGAGGTGGGACGTGGGTCTGAGGTCTTGGAGGGGTCGAGATGCCCAGTGTTCAGGTGAGTGAGGGGTGCAGGAGTGCAAAGGTAAGTGTTTTGCAAGTGTTTAAAGTGTTTAAATAAGTTTAACTTACTTTTACTTACCTTTACAGGAGTCCTGCATTCCGGTGTCGGGAGTCGGCTGCAAAAACCACAGAAGCTCCGATTTTTAAAAAAAAATCAGCTTCTTGGTTTCTGCAGCAAAATGATTTTAAAGTTATCCTGAGAAAGGACTGAGGCTGAATTAGCAGTTTTTCAGTGCTTGACAGCTTCAAACAGCTGTTAAACACTGATATTTCATCTGCCAAAAGCTTTTGACAGATGAAATGTCAATCTCTGACGTCACCTGTTGCCGGGTGGCCCTTAATTGGCCTGCTGAGCCCACAGGGCGGGCTCAACAAGGTCAATCAGAGGAAAATCCAGTGGGTTGGCCACATCTCCATGGAGGCGGGACAACAAGCCCGAATGTGGGTTTCCCACCTCCAACCCGCCCCCGTAGCAAAATCCAGCCCCATGTGTTAAAAATGTCTCTCCCTTTCTCTCCGATCCACAGGAGTAGGTAGCTGCATCTTTCTTCCTCCCCTTTACTTTTCAGTGGACCCGAAAACATCAATTCCACGTGTTGCTTGAACTTCACCATTCTCTATGTAAGTTCAAAGATCCCCAATTCATTCGAGGTAAGGGAACTCCAACGATGTCCATTTCAAATCCCTGTTCTGACACCAGAATAATAATAAATTGCAGGACAACGGAGTATTATAGTTTAAACTCTTTTATGAAGCATTAGGTCTGATCTTACTCACATCAGCACACTGGGGACTGTAGTGTATGTACCTTTAAGAGGGAGAACTACTTTTTACAGCTCCTGTATCCTGCAGTGCCGGCAGTGACCACACCTGTATATAAGCCCTGAGTGGTGCTCTGTACAGTCAGTTGCAGTTTGAACCTCATACAGTAAACACCTGTTGATCGTTCCCTGCAGTCTTTGTCTGATTATTGAAAGGACACAACATTAAGATACCCGGATCTAACATTGGCGACGAGAAGATTCGAACCTACCTGCAACTCTGCATAAGGGGGTCGAGTCCAGAAGCGCGGGCATCGCAGGGGAGGCTGTCGAGAGCCAGGCTTGGCCTTCCAGCCATGGTGGTCCAGCGAAACGGGCTGGCAACAGGTACCGCACAGACCCTTCCCGGACAGCGGCAGCTAGAGCCGACCGAGTGGCACAGAAAGGGCCGAGCAGCGTCGACGGGGGAGAGAGAGAGGGCAGAGCACACGGGGCGCAGCCGGTGTTCAAGGGCTGAGCAGCGTCAACGAGAGAGAGCAGAGTGCAGCCGGGGTTCGGGACCAAGCAGCATCAACAGGGGAGAGAGGCGAGAGAGAGCAGAGCGCAGCCAGTGTTCAGGAGCCGAGTAGCGTCAACGGAGGAGAGAGGCGCGCAGGAAAACGCGAGGCGCTGCCATTGCCACGAGGACCGCAGAGAATGGCATTGGCAGCATCACAGGAGCAGCGCACGAGGCCCACAGGGCATTGCCATTTGCCAGGAGGACCGCCGAGAGCGACGTTGGCAGCAGCGCAGGAGACGCCATTTTAAGCCGCTGCGGGGAAGAAAGGAAATCGCGGGAGACGCCATTTTAAGCCGCAGCGGGGAAGAAAGGAAAGCGCGGGAGACGCCATTTTAAGCCAGTCTAACCACACCCAAAAATGCCGAAGAGTGGCAGTATCACAGCGTTCGACAATGAAGTCGAAGATTGGATGACATATGTGGAACACATAGAAGTATACTGCAAGGCGAATGAAGTGCCAGATGACAAGAAAGCGCTGGTATTGTTGAATTCAATGGGTGCAAAAACGTATGGCTTACTACGAAACCTAGTAACCCCAGAGAAGCCAGTTGAAAAGGATTTTGAAAACATAGTGTCAATCCTACAGGACCACTTAAACCCCACACCGCTGCTGATAGCAGAAAGATTTAAGTTTCACAGAAGGAACCAGCATAAAGATGAAAGAAATGCTGAGTATTTAACGGAACTACGCAAGCTATCGAAACACTGCCAGTTTGGAACGGGACTAGCAGATACTTTAAGGGACAAGTTTGTGTGTGGGCTTCAAAGTGAAGGAACCCAGAAACGGCTTCTATCAGAAAAGGATCTTACGCTGGACAAGGCTTTCAGCATTGCAGTATCACACGAAGCAGCAGCACGGGGCGCTGCAGAGATACAACGGAGACCGCAAGAATATGGCACAAATGAAATGTCATACGGAACAGTGAAGTGCTATAGCTGCGGCAGAACAACACACAACCATAATGATTGCTGGTTCAAGGACAAAGTGTGCAGACAGTGTGGAAAAGTACGACACATAGCAAGAGTCTGCAGGCCTGGAAAGAAAACCAGCAGCAAGAAATCTCCACAGGAGACGGAGAGTAGTTCAGATGAACAGAAAAGTGATACAGACTCCGGAAGCAAGGAGCTGGGTTGTCTGAAACTACATAATGTGATCAAAACGGAGGATCACCAAACTATCTGGGTCACGCTCAAGATAGCAGGAGTCCAAGTGAAAATGGAATTGGACACAGGATCAGCCCTAACAGTCATAAACCGAAGGGACTACAAGCGGCTATTCTCACATCACAGAAATCACAGAAACCCCACAGTGCAGATACAGGCCATTTCGGCCCATCGAGCCTGCACCGACACATATCCCACCCGATCCCCGTAACCCCTACACCAACACATATCCCACCCCATCCCCATAACCCCCTGTATTTAATCCCCCTAACACTAAGGGTCAATTTATCATAGCCAATCAACCTAACCTGCACATCTTTGGACTGTGGGAGGAAACCGGAGCACCCGGAGTAAACCCACGCAAACACGGGGAGAATGTGCAAACTCCACACAGACAGTCGCCCGAGGCCAGATTCGAACCCGGGTCCCTGGCGCTGTGAGGCAACAGTGCTAACCACTATGCCATTGTGCTGCCCTTGAGAGATACAAATATTGTCTTGAAGACGTACACGGGGCAAAAAGTCTACCCCAAAGGAAAAATAAGGGTGAATGTTATATATAACGGCAAGGAAACACCAAAAATGGACCTATATGTATTGCCAGATGGAGGACCACCACTACTAGGATGTGAATGGATCTGGAAGACACAGCTAGATTGGCATTCCATACAAGCACTGACTGTAGATGCCAAAAAGGATGACGACGTCACACCTGGACGACTGTCAAAAATGCTAACTGACGCACAAGAAGTGTTCCAGCATGGACTTGGAACACTAAAAGGCATAAAAGCGATGATCAAAATAGAGGAAAATGCAAGCCCAAAGTTTTTTAAGGCCAGACCGGTACCTTATGCGATCCGCCCAGCCGTCGAAGCAGAGCTGGAAGGTTTGGAATGTCCAGGAGTGCTGTCCAAAGTGGACTGGAGCGAGTGGGCTACACCCATCGTTCCTGTAATGAAGAGGTCGTTGAGTAATACGCCTGGGGAACCAAAGAAGGTTCACATCTGTGGGGACTTTAAGGTGACAGTGAACCCAGTCCTTCACACTGTACAATATCCGCTTCCGCGGATTGAAGATATTTTCGCCTCGCTATCTGGAGGGAAACGCTTCACTAAGATTGATCTGGCCCAGGCGTACCTGCAAATGGAGGTAGAAGAAGCCTCGAAACAGTGCCTCACGATCAACACTCATAAAGGTCTCTACCAATACAACCGGCTGGTGTTCGGGGTAGCATCAGCTCCGGCTATTTGGCAAAAGGCAATGGATCAAGTCCTGCAAGGGATTCCAGGGACCCAGTGTTATTTGGACGACATCCTGGTCACGGGCGAAAATGACAGTGATCACCTCGCCAACCTGGAGCAGGTGCTCACTAGATTGAAGGAATATGGGCTCCGAGCTAATTGCCACAAATGCGAATTTTTCCAGGAGCAGATCTCGTATTGTGGCCACGTTATTGATAAAGAGGGATTACATAAGTCCCCTGAAAAGATTGAGGCAGTAGTCAAGGCTCCAGCACCGGAAAATGTGTCACAACTGAGGTCGTTCCTCGGGCTGGTGAACTACTACCATAAGTTCTTGCCGAATTTGTCTACCGTACTACACCCACTGAACACCCTACTGCAAACGGGGGTACCATGGAAGTGGAGTGACGAATGTAAACGAGCTTTCCAGAAGAGCAAAGCATTGATCACATCGAAAGAGGTGTTGGCTCATTTCAACCCAGCACTACCAATTCGGTTGGCGTGTGATGCATCACCCTATGGCATTGGAGCGGTGCTATTGCACAAATTCCCGGACGGCTCGGAGAGGCCAGTAGCCTTTGCGTCTCGGTCACTAATCTCAGCCGAGCGTAACTACGCCCAGATTGACAGGGAGGCCCTCAGCGTAGTGTGGGGAGTGAAAAAGTTCAATCACTATCTGCACGGGCAGAAGTTCACCTTGCTGACTGACCACCAACCACTTGTCTCCATCTTTAATCCAAAGAAGGGCGTTCCGGTGATGACTGCGCAACGGCTACAAAGATGGTCCCTTTTTCTAGGGGCGCACCAATATGATATCGAGTATAAGGGCACGAAACAACATGGAAACGCTGATGGGCTATCACGCTTGCCACTGCCTACTGCGGAGGAAGCACCAGCAGTGGATCCTGTCGAAATATTTCATTCGACTATAATTGAATGCTTGCCAGTAACTAACGCTGGTATAGAGAAGGAGACCCGAAATGACCCGACACTGTCTCGTGTATATGATTTGACGGTGAAGGGATGGCCCCCACATGGCGACTCACTGTTGCCAGCATTCTCATCCAGAAGAGAACAGCTGTCAGTATGCCAGGGGACCTTGATGTGTGGATCCCGAGTGGTAATTCCACCCAAGTTAAGGGAGAGAGTGCTCAATGAGCTTCACGAAGGTCATCTGGGAGGGGTGAAAATGAAAAGCCTTGCTAGGGCTTATGTGTGGTGGCCGGGGATCGATCAGCAAATCGAGGACCTGACAAAGAGCTGCTCAGGATGCCAGAAGGTCCAAAATGCACCACCACATGCACCTCTACACCCATGGGAGTGGCCCTCATCTCCATGGCAACGGGTGCATATTGACTTTGCTGGTCCATTCATGGACTCAATGTTTTTAATAGCCGTGGATGCGCACTCGAAATGGCCTGAGGTGATCAAAATGTCCTCCACCACCACAAAGAAAACTATTGCAGTCCTACAGACCATTTTTGCCAGGAACGGCTTGCCAGAGCAGATTTGCTCTGATAACAGACCACAGTTTGTGTCCGAAGAGTTTCGAAGATTTATGAAAAGGAATGGGGTAAGGCATTACACATCCGCCCCATATCATCCAGCCACAAATGGATTGGCTGAGAGGTTCGTACAAACCTTTAAAAAAGTAGTAAAGGCCATGTGTGATGACGACATTCCACTGCAGCATAAGGTGGACAATTTCCTGTTAGCCTACAGAAATGCGACACATGCAGTCACCAACCAGGCCCCGGCCATGATGTTCTTTAACCGAAGGTTGAGATCTCATCTGGATTTGCTCAGACCAAATGTACGAAGAGATGTTGAGAATAAGCAATTCCAGCACATCAATGAGAAGCCGACAAGGAGCTTCAATGTAGGGCAACCAGTCTTAGCCCGCGACTACCGAACAGAGAAATGGCAACCAGGAACGATATGCACACGGCAGGGGCCACTAATGTACACAGTTGATGTTGGGGAGAACATTGTGAGACGCCATGCTGACCAGATCCTAGAGTCACAGGAACGAGTCAACCCCATGTCTCGGCCATACGTACCTGGTGAGGAGCATGACGTACAGGTCACATCTACCTCAGAAACAATAGCATTGGAAGCTGATGTATCAACTGACGACAGGGTGTTAGAATCGCCTCTGCACCAAGAGCGAGACGCTCGGGAAAGGCGTTATCCAGAAAGAATCAGGAAGGCGCCCCAAAGACTGAATTTATAAATAGAATATTTCCAGTTAATGTTGCATGTTAAAAGTGTTAATTGTAATTAGTTTGATATTTAATTGTTAAATGAGTGTTATGGTACTGTTAATCTAAAAGGGGAGGAATTGTAGTGTATGTACCTTTAAGAGGGAGAACTACTTTTTACAGCTCCTGTATCCTGCAGTACCGGCAGTGACCACACCTGTCTATAAGCCCTGAGTGGTGGTCTGTACAGTCAGTTGCAGTTTGAACCTCATCCAGTAAACACCTGTTGATCGTTCCCTGCAGTCTTTGTCTGATTATTGAAAGGACACAACATTAAGATACCTGGATCTAACAGGGACAAGATGGAGTTAGGACCCTGGGTCTTCCAAAACAATAGTAGTCCTTACAGATGCCTGCAGGCCAATGACAACTCAGCATGTGATCACATGTGAATATAATAGGTATTCCTTACAGATGCCTGCGGGCCAATGGTAATTCACTATGCAAATGTTACAGTACCTGTATCTCGTTCCTGTTTCTCCAGCGAGTGTCCCTGTATCTCGTTCCTGTTTCTCCAGCGAGTGTCCCTGTATCTCGTTCCTGTTTCTCCAGTGAGTGTCCCTGTATCTCGTTCCTGTTTCTCCAGCGAGTGTCCCTGTATCTCGTTCCTGTTTCTCCAGCGAGTGTCCCTGTATCTCGTTCCTGTTTCTCCAGCGAGTGTCCCTGTATCTCGTTCCTGTTTCTCCAGCGAGTGTTCCTGTACCTCGTTCCTGTTTCTCCAGCGAGTGTCTCTGTATCTCATTCCTGTTTCTCCAGCGAGTGTTCCTGTACCTCGTTCCTGTTTCTCCAGCGAGTGTCCCTGTATCTCATTCCTGTTTCTCCAGCGAGTGTTCCTGTACCTCGTTCCTGTTTCTCCAGCGAGTGTCCCTGTACCTTGTTCCTGTGTCAGGCTGACCCCTGACACAGGATTCAGGCTGCATTTACACAAACTGCGTTGCACCGACTCTACATAAAACACTCGTTCAGCCCCAGCTAGAGTATTGTGTCCAATTCTGGGCACCACACTTTCGGAAGGATGTGAAGGCTTTGGAGAGGGTACAGAGGAGATTTACTACAATGGTTCCGGGGATGAGGGCTTACAGTTACATGGATAGACTGGAGAAGCTGGGGTTCGTTCTCCTTGGAGAAGTGAAGGCTAAGAGGAGATTTGATAGAGATGGTTAAAATCATGAAGGGTTTAGATAGAGTAAATAAAGGGAAACTGTTTCCAATGGCTTAAGTGTTGATAACCAGAGGGCACAGATTTAAGGTGATTGGCAAAAGAACCAGAGGAAACATGAGAAAAGAAAACTTACACAGCGAATGGATAGGAACTGGAATGCACTGCCTGATAGAGCAGTGGGAACAGATTCAATAGTAGCCTTCAAAAAGGAATTGGTTAAATACTTGAGGGAGAAATAATTGCAGGGATATGAGGAAAGAGCGGGGGAGTGGGGCTAACTGGATTGCTCTTCGAAAGAGCCGGCACAGACTCGATGGGCCGAATAGCTTCCTTCTGTGCTGTACTATTCTATGATTCTATAATACAGCTGCAGTGTGCATGAACTCCAATCTCTGCACAAAACTTAAAGAGTTTTCCCTCTTCTAACTGTGCCAATTTTCCCTTTCCCCACAGTGGCCATTTTAAGTGTGAGGCTACCAAACTTTTAGTAATAATTTCCCTGGTTACTACATGTAGCAGCATTGGAGTTTAGAAGAATGAGAGGGGATCTTATTGAAACATATAAGATTCTGAAGGGTAGATGCAGAGAGGATGTTCCCCCTCATGGGGGAATCTAGAACTAGGGGGCATAATTTCAGAATAAGGGGGCACCCATTTAAATCGGAAATGAGGAGGAATTTCTTCTCTCAGAGGGTCGTGAATCTTTGGAATTCTCTTCCCCAGAGAGCTGTGGAGGCTGGGTCGTTGAATATATTTAAGGTGGCGATAGACAGATTTTTGAAAGGTAAGGGAGTCAAGGGTTATGGGGAGCGGGCAGGGAAGTGGAGTTGAGGCCAAGATCAAATCAGCCATGATCGTATTGAATGGCGGAGCAGGCTCGAGGGGCCAAATGACCTACTCCCACTCCTACGTCTTATGTCTAGCATGGTAAATGCATTCAAAAAATGCATTTTTATTCATAATTATGTTACACATAGAAATCTGTGAAAACGCTAACTGTTGTTGGCACCCGTTTGCACAGCTAGCAGGTACTCTGTGGTACCGCACCAAGTGCCCATTCTTTGTATGTGAGCCTCAACAGTGATTCTTGACAGACTATAGGACCGTGGAAGGTACAAGAGCTAAGCTCCAATCCTGTCCTCCTCTCTTCCATGACATCCACAAGCATGTAGTCAGCGACGAGGAGTGGGTGGGCCAGCTGGCTTTCTGGCTCTCTGTTACAACTTGCAGCTCTCCTACTCCTGTCTCAGCTCAGCATATCCACTAATAGCAGTTTAGAATAGATTTAAATCGGTCTGATATAAAGAGCGAGATTCAAATTCAAGCCATCCCGTTGCTCGTTGAAGCCCAGCTGATATGCTGTACGGGTATTTGTAACTGGTATTTCAAAGAAAAAAGGGGGAGTTCGGATTAATTAATTTAAAAAAAGTAAATCACCAGTACAGTTCCGACCATATATTCGTACCATCACTAAGACCACCTATTTCCACCTCCATAACATCGCCCGTCTCTGCCCTTGCCTCAGCTCATCTGTTGCTGAAACCCTCATCCTTGCCTTTGTTACCTCTAGACTTGACTATTCCAACGCACTCCTGGCTGGCCTCCCACATTCTACCTTATGTAAACTTGAGGTCATCCAAAACTCGGCTGCCCGTGTCCTAACTCGCTCCAAGTACAGTTCACCCATCACCCCTGTGCTCGCTGACCTACATTAGCTCCTGGTTAAGCAACGCCTCGATTTTAAAATTCTGATCCTTGTTTTCAAATCTCTCCACGGCCTCACCCCTCCCTATCTTTGTAATCTCCTCCAGACCCACAACCCCCCGATATACCTGCGCTCCTCTAATTATGGCCTCTTGAGCACCCCTGATTTTAATCACTCCACCATTGGTGGCCGTGCTTTCAGCTGCTAAGGCCCCAAGCTCTGGAATTCCTGCCCTAAATCCCTCCCCTCTCTACCTCTCTTCCCCCCTTTAAGATGCTCCTTTAAACCTACCTCTTTGACCAAGCTTATAGTCATCTGCCCTAATTTCCCCTTGTATCAAATTTAGTTTTATAGCACTCCTGTGAAGCGCCTTGGGATGATTTACTACTTTAAAGGTGCTATATAAATGCAAGTTGTTGTTGAACAGACTTGATGGGCCAATTGGCCTGTTTTTGTGCTGTAACATTCTATGAAAGAAAGAAAGACTTGCATTTATATAGCTCCTTTCACGACCACCAGACATCTCAAAGCAATTTGTAGCCAAAGAAGTACTTTTGAAGTGTAGCCACTGTTGTAATGTGGGAAACGCAGCAGCCAATTTGCGCACAGCAAGCTCCAACAAACAGCAATGTGATAATGAGCAGATAATCTGTTTTTAGTGATGTTTGACTGAGGGATAAATATTGGCCCCAGGGCACCGGGGATAACTCCCCTGCTCGTCTTCAAAATAGTGCCATGGGATCTTATACGTACACCTGGTTTAACGTCACATCCGAAAGACGGATTCTCGGATGAGTATGCCCTCACCCCCAGATAGAGTTGCCAACTCTGGTTGGGCATATTCCTGGAGATCTCATCACATGATCTCCCGCCTCCAACCAGCCCGCCCAGTCATACAGCCTTCGTTCCCCCATTTCCAACATTTTTATAACTCATAAACAAAAGTGTTCAAAGAAAAATGAAAAAAAAAAATACGTCATTTCTTTTAACGCCCCAGCAATTTATTTTCTCCCGGGTTTGCTCGCCGCAGTGTCCAGGAGATTAATCTTTGATTCCTGGAGACTCTAGGATAATCCTAGAGGATTGGCAACCCTCACCCCCCCCACCCCCCCGCACATCTGTTCTCATGCATCTTATGCATCTTCAAATGGTGAGGTACATGATGGCCCTGGCACGGGCCTGGGAGCAACTCACTTCTTTCAGCAGCTTGAACCTAAAGAGAGATAAAAGGATTTTAAAAATAAGAGGGGGCACTAATCAGAACTGAATTTAAGCTCCTGAACCATCAAGGCCAAGATCAGGGTTCAGGACTACTGCTCATGTGGAGGTCTATTTGGGCCAAACGGAATATTTCCATGTTGTAATTTCTATGGTAAAAGGCCGAGCAATTTTTTGTAAGTTATTTTGAACAAAAGAGCGGACAAGTAACCTGATTCCAAGCTTTTACTGAAAGAAAGAACTTGCATTTATATAGCGCCTTTCACAGCCTCAGGGCATCCCAAAGTGCTTTACACACAATGAAGTACTTTTGAAGTGTAGTCACTGTTGTAATGTAGGAACTGCGGCAGCTGATTTACACACAGCAAGCTCCCACAAACAGCAATGTGATAATGAGCAAATAAGTTGTTTTTTAGTGATGTTGGTTGAAGGATAAATATTGGCCAGGACACCGGGGATAACTCCCCTGCTCTTCTTTGAAATAGTGGCCTTGGGATCTGTTACGTCCACCTGAGAGAGCAGACGGGGCCTCAGTATAACGTTTCATCCAAAAGACGGCACCTCTCAATACTGCACTGAAAAGTCAGCCTAGATTACGTGGACTTGAACCCACCAACTTTCTGACTCCGAGGCAAGTGTGTTACTCCTGAGCCACGGCTTTTACTGTGCCACCTAGTACTGAGTTTCTACAAGTTGTGTGGGGATAATCCTGGGTAACTTCCCTCTCGATTTCCCTCCCTTCTTTGGGAAAGCATTGAGTCTCAATGGTGAATTGGTCAAACTTTTAGGCAGAATCACTAGTTTAAACGTGTACAATAGCAAAATACTGCGGATGCTGGAAATCCGAAATAACAACAGAAAAGGCTGGAAAAACTCAGCAGGCCAGGCAGCATCCATGGAGAGAGAAACAGAGTTAACGTTTCAGGTCGAAGGCCTTTTGTTAGAAGTGGAAACAAGCAGGAAAAGGAACAGATTTTAAAGCAAGTTTAAGGGCTGGGAAATGGGGGAGGGGATGAAAGAACAAAAGGGAGGGTCTGTGATAGGATGGCAGGCAGGAGAAGTGTAGTGTATGTAACCTGTACCACCTTAAGAGGATACCTTAAGGCGATGGACTACTTTTTGATAGCTCCTGTACATTGTAGTACTGGTGGTGACCACACCCTGAGGAGCAAAGTGTATCTCAGTTCAGCCCTGACCCTCAATCACTAAAGACCTGTTTACTTACTTCTGTAGTCTGTGTCCTGTTATTCAGCATAACTACATTTGAAAACACAGACTCAACAGTGGCGACGAGTCTGATCTTATCTAGCGGCAGTTTGCATCAAAGGAAGCTTCGTCCTCTGAAACGGGCGTCGAACAAGGACATCCACCCTCAACATCCTGCTGGGCACTGCATCACACGGGAGGCCATCGGGAACCCGGGTTGGTTTCTGGCCACGAAGTCAAACATCAGTGAACATCCCTTCGACGACAGCGGCGGGTAAGCCCGATCGAGCGGCACGGGGGGGAAGTTGGCCGAGTTGTCAGTGAGAGAAGGGGAGGGAAAACGACGAAAAGGGCGGAGAACATGACCGCAACCGGTGTCAGGGGCCGGACTGCAATCGGGGCAGAGACGCGCAGCAGCCAGAAAAGCGTTTATGACCACAAGGACCGCAGGAGCGGCGGGGAACAAGAGCAGCAGCGCAGGGGAAAATAAAGGACCGCTGGGAGGCGTGAACGGCAACAGCGCGGGAATTGCCATTTTGAGTCGGCGGGGGAAGAAGGCAAGCGCGGGAAAAGCCACCATCTTGAAAAAAAAATTTTAAAAAAATAAATAATAATCATATCCGAAGGGAAAGGAAACTCAGCAAGGATGCCAAAAACGGGTAACATCACTGCTTTTGATAACGATGTGGAAGATTGGGCCACTTATGTGGAACGCATCGAAGTTTACTGTACAACGAATGAGGTACCGGATGATAAGAAAGCACTAACCCTATTAAACTCGATGGGTGCGAAGACGTACGGGTTATTAAGGAACCTTGTAACACCAGACAAACCGGTAGGGAAGAGTTTCGCGGATATTGTTACTATCCTGCAAGAGCATTTAAACCCCACGCCGCTGCTGATAGCGGAACGATTTAAATTCTACAAAATAATTCAACTTAAAGAAGAAAGCAACACTGAATTCCTAACCGAACTGCGCAAGTTATCAAAGTACTGCCAGTTCGGTACAGGACTAGCAGGCGCACTGAGAGATAAGTTTGTGTGTGGGCTCCTAAGGGAAGGAACCCAGAAGCGACTGTTAGAGGAAAAGGACCTTACGCTGGACAAAGCTTTCAGCATTGCAGCATCGCATGAGGCAGCAGCACGAGGCGCTGCAGAGATACAGCAAAGGCCATTAGAATTCAGCACCAATGAAATGGCATTGGGCGCAGTAAAGTGCTATCGTTGCGGAAGGACAACGCATGACCAGAACCAGTGCTGGTTCAAAGATAAAGAATGCAGGCAATGTGGCAAACTTGGTCACATAGCGAGAGTATGCCGGTCAGGAAAGAAGACCAGCAGCAAAAAGTCACCGCAGGAGAAGTACAAAAAAGTACACAAGGTGACAGAGAACAGTTCGGATGAACAGAAGATGGATTCAGACTCCAGCAGTAAGGAACTGGGTTGTCTAAAAATACATAATGTGGGTAACACAGCAGACCACCAAACTATCTGGGTTATGCTTCGGATAGCAGGAGTCCAAGTGAAGATGGAATTGGACACTGGATCGGCATTAACGGTCATGAATAAGCAAGATTACAAAAGGTTATTCTCGCACATTCCCCTGAGGGATATGGAGATTGTATTGAAAACATACACGGGGCAAATAGTATACCCCAAAGGAAAGATAAAAGTAAATGTGGTCTACAATGGTAAAGAAAGTCAGAAAATGGACTTGTATGTGTTACCTGATGGAGGTCCGCCACTACTGGGACTGGAATGGATCCGGAGAATAAATGTGGACTGGCATTCCATACAAGCACTGACTGTAGATGCCTGTAAGGAGGACGACGTCAAACCTAAACGACTGTCCAAAATATTAGACGATGCTAAGGAGGTGTTCCAACAGGGACTGGGAACACTGAAAGGAATTACGGCAAACATCAAGGTTGAAGAACATGCAAACCCAAAATTTTTCAAAGCCAGACTGGTACCTTATGCGATACGACCTGCTGTGGAAGCAGAGCTGGAAGAGCTAGAACGTTCAGGGGTACTGTCCAAGGTGGACTGGAGCGAATGGGCCACACCCATTGTTCCTGTCATGAAGCGTTCATTGAGCAACAAGCCAGGGGAACCTGGGAAGGTTCGCATCTGTGGCGATTTCAAGATCACTGTTAATCTGGTTCTTCACACGGTGCAATATCCGCTTCCGCGGATTGAAGATATCTTCGCTTTGCTGTCTGGTGGGAAACACTTCACCAAGATAGACCTGGCGCAGGCGTACCTACAGATGGAAGTTGATGAAGCGTCACGCCAGTATCTCACGATCAACACACATAAGGGCATATATCAGTATAATAGACTGGTTTTTGGAGTGGCATCGGCTCCAGCAATTTGGCAAAGGGCCATGGAGCAGGTATTGCAGGGAATCCCAGGCACACAATGCTACCTGGACGACATCCTGATTACAGGAGATAACGATAAGGATCACCTCGCGAATTTGGAGCAGGTGCTCATCAGATTGAAAGAATATGGGCTCAGAGTTAATCGCCAGAAATGTGAGTTCTTTCAAAAGCGAATCTCGTACTGCGGCCACGTCATTGACCAGGAGGGGCTCCATAAGTCACCTGACAAGATCGAAGCTGTTGTAAAAGCTCCTGCACCGGAAAATGTATCCCAGTTGAGGTCGTTCCTTGGGTTGGTTAACTATTACCACAAGTTTCTTCCAAATTTATCCACGGTGTTACACCCGCTAAACACCCTTTTGCAAATGGGAATACCATGGAAGTGGAGCGATGATTGTAAGCGGGCTTTTCAAAAGAGCAAGGCACTGATCACCTCTAAGGAAGTGTTGGCTCACTTTAACCCAACGCTGCCTATTCGCTTAGCTTGTGATGCTTCTCCATATGGTATCGGGGCAGTGCTCTCACATAAGTTTCCAGATGGCTCGGAAAGGCCAGTCGTGTTCGCATCCAGACCATTGACCTCCGCTGAGCGCAACTATGCTCAGATAGATAGGGAGGCTCTCAGCCTCGTGTGGGGAGTTAAGAAATTTAACCATTACCTGCAAGGCCAAAAGTTTACGCTGCTGACAGATCACCAGCCGTTGGTTTCCATTTTCAACCCTAAGAAGGGTGTTCCGGTAATGACGGCGCAGAGGCTTCAGAGATGGTCCCTTTTCCTAGGGGCACATCAATATTGTAGTGTCCGTGTGTAGATAAAGACACTGAAGACAGGAGTTGGTTCATAGGTATTTACTAAGCAAGTCTGGGGGGGGTTTCTAAAGGATATACACAATACACAGGCTTATATAGCCCAAGTGGCAATTACCGGCATTACGCACACCTGGGGCTCTTAAAGGCACATACACCACAATTCCTCCCCTTCTAGCTAACTAGTACATCATATTTTAAGTAATTATTAATTACATGTTATATGCAAAATAATATATATTGCTGTATTAATTAATTATAAGTTAGTCTCTCAGGAGGCTTCCTGACTCGGTCCGGATAACGCCTCGGGGGTGTAGTAGTTTCTGGTGGTGTAGTAGGTTCTTCTGGCAAGGCTGATTCGGCTTGAAGGCCAGTGTCGGGTTCATCGGGCTCCAGTATCACCGGATCGGAGGTAGATATGGGTATCTCTACTTCATCGTTAGATGTATAGAGTGGTGGTGTAGGTTGTCCCTTTTCGGATGACTTGATGATTTGGTCAGCATGGCGCCTTATTATGCTGTCTCCGATGTCCACGGTATACATCAGTGGTCCTAATCATGTGCAGATAGTTCCAGGCTGCCATTTCTCGGTACGGTAGTCCCGGGCCAAAACCGGTTGGCCTATCTGGAAGGCCCTAGTTGGCCTTTCATTCATGCCCTGAAACTGCCGGTTCTCCACGTCCCTTCGGATGTTGGGCTTGACCAAATCCAGCCGGCATCTTAGGTTTCTATTGTAGAACATCATGGCGGGAGTTTGGTTAGTAACCATATGCGTTGCATTCCTATATGCAAATAAGAAGTTATCCACCTTGTGCTGAAGTTTTATGTCTTCATTACCCATGGCCTTGATGGCCTTCTTGAAGGTCTGGACAAACCTTTCAGCCAATCCATTGGGGGCGGGATGGTATGGGGCGGACGTGTAGTGCTTTACCCCATTGTTCTTTAAGAACTTTCTGAATTCTTCGGACACAAATTGCGGTCCATTATCAGAACATATCTGCTCCGGCAGCCCATTCCTGGCAAATATGGTCCTTAATACTGTGATGGTTTTTTCCGTGATGGTGGAGGACATCTTTATTACCTCCAGCCACTTGGAGTGTGCATCAACTGCGATTAAGAACATTGAGTCCATAAATGGACCAGCAAAGTCGATGTGCACCCTTTGCCAGGGAGATGAGGGCCACTCCCATGGATGTAGAGGGGCCTGTGGCGGAGCATTTTGGACCTTCTGGCATCCTAGGCAGCTCTTGGTCATGTCTTCGATGTCTCCATCGATACCTGGCCACCATACAAACGCCCTAGCTAGGTTCTTCATTTTCACTCCACCCAGATGCCCCTCGTGAAGCTCCTTTAGCACTTTATCCTGGAGTTTGGGTGGAATCACCACTCTGGATCCACACATCAAGGTTCCTCGGCACACTGACAGCTGTTCTCTTCTTTGCGAGAATGCTGGCAACAGTGGTTCGCCATGTGCTGGCCATCCCTTCACTGTTAAATCGTAGACCCGTGAGAGAGTAGGGTCATTTCTTGTCTCCCTTTCAATGGCAGAATTTGTCACCGGTAGACATTCCACTATGGTAGAGTGGAATATCTCTACTGGGTCTACTGTAGGTGCCTCTTCTATCGTTGGCAACGGTAGGCGTGATAAACCGTCAGCATTCCCATGCTGTTTTGACCCTTTGTATTCAATGTTGTATTGGTGTGCCCCTAGAGAAAGGGACCACCTCTGTAGTCTTTGTGCCGTCATAATGGGGACACCTTTTTCAGGGTTGAATATGGAGATGAGGGGTTGATGGTCAGTCAGCAAGGTAAATTTTTGTCCGTGTAGGTAATGGTTGAATTTCTTCACTCCCCATACCAGGCTGAGTGCTTCCCTGTCTATCTGGGCATAGTTATGCTCAGCTGAGTTCAATGAGCGTGACGCAAAAGCTATCGGCCGTTCCGAGCCATCAGGGAATCTATGGGACAATACCGCTCCTATGCCGTAAGGGGACGCATCGCACGCCAGTCTGATTGGTAGTGATGGGTTGTAATGAGCCAAAATTTTATCGGATGTGATTAAGTCTTTACATTTATGGAAGGCACGTTTACAGTCTTCGTTCCATTTCCAAATCACTCCTGTCTGTAGAAGATCATTAAGAGGGTGTAGAATAGTTGATAAGTTCGGTAAAAATTTATGATAGTAATTTATTAATCCCAGGAATGACCTTAATTGTGAAACATTTTCAGGTGCTGGGGCTTTTATAACTGCTTCAATTTTTTCAGGTGACTTATGCAACCCTTCCTTATTAATTATGTGGCCACAATATGATATCTGATTTTGGAAAAATTCGCACTTGGGGCGATTTGCTCGTAGGCCCCGTTCTTTCAGCCTAGTGAGCACCTGCTCCAAATTGGCAAGGTGCTCGTTGTCGTTTTCTCCTGTTATAAGGATGTCGTCTAGGTAGCATTGAGTCCCCGGAATCCCTTGCAGGACTTGCTCCATAGCTCTTTGCCAGATAGCTGGAGCTGATGCTATTCCAAAAACCAGTCGATTGTACTGGTACAGGCCTTTGTGTGTGTTTATTGTGAGATACTTTTTAGAGGTCTCCTCAACCTCCATCTGTAGATATGCCTGTGCCAAGTCAATTTTTGTGAAACGTTTCCCTCCGGATAGTGAGGCGAAAATATCTTCTATCCTAGGAAGAGGATACTGTACCGTGTGAAGGACCGGGTTTACAGTCACCTTAAAGTCCCCACAGATGTGAATTTTTTTCTGTTCCTCAGAGTTATTTTTCAATGTTTTTTTCATGACTGGAACGATGGGTGTTGCCCATTCGCTCCAATCTATTTTGGATAATACGCCTGCCTTTTCCAAATTCTTCAGCTCTGCCTCGACTGCCGGACGTATTGCGTATGGCACCGGTCTTGCCTTAAAAATTTTTGGAATTGCTGTATCTTCCACTTTTATTGAGGCGGTGATGCCTTTCAAGGTTCCTAGTTTCTCTTGAAACACTTCTTTGGCGTTGGCCAAGATGTCTTTTAATCGTTCAGGTATGATGTCATCATTGTTTTTTTCCTTACTGGTCACCGTCAGTGCCTGAATGGAGTGCCAGTCTAAACGTATCTTCCTTATCCATCACGTCCCAACAACGGTGGACCACCATCTTGTAGAATGTATAAATACAACTTTTGTATTTCTTTGCCGTTGTATACCACAGGCACCCTTATTTTTCCTTTGGGGTAGACTTTCTGCCCCGTATATGTTTTTAAGATAATGGATGTGTCTTTTAGAGGTATATGCGAAAATAGCCTCTCGTAATCTCGTCGATTTATTACGGTTAGAGCTGATCCTGTATCTAGCTCCATTTTAACTGGGGACCCTGCTATTGTGAGGGTAACCCAAATGGTTTGGTAATCCTCTTTGGCAAGTACATTGTTTAATTTGAGACAGCTTAGCCTCTTGTTTCCGGAGTTGCTATCGCTATTCTGGTCTTCGGAGCTATTGTCCGTCATCATTTGTACCTTCCTGTACTTTTCTTTATTGATTTTTTGTTTTCTGTCAGTGGATTTATTTTGTCCAGATTGGCATACCCGTGCAATGTGTCCAATCTTACCACATTGCCTGCATGCTTTGCCCTTGAACCAGCAGTCCCTCTGGTTATGGGTGGATCTGCCGCAGCGATAACATCTTCCGAACTCCTGTGTCATTTTATGGGTGCCGAAGTCCTGTGTCTCTTGTTGTATCTCTGCAGCTCCTTTTGCTGCTGCTTCGTATGATACAGCCATACTGAAAGCTTTGTCCAATGTTAAATCTTTTTCAGAAAGCAGTCTTTTTTGTGTTCCTTCACTTAAGAGACCGCAAACAAATTTGTCTCGAAGATAATCCGATAGTCCTGCTCCGAATTGGCAGTACTTTGATAGCTTTCTTAATTCATTTAGGTAATCAGCGTTACTTTCATTCTTGTGTTGATTTCTCTTGAAGAACTTGAATCGTTCTGCTATCAGCAGCGGTGTTGGGTTTAAATGCTCCTGCAGGGTATCAACAATTTCTTTAAAAGTCTTGTCCTTTGGTTTGGCTGGAGTGATTAAATTTCGTAACAGCCCGTATGTCTTCGCGCCCATTAAGTTCAGAAGTACTGAAGCTTTTTTTTCATCTGTTATTCCATTTGCAGTGCAATAAACCTCTATTCTTTCCACGTATGTGGTCCAATCTTCTATTTCGCCATCAAACGCCTCAATATTACCAGATTTAGGCATTTCAGAAAAGATATGGCGCTTCCCGCGCTTTTTTTTTTCTCTGTAGCAACGATATGGCGCTTCCCGCGCTTTCCCGCCGCTGCTACCGATAACAACGCTGTTTTACTGTGGTTTCCGTTTATTCACTGTTGGAGGCTCGTTCCCGACGGAGGTCTAAACGCTGACCTGCTTGCCGCGCCGGCCGTCTCTCGAGTGCACCCTCCCAGTCCGTTATTGCTTGCCTCCGATTTCGCTGCCTGTCTCAGCTGTAGAGCCCGCCGCTGGAGCTCCAGCCTGACGCCCAGGAAGGATTAGCGCAGTACCTGTCACCAGCTTGGCCAGCTGGTGAAACCACAGTTTCTCTTACTTCCTTGAGTCTTCTGGACGCTGGAGGAATCGATGTCCTTGAGGTGCTGCCGAATTGCAGGTAAGTCCGTTTCCACTTCGTCGCCACTGTAGTGTCCGTGTGTAGATAAAGACACTGAAGACAGGAGTTGGTTCATAGGTATTTACTAAGCAAGTCTGGGGGGGGGTTTCTAAAGGATATACACAATACACAGGCTTATATAGCCCAAGTGGCAATTACCGGCATTACGCACACCTGGGGCTCTTAAAGGCACATACACCATAATTGCTCTTAAAGGCACATACACCACAAATATGATATTGAATTCAAAGGTACAAAGCAACATGGTAATGCTGATGGGCTGTCGCGCCTGCCACTACCTACAGCGGAAGAGGCACCAGCAGTTGACCCTGTCGAGATATTTCACTCGACCATCATCGAATGCTTACCAGTCACCAATGCGGATATTGAGAGAGAGACCCGAAATGACCCGACACTGTCTCGGGTCTACGACTTGACAGTGAAGGGATGGCCAGCACATGGCGAACCACTGTTACCAGCATTCTCAGCCAGACGAGAACAGCTGTCCGTATGTCAAGGAACATTGATGTATGGAACAAGGGTGATTATTCCTCCTAAATTAAGGGAGAGAGTTCTGAAAGAATTGCACGAAGGTCATCTGGGGGGAGTCAAGATGAAAAGCCTTGCTAGGGCTTATGTGTGGTGGCCAGGTATCGACAAACAAATAGAGGATCTGACTAAAAGCCGCTCAGGGTGCCAAAAAGTTCAAAATGCACCTCCAATTGCACCGCTGCATCCGTAGGAATGGCCTTCAACCCCATGGCAAAGTGTGCATATCGACTTTGCAGGTCCATTCATGGATTCCATGTTTTTGATAGCAGTAGACGCACATTCTAAATGGCCAGAAGTGATTAAGATGTCGACCACTACCTCTGAGAAGACGATCGCAGTTCTAAGAACCATATTTGCAAGGAATGGGTTGCCGGAGCAAATATGTTCAGACAACGGACCACAGTTCGTGTCAGAAGAATTCCAGAAATTCATGAAAAAGAATGGGGTGAAACACTATACATCTGCCCCATATCATCCGGCTACAAATGGGTTGGCCGAGAGATTTGTACAAACGTTCAAAAAGGCGATAAAGGCCATGAGTGAAGACCATATTCCACTACAACACAAGGTGGACAATTTCCTGATGGCGTATCGAAACGCCACGCATGCAGTGACAAATCAAAGCCCTGCCATAATGTTCTATAACAGAAGGTTGCGGTCCCGGTTGGATTTCTTAAAACCCAATGTGAGAAGGGAAGTCGAAAACAAGCAATTCCAGCATGTAAATAACAAGGCCACTCGTAGTTTCGAAATAGGACAACCAGTGTTGGCCAGGGACTATAGGGATGATAAATGGCAGCCTGGAACAATTCGTGCACGACAAGGACCCTTGATGTACACGGTAGACGTTGGAGAGAACGTAATACGACGTCATGCTGACCAACTTGTGGAATCGAGAACAAGGGTCGACCCCATGTCTACGGCAGAGACACCAGTTGAAGAACTTATTGAGCCTGTAGCATCTACCTCAGACTCGAACGTACATGATGATGTTCAATCCATAGGAGATCAAGTGGATGAGTCACCCCAGCAACGAGAACCAGAGACCCCTGAAAGGCGTTATCCGGCCCGGATCAGGAGGCCTCCTCAGAGACTGAATCTTTGAACAGTTTTGTGTGTAAATTGTATATATGTTATCCATGTAATGTTTAATTTGGGGTGTACACTGTTAAGCTAAAAGGGGAGGAATTATAGTGTATGTAACCTGTACTGTGGTGTATGTGCCTTTAAGAGCCCCAGGTGTGCGTAATGCCGGTAATTGCCACTTGGGCTACATAAACCTGTGTATTGTGTATATCCTTTAGAAACCCCCCCCCAGACTTTGCTTAGTAAATACCTATGAACCAACTCCTGTCTTCAGTGTCTTTATCAACACACGGACACCACAGTGGCGACGAAGTGGAAACGGACTTACCTGCAATTCGGCAGCACCTCAAGGACATCGATTCCTCCGGCGTCCAGAAGACTCAAGGAAGTGAGAAAAGCTGTGGTTTCACCAGCTGGCCAAGCTGGTGGCAGGTACTGCGCTAATCCTTCCAGCGGCGGGCTCTACAGCTGAGACAGGCAGCGAAATCGGAGGCAAGCAATAACGGACTGGGAGGGAGCACTCGGGAGACGGCCGGCGCGGCAAGCAGGTCAGCATTCAGACCTCCGGCGGGAACGAGTCTCCAACAGTAAATTTAAAAAAAAAAAAAATAAAGAGAACGGAAACCGCAGTAAACAGCGTTGTTATCGGCAGCAGCGGCGGGAAAGCGCGGGAAGCGCCATATCTTTGCTACAGAAAAAAAAAAAAAAAGCGCGGGAAGCGCCATATCTTTTCTGAAATGCCTAAGTCTGGCAATATTGATGCTTTTGATAGCGAAAGAGAGCTTAATTTTGGCAATATTGATGTTTTTGATAACGAGATAGAGGATTGGACCACATATGTGGAAAGAGTGGAGGTATATTGCACCGCAAATGGAATACAAGATGAAAAAAAAGCTTCAGTGCTTCTGGATCTAATGGGCGCAAAGACATACAAGCTGTTACGAAACTTAATCACTCCAGCCGAACCGATGGACAAGAATTTTGAGGAGATTGTTGATACCCTACACTGCCAGTTCGAGGCAGGACTGGCAGATTCTCTGCGAGACAAATTCATCTGCGATCCCCTAAGTGTAGAAACACAAAAAAAGGTATCTTCTAAGAAAGATTTAACACTGGACAAGGCTTTCAGTGCAATAAGAGCTGCAAAGGTACAGCAAAGGCCACAGGACTTCGGCACCCATGAAATGACACGGGTTTTCGAGAGATGTTATCGCTGCGGCAGATCCACCCATGACCAGAGGGACTGCTGGTTCAAGGAAAAAGCATGCAGGCGATGCGGAAAGATGGGACACATTCCACGTGTTTGCCGATCTGAAAATAAAAAATCCACTAACGGGAAAAGAATCAATAAGGAAAAGCACAGAAAGGTACAAATGATGACGGACAGTAGCTCCGAAGACCAGAAGAGCGATAGCGACTCCGGGAACAAGAGACTAAGCTCTCTCAAATTACATAATGTAATTGCCAAAGAAGATTACCAGACCATTTGGGTTACCCTCACAATAGCAGGGTCCCCAGTTAAAATGGAGCTAGATACAGGATCAGCTCTGACCGTCATAAATCGATGGGATTACGAGCGGCTATTTCTGCATATGCCTTTAAAAGACACATCCATTATCTTGAAAACATATACGGGGCAGAAAGTATACCCCAAAGGAAAAATAAGGGTGCCCGTTGTATACAACGGCAAGGAAATACAGAAGTTGTATTTATACGTTCTACAAGATGGTGGTCCACCGCTGTTGGGACATGAATGGATCAGAAAAATACGTTTAGACTGGCACTCCATTCAGGCACTGACGGTGACCAGTAAGGAAAAAACTGATGATGACGTCATACCTGAACGATTAAAAGACATCTTGGCCAACGCCAAGGAAGTGTTTCAAGAGAAACTAGGAACCTTGAAAGGCATCACCGCCTCAATAAAAGTGGAAGATGCAGCAATTCCCGAGTTTTTTAAGGCAAGACCGGTGCCATACGCAATTCGTCCAGCAGTCGAGGCAGAGCTGGAGAATTTGGAAAAGGCAGGCGTATTATCTAAAATAGATTGGAGCGAGTGGGCAACACCCATCGTCCCAGTCATGAAGAAAGCATTGAAGGGTGATGGATCTGAACAACAGAGAAAAATTCGCATCTGTGGAGACTTCAAGGTGACTGTAAACCCACTCCTTCACACGGTACAGTATCCTCTTCCGAGGATAGAAGATATTTTCGCCTCGCTATCCGGAGGGAAACGTTTCACCAAAATTGACTTGGCACAGGCATACCTACAGATGGAGGTTGAAGAGGCCTCTAAAAAGTATCTCACGATAAACACACACAAAGGCCTGTACCAGTACAATCGACTGGTTTTCAGAATAGCATCCGCTCCAGCTATCTGGCAAAGAGCTATGGAGCAAGTCCTCCAAGGGATTCCGGGGACTCAATGCTACCTAGACGACATCCTTGAAACAGGAGAAAACGACAACGAGCACCTTGCCAATTTGGAGCAGGTGCTCACTAGGCTGAGAGAACGGGGCCTACGAGCAAATCGTCCCAAGTGCGAATTTTTCCATAATCAAATATCATATTGTGGCCACATAATTAATAAGGAAGGGTTGCATAAGTCACCTGAAAAAATTGAGGCGGTCATAAAAGCCCCAGCACCTGAAAATGTTTCACAATTAAGGTCGTTCCTGGGATTGATAAATTACTACCATAAATTTTTACCGAACTTGTCAACTGTTCTGCACCCTCTTAACGAACTGCTACAAACGGGTGTAATTTGGGAATGGAGCGAGGACTGTAAACGTGCCTTCCATAAATGTAAAGGCTTGATCACATCCAAGGAAGTTTTGACTCATTACAACCCATCACTGCCAATCAGACTGGCGTGCGATGCATCCCCTTACGGCGTAGGAGCGGTATTATCACATAGATTCCCTGATGGCTCAGAACGGCCGATAGCTTTTGCATCACGCTCATTGAACTCAGCTGAGCGTAACTATGCCCAAATCGACAGGGAAGCACTCAGCCTGGTATCGGGAGTAAAGAAATTCAACCTTTACCTACACGGACAAAAATTTACCTTGTTGACTGACCATCATCCCCTCATCTCCATATTCAACCCTAAAAAGGGTGTTCCCATTATGTCAGTGTGCCGAGGAACCTTGATGTGTGGATCCAGAGTGGTGATTCCACCCAAACTCCAGGATAAAGTGCTAAAGGAGCTTCACGAGGGGCATCTGGGTGGAGTGAAAATGAAGAACCTAGCCAGGGCGTTTGTATGGTGGCCAGGTATCGATGGAGACATCGAAGAAATGACCAAGAGCTGCCTAGGATGCCAGAAGGTCCAAAACGCTCCACCACAAGCCCCTCTACATCCATGGGAGTGGCCCTCATCTCCCTGGCAAAGGGTACACATCGACTTTGCTGGTCCATTTATGGACCCAATGTTCTTAATCGCGGTTGATGCACACTCCAAGTGGCCGGAGGTAATAAAGATGTCCTCCACCACCACGGGAAAAACCATCACAGTATTAAGGACCATATTTGCCAGGAATGGGCTACCAGAACAGATCTGTTCTGATAATGGACCGCAATTTGTGTCCGATGAATTCAGAAAGTTCTTAAAAAACAATGGGGTTAAGCACTACACGTCCGCCCCATACCATCCCGCCACCAATGGATTGGCTGAAAGGTTTGTCCAGACCTTCAAGAAGGCCATCAAGGCCATGGGTAATGAAGACATAAAACTTCAGCACAAGGTGGATAACTTCTTATTCGCATACAGGAATGCGACACATATGGTTACCAACCAAACTCCCGTCATGATGTTCTTCAATAGAAACCTAAGATGCCGGCTGGATTTGGTCAAGCCCAACATCAGAAGGGACGTGGAGAACCGGCAGTTTCAAGGCATGAATGAAAGGCCAACTAGAACCTTCCAGATAGGTCAACAAGTTTTGGCCCAGGACTACCGTACCGACAAATGGCAGCCTGGAACTATCTGCTCATGACTAGGACCACTGATGTATACCGTGGACATCGGAGAAAGCATAATAAGGCGCCATGCTGACCAAATCATAAAGTCATCCGAAAAGGGACAACCTACAGCACCACTCTATACATCTAACGATGAAGTAGAGATACCCATATCTACCTCCGATCCGGTGATACTGGAACCCGATGAACCCGACACTGGCATTCAAGCTGAATCAGCCTTGCCAGAAGAACCTACTACACCACCAGAAACTACTACATCCCCGAGGCATTATCCGGACCGAGTCAGGAAGCCTCCTGAGAGACTAACTTATAATTAATCAATTACAGCAATGTATATTATTTTGCATATAACATGTAATTAATAATTACTTAAAATATGATGTACTGGTTAGCTAAAAGGGGAGGAATTGTGGTGTATGTGCCTTTAAGAGCCCCAGGTGTGCGTAATGCCGGTAATTGCCACTTGGGCTATAAAAGCCTGTGTATTGTGTATATTCTTTAGAAAACCCTCCCCAGACTTTGCTTAGTAAATACCTATGAACCAACTCCTGTCTTCAGTGTCTTTATCAACACACGGATACCACATGTACCACCTTAAGAGGATACCTTAAGGTGATGGACTACTTTTTGATGGCTCCTGTACATTGTAGTACCGGTGGTGACCACACCGGTATATAAACCCTGAGGAGCAAAGTGCATCTCAGTTCAGCCCTGAGCCTCAATTACTAAAGACCTCAGTGCATTTCTGGCTGTGCAGCTGTCTCAATCAGCAGGAGGAGAAGGAGCAGCCAAACCAAGAGAGTGGAGAGTGGAAAGTGGTGGTCTCCTGACCAGGAAGAGGAGGAGAACGATAGACCACCACCACCACCTCCACCTCCTCCAACATCATCACAGCAACTGGGGTGCCTGGAGAGATAGGACAGAGGCGGAGAAGGAGAAAGGAGGCCAGCATCAACACCAACCAGGGGAGAGACCTTTTCTATCACTGCCTCCCCAAATTGGCCTCCACTTCAGGAGAGGGAGAGAGGGGAGAGAAACCAACTTCAGCAGGAAACAACCAACTGTTTGGAAGGAGGGAAGAAACATCATCCTGAACATCTACAGGTGGGTGTTATTTGGGGCACTCTCCCAAGACTTTGTATTTTAGGTGGGGGGAGAAAAGAAGAAGCAAGGCCGGATCATCAAGGGGTGTAGTGTGTGTGTGTGTGGCTCTTGCTAATAGCTAGGCCACACACACCACTAATTAGCATCCCTTCTATTGCCTGCCCTGGGAGAGCTGGAGCTGCCCAGGTGAAGTCTTTAATTTCATTTAATTGCATCGTTAAGACCTGCTGCAGGACTGAGCCTGGGCTTCTCCAGCTTTCCCAGGTGAAGACATCTTCTCCCCCTGCCAGAAGACCACCACCACCAAAGACTTTTAAATTCCATCGGAGAGTGCACCCCTGCCAACACCCACCCACCATCCTGAGTGGCAACACTGCCCTTTGCGGCCTCCCTCCTTACCACCACCCCCCCCCTCTCTCTCTCTCTTTGTCTCTCTCTGCCTGTTTCTCTAAGGCACCTTAGGTTCATCTCTTTTTTATTAATTGCCTATTGAGCAGAGGGGAGAAGGCCCCTCTCCCAATTTAAATCAATAAGGGGAGAGGTGTGTCCTCATTTTAATCAGCTCCCTCTGCTCAATAGAGGACAAAAAAATATATATACCGAGGCCATTAACACCTTCAGGCCTGTGACTTGGGGTGAGTGTAGCCCTTATAAAAGCACCCCGGAATGGCGACTACATCTTCGCCGGTGATGGGCCAGCCAGGACTTATGCGGGAGTGGCAGCCACAGCCACAGCTGCTCCCGCTGTTTCTGCTGCCCCGTCACCATTTAGATTAATTACACAAAAGCTTGGGGTGAAGAGCTACACTCACCCCACTATGACCATCGAGGCCTGCGTCAAGGCCATGGCTGGGGTTGTCGGCCCCTCAGCCATCGTCGCGGCCTCGAAAATGTATGGGAAGGCTGTATTCTTCCTGGGGTCGGAGCGGGCGGTGTCCCTGGCTGTCACCAAGGGGCTCACCATGGGCGGGACCTTCCTGCCGGTGGATCCTCTCGAGGCCATCGCGCAGAGGATCGTGCTTTCCAACGTCCCGCCCTATGTTCCCGGTGAGCTCCTCCTTCCCCATTTGAGTCAACTTGGGGAGGTGAGGTCGGCGATCACACCCATCCCGCTCGGCTTCCGGGAGGCCAGCCTTCGCCACGTCTTCTCCTTCTGGCACCAGCTGTTTATCCAGCTGGCGCGGGAGGAGGACACTGACGGGGCGTTAATCGTCCTCCACGAGGGGACCGCCTATCGCGTCTTTTGGACGTCGGACGGTGTGCGGTGCCACGCCTGCAAGGAGGTGGGGCACATCAGGAAGAACTGCCCTGCCTCCAAGGCCGCCGGATCATCTCGTGCGGCTGAGGCTGGCGCCGCTGCTGCTCCTCCCCCCGGGTCTGCACGCGCGTCAAGTACGTCTGATGCGCGGTTGACGTCGGGGGCCGATGCCACCAAGGCCTCCGGCGGCGGGGAGGGAGCGTGTCCGGCCGGACGGAAGGCGCAGGGAAAAAAGAAACACCTTAGGGTGGGTCCCCCCGTGGATGGCGAGCCCTTGCCCCTTGAGCCCCTTACACCCGTGCTCCTCGCAGAGTTGATCGGGGCAGATGCGAGCGGGAGGGGCCTCGTGCCCGAGCCTGTGGCCGCAACCGCCGCAGCGGTAATGCCAATACCTGCGGCCGGGCTCGGGCCCGAGGAACCCGACAAACCTGCTCCGCCGGAGGGAGTTGAGGAGGAGGCCTTTGCAGACATGGAGGTCTCCCTCGCTCCCGCCGTGCTAAAAAGAAGGCGCGACCCCCTGGAAGAGGAGGAGGACCGGGAGGAGGAAGGTCCCTCCGAGCAGGGGGAGTCGTCGCCCGCCGCGGGTACTGCGCCCCCCCCCGCTGTTGTCATCACCAGCGATCGGCAGGGGTCGCCTGTCCCTCGGGAGGCTGAGGCAGATGTGTCTGTCCGGCACGTGCCTCCCGGGAATGGGGACGAGACCCTGCCCGTGGGGGGGGTCGCGGAACAACCCGCGGCGGGAAACGAAATTAACGTTCTTTCGGTGCCGTTACCCCTCGCCGGGTCGGGCGGCCTGGGGTCTGGGTCGGGCGAGCTCGGGGATAATGAGCTCGCCCAATGCAACCCGGACATCTCCCAGGGGCTGCTCGACCTGGTTGAGGATTTTATTCAGAAAACCCCATCCGCTGGGTCGGAGGTTGGTGACGGGGAGGAGGTTGGCCCCCTGGCTACGTCTCTGGTGCCGGATGTACTGGAGGAGCTGGGAATTGTTCTCTCCCCGGTTTCTCCGGTCGTTCCGGCGTTTGGGGTGGAGGGGAGCTCTGAACTGCCGCCGTCTTCTGGCCCAGCACCCCTGGAGGAGCCCAGGGAGAAATCCTCCGCCGCCGATCCTGGGGGTGGGATCCGGGCGGAGGCGGGGCTGGCTGGTGCGACCGAGCCGTTCGCTGCGCACTGCGCGGCGGACGGGTCGTCCGCTGGTGATGACCCCCTGGAGGAGGATGGGGACTCGGTGATGGGCACGGGGGACGATTCGGACTCCGGCGCCAACGAGGCGGTGGACGACCTCGTGCCCCTTGCCGAGTCTCCCCTCATTCCCGTAAAGGAACTCCGGGATTTTATGGCCACGTGCCTGGGTCGGCGCGGGAAGGTCCGGCTGGCCCTCAACAGATGGTCGGAGCTGGCGCTGCTCATCGTATCCGTCCGCGCCGCCGTTAAGATCATGGGCGCGGACGAGGGTGTGAACCCGCTTGAGCTGCGTCGGCTCAGAACGTTTCTCACTGGGCTGCTGAGGAAGTGGCGGCTGACTAGCGGCTGCGCTTCCTCCCCCCGTTAGGTGTAGGTAGAGGTTGCACTATGCTTCTGACATGAAGATAACCATAGCCAGCCTCAACATCAACGGCAGCAGGGAGGCGCGCCGCAGATTCAATAACTTCTCGGTCCTTCGGGACGGGAAGTATGTGGTGTGCTTCCTGCAAGAAACCCACACCGTTCCAGGAGACGAAGCCACGTGGCTCCTGGAGTGGCAAGGAGGGGTCAGCATGAGTCACCTCTCCAATAATTCCAGCGGGGTGGCTATCTTGCTGGCCCCGCATTTTCAGCCGGAGATCTTGGGGGTCAAGGAGCACGTGCCGGGCCGCTTGCTCCAGGTCACTGTTCGCCTGGGGGGCATGCCACTCCATCTAGTGAACGTGTACGCCCCTCAGGCCGGTGCGCAGCAAGTGCGCTTCTTTGAACATAAGAACATAAGAACATAAGAAATAGGAGCAGGAGTAGGCCAATCGGCCCCTCGAGCCTGCTCCACCATTCAATAAGATCATGGCTGATCTGATCCTAACCTCAAATCTTCTATCACTCTGCATCCACCCGAACCCATGTGATCTCCCGGGAGAGGCGAAAAACCAGATAAAGACCCAATGGCCAAGTTGGGAGAAAAAAATCTGGGAAATTCCTCTCCGACCCATCTAGGCGATCGAAATTCTTCCAGAAGATCACTCTGTCCCTATATTTTCTACAGTACTTACCTTCTGTAAAGGCGATCTCCACCCCAGCCAGGAACAGGAATAAAACCATCTCCTGAAATCTAACACAGAATTAGAACACAGTAGGAGCAGAACAAGGCTACACGGCCCCTGGGCTCACTCCACTACCCACAGGGCCATGACCATTCCGAACCTAGACTCATGTCCAATTTCCTGCCCGCTCCCCATAACCCTTAATTCCCTTTACTTCTAGGAAACTATCTATTTCTGTTTTAAATTTATTTAATGATGTAGCTTCCACAGCTTTCTGGGGCAGCAAATTCCACAAACCTACCACCCTCTGAGTGAAGAAGTTTCTCCTCATCTCAGTTTTGAATGAGCAGCCCCTTATTTTAAGATTATGCCCCCTAGTTCTAGTTTCACCCATCATTGGGAACATCCTCACCGCATCCACCCGATCAAGCCCCTTCACAATCTTATATGTTTCAATAAGATCGCCTCTCATTCTTCTGAACTCCAATGAGTAGAGTCCCAATCTACTCAACCTCTCCTCATATGACCACCCCCTCATCCCCAGGATTAACCGAGTGAACCTTCTTTGTACTGACTCGAGAGCAAGTATGTCTTTTCTTAAGTATGGACACCAAAACTGTATGCAGTATTCCAGGTGCGGTCTCACCAATACCTTGTACAACTGCAGCAATACCTCCCTGTTTTTATATTCCATCCCCCTAGCAATAAAAGCCAACATTCCATTGGCCTTCTTAATCACTTGCTGCACCTGCATACTAACTTTTTGAGTTTCGTGCACCAGGACCCCCAGATCCCTTTGTACTACAGTACTTTCCAGTTTCTTGCCATTAAGATAATAACTTGCTCTATGATTTTTCCTGCCAAAGTGCATAACCTCACACTTTCCAGTATTGTATTCCATCTGCCAAATCTCTGCCCACTTACTTAGCCTGTCTATGTCCCTTTGCAGGTTTTTTATGTCCTCCTCACTCACTACTTTCCGTCCCATTGAAGAAGTGTCCGCTCTTCTGGGCTCCATCGACGTGGGCGAGTGCGTCATCCTCGGGGGGGATTTTAACTGCACCCTCGAGGCGAGGGACCGTCCGGGTCCCCCGCGATGCCCGCCGGCGATGGAGAAGTTGAGGGACCTGGTCGGGTCCTTCGACTTGGTGGACGTCTGGCGAAATCTTCATCCCGACTCCAGCGCCTTCACTAGCGTGAGGTCTGGAGGAGGAGGGTCCAGAATCGACCGCCTCTACATTTCCCGCGCATACGTCTCCTGCGTTCCGGTGGCTTCCATGCGGCCGGTGCCGTGCACGGACCACCACCTGGTGTGGGCGGAGCTCGTTCCACTGCGCGCGCAGTGGGGGGTCCGCGTACTGGCACTTTAACAACCTGCTGCTGGAGGACGCGTGGTTCCGGGATTTGTTCTGTCGTTTCTGGGCCGACTGGAGAAGGAAGCAGGGGGGCTTCCCCTCCTTGAGGCTGTGGTGGGACATGGGCAAGACTCACGTGCATCTCTTCTGTCAGGAGTACGCGAAGGGGTCGACCAAGAGGCGGGAGGCCCGGGTCGGGCGGTTGGAGAAGGAGGTGCTCAACCTGGAGTCCCGTCTCGGTCAAGTCGTCGGGGACTCGGCCCTGCGGAAGGTGTACGAAGAGAAGAAGGGCGCGCTGAAGGACCTGCAGCTCGCCGGGTCCCGAGGCGCGTACGTGAGGTCACGGATCCAGCTCCTGCGGGACCTGGACCGCGACTCCCCCTTCTTCTACTTGCTGGAAAAAAGACGAGGGGTCCGTAAGCAGCTTTTGGGGCTGCTGGCCGACGACGGTTCTCTGGTCTCGGATCCAGAGGGAATCAACGCGGAGACCCGCGCCTACTACGGGGCTCTGTTCTCTCCGGATCCATCCAGTGAGGATGCGCGCAGAGCTTTGTGGGAGGACCTGCCGAAGGTCAGTCCGGAGGGCGCCGAAAAATTGGACGCTCCGCTAAGCTTGGCGGAGCTGACCGGCGCCCTCCGCCAGCTCTCTAGGGGAAAGTCCCCGGGGCTGGATGGGCTGACCGTGGAATTCCACAGGACGTTCTGGGACGTCTTGGGGGGCGAATACGCACGGGTGCTGGGGGAAAGTTTGGTGACCGGGGAGATGCCCCTCTCTTGGCGCAGGGCGGTCATTGCCCTGCTGCCTAAGAAGGGCGATCTCCGCCTCCTTAAGAACTGGCGCCCGGTCTCCCTCCTCAGCACGGACTATAAAATCTTTGCCAGGGCCATGTCTGCTCGCCTTGGCACCGTGCTGGCCCACATGATCCACCCTGACCAGTCCTACACAGTCCTGGGCCGGACCATCCACGATAACATCCATCTGGTCCGGGACCTGGTCCACCACTCCCAGAGGGCCGGTCTGTCGGTCGCCTTCCTCTCCCTGGATCAGGAGAAGGCGTTCAACAGGGTGGATCACGAGTATCTCTTCGGGACTCTGCGCGCATTCGGGTTCGGGACGCATTTCGTCGCCCGGACCCGACTTCTGTACGCCGCCGCAGAGTGTCTGACTAAAGTTAACGGGTCCTTGACGGCGCCCCTTCGCTTCGGGAGGGGGGTGCGTCAGGGATGCCCCATGTCCGGTCAGTTATACACCATTTGCGTGGAGCCATTCCTGCGCCTCTTGCGGAAGAGGTTGACAGGACTGGCTCTGCAAGGGCCGGGCGTGGAGGTGGTCCTCTCGGTTTACGCCGATGACGTGCTCCTCATGGTCACGGATCCCGCTGACTTGTGGAGGATGCGGGAATGCCAGCAGATTTACTCGGGCGCATCCTCCGCCAAGATCAACTGGGAGAAATGTTCCGGACTCCTGGTGGGTCAGTGGCGGGTGGACTCCCTGCCGGAGGAGTTCAGGCCTTTCACCTGGAGCACCACGCACCTCCTCTATTTGGGAGTCTACCTTAGCCCTGCCGAGGACGCCTGGCCGGCGAACTGGCAACAGCTGGAGGCCAAAGTCACCGCTCGCCTTGGGCGCTGGACAGGACTGCTCCGAGTGTTGTCCTACAGGGGTCGAGCGCTGGTCATAAACCAGCTGGTGGCCGCCATGTTGTGGTACCGGTTGGTCACTTTGATCCCTCCCCCTGCATTTGTCACCAAGATGCAGAAGAAGCGCATCGACTTCTTCTGGGACAAAAGGAAGCACTGGGTCTCTGCCGCGGTTCTGTGTCTCCCACTTAGGGAGGGCGGTCAGGCGCTGGTGTGCCTTCGCACCCAGGCTGCGACTTTCCATCTTCAGATGCTGCAGAGATACCTGTACGTTGAGATTCCTCCGAGATGGTGTGTGCTGGCGACGTTTTTCTTCCGCCAGCTGCACGGCCTCAATTACGACACGCAGCTCCTGTTTGTGAAAGTGGGCGGTAGGCGTGCCGACCTGCAGGAGCTGCCTGTCTTCTACCAGGAACTACTATGGGTTTGGAACTACGTCGCTTCCAGGCGGAGCCCTCCCCCGTCAGGAGCGGCGGCTCTCCTTCGGGAGCCGCTGCTCAGGAATCCGCACCTCCACGTACGCAGGTTTGGGCGGCTGGCGGAGGGCAGGGCTGTGACTGGCAATGTGACCAGAGTCGGGGACCTGCTTGATGTCGGAGGAGCGGGCTGGATGGCGCCGGAGGAGCTGGCGTGGCGCCTGTCCTGGGCCAACGTCCGGCTCGCGGCCGAAGCCATCGAGTCGGTGAAAGCGGCACTGGGCCCTGACTCCACTAGGTGTATCGAGGCGGCTCAAGCACGTGCGGCGATCCCGTCCGAGCTTACCCCCGTCCGGGCGGATTTCCTCATCGGCGCCCGGCCCCGAGACTCCCCTCGGGAGCCGGCGCCTCACAACTTGAGCCGTCTCGAGGAAATGCCCTCCGTGCCTTTTCATTCTGCGCGGAGGGGTTTCCTGTGCGGGCTGCTCCTGCACACTCTCCACGTTGCCATCTTCGTCTGCCATCCGGACACGCCTTGGCGTGGCGTCTTGCCGACTGGCGGTGGTGGAGGTCCCCAATGGAGGGCTCTCTACGCGGGAGTCCTCCCTTGTTCCATCGGGGACTTGGCCTGGAGGGTGTTGCATGGAGCGCTCCCGTGCAATAAGGTTTTAAGTAGGTTCACGGACTCACAGGCCACCTGCGTTTTTTGCGGCCTGGAGGAGTCCGTGTTTCACGTTTATATGGGGTGTGAGAGGTTGCAGCCCCTCTTTCACTACTTGAAGGGGCTGCTCCTCGATTTTTGGTTGCACTTCAGTCCCACGCTCTTGATCTACGGTCACCTGGTGCGGAGGGGAACGGACAGGCTGGAGGACCTCCTTGTGGGCCTGCTCCTGGGCCTGGCTAAAAGAGCAATCAAGTTGTCCAGGCAGCGGGCGGTCGAGGGGGTCGTCCAGCCGGATTGCCTGCCTCTCTTCCGCGGCCATGTTCGCGCCCGGGTGGCCCTGGAGATGGAGCACGCGGTGTCCGCCGGTACGCTTGAGTATTTCCGCGACTGGTGGGTGCCGCAGGGGCTGGAGTGCATAATTAATTTGGAAAACCAAATTTTAATTTGATTTGTTAAGATTTAGTTGAACTTTTGTTTATTTACAGTTTTTTGGGTTCAAATAAAAAGAGTTAAGGTGATGGACTACTTTTTGATGGCTCCTGTACATTGTAGTACCGGTGGTGACCACACCGGTATATAAACCCTGAGGAGCAAAGTGCATCTCAGTTCAGCCCTGAGCCTCAATTATTAAGACCTCAGTGCATTTCTGGCTGTGCAGCTGTCTCAATCAGCAGGAGGAGAAGGAGCAGCCAAACCAAGAGAGTGGAGAGTGGAAAGTGGTGGTCTCCTGACCAGGAAGAGGAGGAGAACGATAGACCACCACCACCACCTCCACCTCCTCCAACATCATCACAGCAACTGGGGTGCCTGGAGAGATAGGACAGAGGCGGAGAAGGAGAAAGGAGGCCAGCATCAACACCAACCAGGGGAGAGGCCTTTTCTATCACTGCCTCCCCAAATTGGCCTCCACTTCAGGAGAGGGAGAGAGGGGAGAGAAACCAACTTCAGCAGGAAACAACCACCTGTTTGGAAGGAGGGAAGAAACATCATCCTGAACATCTACGGGTGGGTGTTATTTGGGGCACTCTCCCAAGACTTTGTATTTTAGGTGGGGGGAGAAAAGAAGAAGCAAGGCCGGATCATCAAGGGGTGTAGTGTGTGTGTGTGTGGCTCTTGCTAATAGCTAGGCCACACACACCACTAATTAGCATCCCTTCTATTGCCTGCCCTGGGAGAGCTGGAGCTGCCCAGGTGAAGTCTTTAATTTCATTTAATTGCATCGTTAAGACCTGCTGCAGGACTGAGCCTGGGCTTCTCCAGCTTTCCCAGGTGAAGACATCTTCTCCCCCTGCCAGAAGACCACCACCACCAAAGACTTTTAAATTCCATCAGAGAGTGCACCCCTGCCAACACCCACCCACCATCCTGAGTGGCAACACTGCCCTTTGCGGCCTCCCTCCTTCCCACCACCCCCCTCTCTCTCTCTCTTTGTCTCTCTCTGCCTTTTTCTCTAAGGCACCTTAGTTTCATCTCTTTTTTATTAATTGCCTATTGAGCAGAGGGGAGAAGGCCCCTCTCCCAATTTAAATCAATAAGGGGAGAGGTGTGTCCTCATTTTAATCAGCTCCCTCTGCTCAATAGAGGACAAAAAAATATATATACCGAGGCCATTAACACCTTCAGGCCTGTGACTTGGGGTGAGTGTAGCCCTTATAAAAGCACCCCGGAATGGCGACTACATCTTCGCCGGTGACGGGGCCAGCCAGGACTTATGTGGGAGTGGCAGCCACAGCCACAGCTGCTCCCGCTGTTTCTGCTGCCCTGTCACCATTTAGATTAATTACAAAAAAGCTTGGGGTGAAGAGCTACACTCACCCCACTATGACCATCGAGGCCTGCGTCAAAGCCATGGCTGGGGTTGTCGGCCCCTCAGCCATCGTCGCGGCCTCGAAAATGTATGGGAAGGCTGTATTCTTCCTGGGGTCGGAGCGGGCGGTGTCCCTGGCTGTCACCAAGGGGCTCACCGTGGGCGGGACCTTCCTGCCGGTGGATCCTCTCGAGGCCACCGCGCAGAGGATCGTGCTTTCCAACGTCCCGCCCTATGTTCCTGGTGAGCTCCTCCTTCCCCATTTGAGTCAACTTGGGGAGGTGAGGTCGGGGATCACACCCATCCCGCTCGGCTTCCGGGAGGCCAGCCTTCGCCACGTCTTCTCCTTCCGGCGCCAGCTGTTTATCCAGCTGGCGCGGGAGGAGGACACTGACGGGGCATTCGTCGTCCTCCACGAGGGGACCACCTATCGCGTCTTTTGGACGTCAGACGGTGTGCGGTGCCACGCCTGCAAGGAGGTGGGGCACATCAGGAAGAACTGCCCTGCCTCCAAGGCCGCCGGATCATCTCGTGCGGCTGTGGCTGGCGCCGCCGCTGCTCCTCCCCCCGGGTCTGCCCGCGCGTCAAGTACGTCTGATGCGCGGTTGACATCGGGGGCCGATGCCACCAAGGCCTCCGGCGGGGAGGAGGGAGCATGTCCGGCCGGAAGGAAGGCGCGGGGAAAAAAGAAACACCTTAGGGCGGGTCCCCCCGTGGATGGCGAGCCCTTGTCCCTTGAGCCCCTTACACCCGCGCTCCTCGCGGAGTTGATCGGGGCAGATGCGAGCGGGAGGGGCCTCGTGCTCGAGCCTGTGGCCGCAATCGCCACAGCGGTAATGCCAATACCTGCGGCCGGGCTCGGGCCCGAGGAACCCGACAAACCTGCTCCGCCGGAGGGAGTTGAGGAGGAGGCCTTTGCAGACATGGAGGTCTCCCTCGCTCCCTCCGTGCTAAAAAGAAGGCGCGACCCCCTGGAAGAGGAGGAGGACCGGGAGGAGGAAGGTCCCTCCGAGCAGGGGGAGTCGTCGCCCGCCGCGAGTACTGCGCCCCCCCCCGCTGTCATCATCACCAGCGATCGGCAGGGGTCGCCTGTCCCTCGGGAGGCTGAGGCAGATGTGTCTGTCCGGCGCGTGCCTCCTGGGGATGGGAACGAGACCCTGCCCGTGGGGGGGGTCGCGGAACAACCCGCGGCGGAAACTGAAATTGACGTTCTTTCGGTGCCGTTACCCCTCGCCGGGTCAGGCGGCCTGTGGTCTGGGTCGGGCGAGCTCGAGGCTAATGAGCTCGCCCAATGCGACCCGGACATCTCCCAGGGGCTGCTCGACCTGGCAGAGGGTTTAATTCAGAACACCCCACCCGCTGGGTCGGAGGTTGGTGACGGGGAGGAGGATGGCCCCCTGGCTACGTCTCTGGTGCCGGACGTACTGGAGGAGCTGGGAATTGTTCTCTCCCCGGTTTCTCCGGTCGTTCCGGCGTCTGGGGCGGAGGGGAGCTCTGAACCGCCGCCGTCATCTGGCCCAGCACCCCTAGAGGAGCCCAGGGAGAAATCCTCTGCCGCCGATCCTGGGGGTGGGATCCGTGCGGAGGTGGGGCTGGCTGGTGCGGCCGAGCCATTCGCTGCGCACTGCGCGGTGGACGGGTCGGCCGCTGGTGATGACCCCCTGGAGGAGGATGGGGACTCGGTGATGGGCATGGAGGACGATTCGGACTCCAGCGCCGACGAGGCGATGGACGACCTCATGCCCCTTGCCGAGTCTCCCCTCATTCCCGTAAGGGAACTCCGGGATTTTATGGCCACGTGCCTGGGTCGGCGCAAGAAGGTCCGGCTGGCCCTCGACAGGTGGTCGAAGCTGGCGCTGCTCATCGTATCCGTCCGCGCCGCCGTTAAGATCATGGGCGCGGACGAGGGTGTGAACCCGCTTGAGCTGCGTCGGCTCAGAACGTTTCTCACTGGGCTGCTGAGGAAGTGGCGGCTGACTAGCGGCTGCGCTTCCTTCCCCCGTTAGGTGTAGGTAGAGGTTGCACTATGCTTCTGACATGAAGATAACCACAGCCAGCCTCAACATCAACGGCAGCAGGGAGGCGCGCCGCAGATTCAATAACTTCTCGGTCCTTTGGGACGGGAAGTATGCGGTGTGCTTCCTGCAAGAAACCCACACCGTTCCGGGAGACGAAGCCACGTGGCTCCTGGAGTGGCAAGGAGGGGTCAGCATGAGTCACCTCTCCAATAATTCCAGCGGGGTGGCTATCTTGCTGGCCCCGCATTTTCAGCCAGAGATCTTGGGGGTCAAGGAGCACGTGCCGGGCCGCTTGCTCCAGGTCACTGTTCGCCTGGGGGGCGTGCCGCTCCATCTAGTGAACGTGTATGCCCCTCAGGCCGGTGCGCAGCAAGTGCGCTTCTTTGAAGAAGTGTCCGCTCTTCTGGGCTCCACCGACGTGGGCGAGTGCGTCATCCTCGGGGGGGATTTTAACTGCACCCTCGAGGCGAGGGACCGTCCGGGTCCCCCGCAATGCCCGCCGGCGATGGAGAAGTTGAGGGACCTGGTTAGGTCCTTCGACTTGGTGGACGTCTGGTGAAATCTTCATCCCGACTCCAGCGCCTTCACTCGCGTGAGGTCTGGAGGAGGAGGGTCCAGAATCGACCGCCTCTACATTTCCCGGGCGTACGTCTCCTGCGTTCCGGCGGCTTCCATGCGGCCGGTGCCGTCCACGGACCACCACCTGGTGTGGGCGGAGCTCGTTCCGCTGCGCGCATGGGGTGGTCCGCGTACTGGCACTTTAACAACCTGCTGCTGGAGGACGCGCGGTTCTGGGATTCATTTTGTCGTTTCTGGGCCGACTGGAGAAGGAAGCAGGGGGGCTTCCCCTCCTTGAGGCTGTGGTGGAACGTGGGCAAGGCTCACGTGCGTCTCTTCTGTCAGGAGTACGCGAAGGGGTCGACCAAGAGGCGGGAGGCCCGGGTCGGGCGGTTGGAGAAGGAGGTGCTCGACCTGGAGTCCCGTCTCGGTCAGGTCGTCGGGGTCTCGGCCCTGCGGAAGGTGTACGAAGAGAAGAAGGGTGCGCTGAAGGACCTGCAGCTCCTCGGGTCCCGAGGCGCGTACGTGAGGTCGCGGATCCAGCTCTTGCGGGACCTGGACCGCGGCTCCCCCTTCTTCTACTCGCTGGAAGAAAGACCGGGGTCCGTAAGCAGCTCTTGGGGCTGCTGGCCAACAACGGATCTCTGGTCTCGGATCCGGAGGGAATCAACGCGGAGACCCGCGCCTACTACGGGGCTCTGTTCTCTTCGGATCCGTCCGGCGAGGATGCGCGCAGAGTTTTGTGGGAGGACCTGCCGAAGGTCAGTCCGGAGGGCGCCGAAAAATTGGACGCTCCGCTAAGCCTGGCGGAGCTGACCGGCGCCCTCCGCCAGCTCTCTAGGGGAATGTCCCCGGGGCTGGACGGGCTGACCGTGGAGTTCCACAGGACGTTCTGGGACGTCTTGGGGGGCGACTACGCGCGGGTCCTGGGGGAAAGTTTGGCGACCGGGGAGATGCCCCTCTCTTGGCGCAGGGCGGTCATTGTCCTGCTGCCTAAGAAGGGCGATCTCCGCCTCCTTAAGAACTGGCGCCCGGTCTCCCTCCTCAGCACGGACTATAAAATCTTTGCCAGGGCCATGTCTGCTCGCCTTGGCACCGTGCTGGCCCACATGATCCACCCCGACCAGTCCTACACGGTCCCGGGCCGGACCATCCACGATAACATCCATCTGGTCCGGGACCTGGTCCACCACTCCCAGAGGGCTGGTCTGTCAGTCGCCTTCCTCTCCCTGGATCAGGAGAAGGCGTTCGACAGGGTGGATCACGAGTATCTCTTCGGGACTCTGCGCGCATTCGGGTTCGGGACGCATTTCGTCGCCCGGATCCGACTTCTGTACGCCGCCGCAGAGTGTTTGATTAAAGTTAACGGGTCCTTGATGGCGCCCCTTCGCTTCAGGAGGGGGGTGCGTCAGGGATGCCCCATGTCCGGTCAGTTATACACCATTTGCGTGGAGCTATTCCTGCACCTCTTGCGGAAGAGGTTGACGGGACTAGCTCTGCAAGGGCTGGGCGTGGAGGTGGTCCTCTCGGCTTACGCCGATGATGTGCTCCTCACGGTCATGGATCCCGCTGACTTGCGGAGGATGCGGGAATGCCAGCAGATTTACTCGGACGCATCCTCCGCCAAGATCAACTGGGAGAAATGTTCCGGACTCCTGGTGGGTCAGTGGCGGGTGGACTCCCTGCCGGAGGAGTTCAGGCCTTTCGCCTGGAGCACCACGCACCTCCTCTATTTGGGAGTCTACCTTAGCCCTGCCGAGGACGCTTGGCCGGCGAACTGGCAAGAGCTGGAGGCCAAAGTCACCGCTCGCCTTGGACGCTGGACAGGACTGCTCCGAGTGTTGTCCTACAGGGGTCGAGCGCTGGTCATAAACCAGCTGGTGGCCGCCATGTTGTGGTACCGGTTGGTCACTTTGATCCCTCCCCCTGCGTTTGTCGCCAAGATGCAGAAGAAGCTCATCGACTTCTTCTGGGACAAAAGGAAGCACTGGGTCTCTGCCGCGGTTCTGTGTCTCCCGCTTAGGGAGGGCGGTCAGGCGCTGGTGTGCCTTCGCACCCAGGCTGCGACTTTCCGTCTTCAGACGCTGCAGAGATACCTGTACGTTGAGACTCCTCCGAGATGGTGTGCACTGGTGACGTTTTTCTTCCGCCAGCTGCACGGCCTCAATTACAACACGCAGCTCCTGTTTGTGAAAGTGGGCGGTAGGCGTGCCGACCTGCAGGAGCTGCCTGTCTTCTATCAGGAACTACTATGGGTTTGGAACTACGTCGCTTCCAGGCGGAGCTCTCCCCCGTCAGGAGCGGCATCTCTCCTTCGGGAGCTGCTGCTCAGGAACCCGCACCTCCACGAACGCGGGTTCGGGCGGCTGGCGGAGGGCAGGGCTGTGCCTGGCAATGTGACCAGAGTCGGGGACCTGCTCGATGTCGGAGGAGCGGGCTGGATGGCGCCGGAGGAGCTGGCGTGGCGCCTGTCCTGGGCCAACGTCCGGCTCGCGGCCGAAGCCATCGAGTCGGTGAAAGCGGCACTGGGCCCCAACTCCACTAGGTGTATCGAGGCGGCTCAAGCACGTGGGGCGATCCCGTCCGAGCTTACCCCCGTCCGGACGGAATTCCTCATCGGCGCCCGGCCCCGAAACTCCCCTCAGGAGCCGGCGCCTCACAACTTGAGCCGTCTCGAGGAAATACCCTCCGTGCCTTTTCATTCCGCGCGGAGGGGTTTCCTGTACGGGCTGCTCCTGCACACTCTCCACTTTGCCATCTTCGTCTGCCGTCCGGACACGCCTTGGCGTGGCGTCTTGCCGACTGGCGGTGGCGGAGGTCCCCAATGGAGGGCTCTCTATGTGGGAGTCCTCCCTTGTCCCATCGGGGACTTGGCCTGGAGGGTGTTGCACGGAGCGGTCCCGTGCAATAAGGTTTTAAGTAGGTTCACGGACTCCCAGGCCGCCTGCGTTTTTTGCGGCCTGGAGGAGTCCGTGTTTCAGGTTTATATGGAGTGTGAGAGGTTGCAGCCCCTCTTTCACTACTTGAAGGGGCTGCTCCTCAATTTTTGGTTGCACTTTAGTCCCACGCTCTTGATCTACGGTCACCCGGTGCGGAGGGGAGCGGACCGGCTGGAGGACCTCCTTGTGGGCCTGCTCCTGGGCCTGGCTAAAAGAGCAATCAATTGGTCCAGGCAGCGGGCGGTCGAGGGGGTCGTCCAGCCGGATTGCCTGCCTCTCTTCCGCGGCCATGTTCGCGCCCGGGTGGCCCTGGAGATGGAGCACGCGGTGTCCACCAGTACGCTTGAGTATTTCCGCGACCGTTGGGTGCCACGGGGACTGGAGTGCATCATCAATTCGGAACACCAAATTTTAATTTGATTTGTTAAGATTTAGTTGAACTTTTGTTTATTTACAGTCGAATTGGGTTTTTTTTTGGGTTCAAATAAAAAGAGGACCCTCAATCACTAAAGACCTGTTTAATTACTTCTGTAGTTTGTGTCCTGTTATTCAGCATAACTACATTTGAAAACACAGACTCAACAAGAAGAAAAGAGGCATTAAGAGATATTCAAGGCAAGAGGAGATGGTAATGGGACAGGTTAAGAAACAAAGGATGGCTCTAGATGGAGTGTGAATTGCACTGGTAGAATGAAAGACAGCTGCCATGTGGAAAAAAAAAAGCACAAACAAAAAGTGTGGATAAAAATATATGTATGTGATAGGGGCCGAGGTTATGATCTGAAATTGTTGAACTCTATGTTGAGTCCAGAGGGCTGTAAAGTGCCTAATCGGAGCTTAAAACCGGCAGCATCAGCGAGGCGAGGCCCGGCCAGAGCGGACCTGTGTGGGGAACAGCGAGCAGCGGCGGAGCTTAAAACCGGCGGCATCAGTGAGGCGAGGCCAGACCAGAGCGGACCTGTGTGGGGAACAGCGAGCAGCGGCGGAGCTTAAAACCGGCGGCATCAGTGAGGCGAGGCCAGACCAGAGCGGACCTGTGTGAGGAACAGCGAGCAGCGGCGGAGCTTAAAACCGGCGGCATCAGTGAGGCGAGGCCCGACCAGAGCGGACCTGTGTGGGGAACAGCGAGCAGCGGCGGATCTTAAAACCAACGGCATCAGCGAGGCAAGGCTTACCAATTCAACAGCGGGGGTGAGAGGTAAAAAGTAATCAAAGTGTGACATCACCAGGAAGCAGGTAAGTGATTGGTTGGTGGTTTATAATTACTAAGGTCCCTCTGGTGTAGTGGGGACTGTTGGCAAACCAGTTAACTGTAGTGTAATTAGTGGGATTGATTGATTTAATTTAAATTCAATTAATTAAAGGGTAAGTCATGGCAGGACAGCCGGGCCACATGATATGCTCCTCCTGCGATATGTGGGAAATCATGGACACTTCCTGTGTCCCTGACAACTACATGTGCAAGAAGTGCATCCAGCTACAGCTACTGACAGACCACATTGCGGCACTGGAGCTGCGATTGGATGCATACTGGAGTGTTCATGATGCTCAGGACATCGTGAATAGCACGTTTACGGAGTTGGACACACCGCAGGTAGAGGTTGGACAGGAAGAAAGGGAACGGGTGACCTACAGGCAGAGTACTAGGCGCAGGCAGGTAGTGCAGGGGTCCCCTGTGGCCATCCCCCTCTCCAACAGATACACCACTTTGGGTACTGTTGGGGGGGATGGCTTATCAGAGGAAGGCAGCAGCAGCCAACTTCCTGGCACCAGGGGTGGCTCTGCTGCAAAGAATGGGAGGAAAAAGAGGGGTAGAGCTATAGTAATAGGGGATTCTATTGTAAGGAGAATAGATAGGCATTTCTGCGGCCGCAAACGAGACTCCAGGATGGTGTGTTGCCTCCCTGGTGATAGGGTCAAGGACGTCTCTGAGTGGCTGCAGAACATCTTGGAAGGGGAGGGTGAACAGCCAGTTGTCGTGGTGCATATAGGCACCAACGATATAGGTAAAAAGCGGGATGAGGTCCTAAATGCGGAATACAGGGAGTTAGGAGATAAATTAAAAAACAGGACCTCAAAGGTAGTAATCTCAGGATTGCTACCAGTGCCACGTGCTAGTCAGAGTAGAAATAGAAGGCTACTTCAGATGAATACGTGGCTAGAGGAATGGTGCCAGGGGGAGGGATTCAAGTTCCTGGGACATTGGAACCGGTTCTGGGGGAGGTGGGACCAGTTCAAACCGAACGGTTTGCACCTGGGCAGGGCTGGAACCGATGTCCTAGGGGGAGTGTTTGCTAGTGCTGTGGGGGAGGGTTTAAACTAAAATGGCAGGGGGTTGGGAACCTGAGCAGGGAGACCGAGGAAAGGGAAACAAGGATAAAAGCAAAAGATAGGAAGGAGAAAAACAAAAGTGGCAGTCAGAGAAATCAACGGTTTAAATCAAACATGGCCACAGTAAATAATAATTCTAATAGGTCTAAGAGCATTAAAAAAACAAGCCTGAAGGCTTTGTGTCTTAATGCGAGGAGCATTTGTAATAAGGTGGATGAATTGGCTGCGCAAATAGAGGTAAACGAATACGATTTCGTTGGGATTACGGAAACGTGGCTCAAGGATGGCCAAGACTGGGAACTCAACATCCAGGGGTATTCGATATTCAGGAAAGATAGGCAAAAAGGAAAGGGAGGTGGGGTAGCATTACTGGTTAAAGAAGGGATTAACACAATTGTAATGAAGGATATTAGCTCTGATGATGTGGAATCTGTATGGGTAGAATTGAGAAATACTAAGGGGAAAAAAACATTAGTGGGAGTGGTATATAGACCTCCAAACAGTAAGGCGGAGGTTGGGGATGGCATTAAAAGGGAAATTAAAGAAGCGTGCAATAAGGGCACAGCAGTCATCATGGGTGACTTTAATCTACATATAGATTGGGCCAACCAAATTAGTAACAGTACTGTGGAGGGGGAATTCCTGGAGTGTTTACGGGATGGTTTCCTGGACCAATATGTCGAGGAACCAACCAGAGATCAGGCCATCTTAGACTGGGTATTATGTAACGAGAAAGGATTAATTAGCAATCTTGTTGTACGAGGCCCCTTGGGTCGGAGCGATCATAATATGATTGAATTCTTCATTAAGATGGAGAATGAAGTAGTTGACTCAGAGACTAGGGTCCTCAATTTAAATAAAGGAAACTACGATGGTCTGCGGAGCGAGTTGGGTAGGATTGATTGGGGAATGGCACTCAAAGGGTTGATGGTGGATAGGCAATGGCAAACATTCAAAGACCGAATGGATGAGCTACAGAGTTTGTTCATCCCAGTTTGGCATAAAAATAAAACAAAAAAGGTGACTCAACCGTGGCTAACAAGGGAAATTAGGGATAGCATAAGATCCAAGGAGAGGACATATAAATTGGCCAGATAAAGCAATAATCCTGAGGATTGGGAGCAGTTTAGGATTCAACAAAGGAGGATAAAGGGATTAATTAAGAAAGGGAAAATAGAATATGAGAGTAAGCTTTCAGGGAACATAAAAACTGACTGTAAAAGCTTTTATAGATATGTGAAGAGAAAAAGATTGGTGAAGTCAAGCGTAGGTCCCTTGCAGTCAGAATCAGGGAACAAAGAAATGGCAGACCAACTAAATACATATTTTGGTTCTGTCTTCACAAAGGAGGACACAAATAACCTCCCAGAGATGCCGGGGAATATAAGGTCTGATGAAAGGGTGGAACTGAAAGAAATCAGTATTTGTAGGGAAATGGTGTTAGGAAAATTGATGGGACTGAAGGCCGATAAATCCCCAGGGCCTGATAATCTACATCCCAGGGTACTTAAGGAAGTGGCCCTAGAAATAGTAGATGCGTTGCTGGTCATCTTTCAGAACTCGATAGACTCTGGAACAGTACCCATGGATTGGAGGGTAGCTAATGTTACCCCACTATTCAAAAAAGGTGGTAGAGAAAAAGCGGGGAATTATAGACCGGTAAGCCTGACATCGGTCGTGGGGAAAATGCTAGAGTCCATTATAAAAGATGTAATAGCAGAGCATTTGGAAAGCAGTGACAGGATCGGACAAAGCCAACATGGATTTACAAAAGGTAAATCATGCTTGACTAATCTACTGGAATTTTTTGAGGATGTAACTGGTAAAATAGATAAGGGAGAACCAGTGGATGTGGTGTATTTGGACTTTCAGAAGGCTTTCGATAAGGTCCCACATACGAGATTAGCGTGCAAAATTAAGGCACATGGGATTGGGGGCAAGGTATTGACTTGGATAGAGAACTGGTTGGCGGACAGAAAGCAAAGAGTTGGAATAAACGGGTCGTTTTCCGAGTGGCAGGCAGTGACTAGTAGGGTGCCACAAGGATCGGTCCTAGGACCCCAGCTGTTCACAATATATATTAATGATCTGGACGAGGGAATTAGATGTAATATCTCCAAATTTGCAGACGACACAAAGCTGGGTGGGAGGGTATGCTGTGAGGAGGATGTCGTGAAACTCCAGTACGATTTGGACAGGTTGGGTGATTGGGCAGAAACATGGCAAATGCACTATAATGTTGATAAATGTGAGGTTATCCACTTTGGTGGCAAAAACAGGAAGGCAGATTATTATTTGAATGGCAATAGATTGGGAGAAGGGGAAGTGCAAAGAGACCTGGGTGTTCTTATGCACCAGTCACTGAAGGTAAGCATGCAGGTGCAGCAGGCGGTTAAGAAGGCAAATGGTATGTTGGCCTTCATAGCAAGAGGGTTCGAGTACAGGAACAAGGATGTCTTGCTACAGTTGTACAGGGCCTTGGTGAGACCGCACCTTGAGTATTGTGTGCAGTTTTGGTCGCCTTACCTGAGGAAGGACGTTCTTGCCATGGAAGGAGTGCAGCGAAGATTCACCAGGCTGATACCTGGGATGGCAGGGGTGACGTATGAGAAGAGATTGTGTCGATTGGGCTTATACTCACTGGAGTTTAGAAGATTGCGAGGGAATCTCATCGAAACCTATAAAATTCTGTCAGGCCTGGACAGACTAGATGCAGGAAGGATGTTTCTGATGGCCAGGGAGTCCAGCACCAGGGGTCATAGTCTAAGGATAGGGGGTAAGCCATTTAAGACTGAAATGAGGAGGAATTTCTTCACCCAGAGAGTGGTGAACCTGTGGAATTCTCTGCCACAGAGGGCGGTGGAGGCCAGTTCATTAAATATATTCAAGAAAGAGTTGGATATATTTCTTAAAGCTAAAAGGATCAAGGGATATGGGGAGAAGGCAGGGACAGGGTACTGAATTTGGATGATCAGCCATGATCTCATTGAATGGCGGAGCAGGCTCGAAGGGCCGAATGGCTGAATGGCCTACTCCTGCTCCTATCTTCTATGTCTCTATGTTTCTATGTTCCTTGAGCTTGCGCTGAGCTTCCGTGGAACAATGTAAGTTTAAACGTGTATCTGCTCTCCATGAACTAGTGTTGGAGCTCGCAACATCCTGCACCATTCTGACCCAATGTTACAATACAAAACATTAAAGAAACTAAAAAGCTTTTCAGCCCATCAAAGCTCCTCCCATCAGGATCCTGACTCTCCCATATTAACTGCATTTTGCATCTTCTTATGTTTTATTTATGTTGCACTGCCTGCCCGATTATCCCAAACGTTTAGCTGTCTTTGCTTAAAGAGGGTTAACTTTCTGTTCTTTGGCACCACTTTGAAGTATTTTGGGTTTACCTTTTGTGTCTATAGCATTTAATATATGTACTTTATATATATGATGATGAGACCCTCATAAACCACCTACATCCTAGATGGTAAAGATAAACTTCTCTAATCCTAGCTGCTCCCTCCTGCACTTGGAATTGGTCGTGTTGCTCTCCTCTGTACTCTTTCCAATACCGGTACATTTTATGGGCCGTGGTGACCAGAACTGAACATAATACTCCAAGTACGGTCTGACTAGTGCATTGTAAAACCTTAGCATATCATCTGAAGACTTGTACTTTCCTGTTCTGGCTCTATATCCAGCATTCTATTAGCTCTTTGATTGCTTTGCTTCATTGTGTAGACATTGACAGTGATGAGTTTATTGTTACTCCCAGGTCACTTTCTAATTCTTCCTGTGCTAATCCAGTTCCATTCATTGTATACATATAATGCATATTTTTCAACTTGTGTGCGTTCTTTTATATGTTTCAGTATTAAATTTCATTTGTCATTTATTTTCCCAATTGCATAACCAACCTAGATGCTTCTAAAGATCAACAAACTTGACAAGACTGCATTTGTTTGCACTATTCAAATAATTTATGTAGATGAGAAACAACGGGGGTCCAAGCCACTGACCCTTGCAGGACCCCACTCAACACACCTCCCCCAAGTCTAACAGTGCAGCTTACACGAGCAGCAGTTCCTCCTAGACCGTAAGCTGACACAGAATACACTCCATGCCTGTCTCAATCTGCCAGGTCTTTGTTTCGGTTTTGTTCCTGAATGTTTACATCCATCTACGGGAGATAAGTCAATTTTTTTTCTTCAGGTTTCATTATCTGAAGGTCACCTCTCATTGGGGAGGATGTACACTTAATCAAGAGTCTCTGCAAAGTCTATCTTGTCACAGGGGCATTGCAGCGAGTAAGATGATTCACTGGCAATCGTATGTCATGAACAGAACATCGCCATGGTGACCTCTGTATTACTTATGCATAGTGGGTGAGTTGAATAGCATCGGTGTCAATGTCTGCCTCGCCCACAGGTAAAATTCCTCACCTCCGTGCTACACAGTGGCAAAAATCGGATCAGGTTTGCAGTGTGGTAACAAAATGTGCTGGTGTCATATTTCTGAGGCAAATGTATTTGCCTTAATTCAAATCATTTAAAAAAATGTCTATCTTCTGTCAAAGAGCGGGTAGACACATGGCGTGGGGCACCCAAGACCCTCCAAAGCTTTCTCTAATACATACTTTGTTCTCAGTGATGTGAGCAACACTGTCAGCATCGCATTTAGTGCCCATCCTTAGTTACCCCGAGAAGGTGGTGGTGGGCCTTCTTTTTGAACCGCTGCAGTCCTTGTGGTGATGGTGCTCCCACGATGGTGCTAGGTAGTGGGTATCCAGGTTATCCTTTCAGTGACCACGAAGGAATGGTGATGTATATCCAAGTCAAATGGTGTGCGACTCGGAGTAGAATTTGGAGGCGATGACGCTCTCACGCCATTGCTGCTCTTGCTTTTCTTGGTGGTAGAAATGATGGGGAGGGATGTGCTGTCGTAGTGAGCATGGAGGTGCATCTATCGTGACAATGCTCCACTAAAACATTTCTTCTTAAACTATATTTTTTTAAACTTCGAATGAGCTGCCACTGACTGATTTGGTAAGTGCACTGTAAAGTGTGGTAATGAGCCATTTGAACCCTGAAAGTTCCAGTGTAACCGTATAGAACCATAGAATGATACAGCACAGAAGGAGGCCCTTTGAACCATCATGCCTCTGCCAGCTCCCACTCCCCCGCTCTGTCCCTAGAGCCCTGCAATTTCTGCCTTTTCAAGTATTTATCCAGTTCCCTTTTGAAAGCTACAATTGAATCTGCTTCCACCACTTTTTCAGGCAATAACAACTCGCTGCGTAAAAAAAAAATTCTCCTAATTTCCCCTCTGATTCTTTTGCCAATTACTTTCAATCTATATCCTTCGGTTATTGACACATCTGTCACTGGAAACAGTTTCTCCTTATTTACTCGATCAAAACCCTTCTTGATTTTGAGCACCTCAATTAAACTCCCCCTTAACCTTCTCTGCTCTAAGGAGAACAATCCCAGTTTCTTTATTCTCCACTTAACTGAAGTCCCTAATCCCTGGTACCATTTTAACAAATCTCCTCCGCACCCTCTCCCAGGTCTATAGTAAAAGTATCCTATGAGCAAAGGCGGGGGAGATCAGACAGGGTCCCCACTCCTGCTCACTGTCCTGCGACTCCTACTGGAATTCAATCTGCGCACGTGCATGTCAGTGGAGGACAGGGTTCGGCTGCTTACTGACACTTGTTGCCTAGGTTCACACATGAAGAACAGCCAGAAGGGGTAGGTATCAGAGGGTAACAACTGCCTGTGAAGCTGTACTCCACCCTGAATCAGCTCCTTCAGGACAGGAGGAGGGGAAAGGAAAAAGAGAAACAAATCAGGGGGACAAATCATCAACATCAGGAACACTTGTTTTTTTAAATTCATCTGCATCCCACTTCAAGCCTGTTTTAAGGCCCAATTTGCAAATCTCCATGTAACCTAGTGACTCACCTCTTAAACCCAAATTCCCCCCAAAAGGGAGATGATTTACATATTGACCAATTCTGCTCACACCTGAAGAGTGGTTACTTGAAGGAGGTGCCAGAGAGTGACCGTAGAACGTGAGTCAGGAGAGGGGAGGGGCAGGAAAGGGGCAGAGAAATCCAAGAACACAGGAATGGTAATGGAATGTTGGTGCTGCCAGCAGATATGACAGCGTACGTCAGGGAGAAGAAAAGCCTTCAGTGTTTGCTGAAGGGTATAGACCACCAAGAATTTACCAGAGCTCAATGAAAGTTTTGCTGGTGGTATATAGGAATTGCTAGACAGAAAAAGACCAAGATCCATCTAGTTGGCCTTCTACCATCCTGGTAGTCGCATGATACAACGATAATGGAGTTCTTGACAAATCATCACAATCAATCTGTATCAATTAGTCTATAACGGACCCAGTCAAGGAAATGCCCAGTGGTGGAGAGCTTTGGGAACCATAGTTCCAAAGCCAGCTGTTCCTCCCAAGCATGCTACACTTACCACACGTCATGTCTTAAATTACTCATATTCTGTATCCCAAAATAATATTTTTTGAAAGCAATCTGTCTAATTTCCATTTGAATGAATCAATGCTAATTGCTTCTAGCATCTCCCTAAGGAGCCTGTTCCACAGTGTCACCAGCCGCTCACTGAAATAATGTTTCCGCAGTTTCGTTTTGAATTTACTCCCCTTCAAGCGCAGGCCGTGCCCTCTGGTTCTGCTGTTCTGGACAAGGAGAAACAGCTTGTCATGGTCTCCGGTGTCTAGTTACTTTGGAATAGGAGTAGGCCATTCGGCTCCTTCAGCCTGTTTCACCATTCAATTAGATCATGGGGCTGATCTGCAGGTCAACTCCATTGACTTGCCTTTATTCCATATCCCTTAACACCCTTACCTAACAAAAATCTATCAATCTTAGTTTTGAAATTTTCAATTGACACAGCCTCAACAGCTTTTTGGGAGAGAGTGTGAAGAGTTGCTTCCTGACATCACCCTTCAACAGCCTCGCTCTAATTTGAAGGTTATGCCCCCTTGTTCTGAACTCCCCTACCAGAGGAAATAGTTTCACTCTATCTACCCTATCAAATCCTTTAATCATCTTAAACATGTCAATTTGATTACCGTTTAATCTTCTATAGTCAAGGGAATACAATCCTAGTTCCTTTAGAATCCTAAAAACAACAATCATATCACCTCTCAACATTCTCTTTTCCAGTGAGAACATGCCTAATTTATATAATCACTCCTCATAATCCAATCCCTCCACTCCCTCAATCATTCTGGTTGCTCTCTTCTGTATCCTTTCAATAGCAGCAATATCCCTTTTGTATTGTGGTGACCTGAGCTGTACACAGTATTCTAAGTGTGGTTGCACCAATAAATATAAAGTGGCAAGGTTACCTCACTATTTTGGCTCAATACTGACCTTTTACTATATTCCAACATCTGATTTGCTTCACTCACTGCCACCAAGCATTGTTGCGATAGTTTCAATTTATTGCCAATCAAGATCCCCAGGCACATAGTTTTCTTTCCATTTAGTCCCTTCCTGGAATTTTTGTCCCCATGTGAAGCACTTTGCATTTCTCTACGTTGAATTGCATCTGCCACCTTTCTGCCCAATTCCCAGATATATTCAAATCCTCCTGTAATTTATCCTGTTCAGTTTTGGAGTCTACCACCGTCGTTAGCTTTGTACCAGGGCCTCAAACCCAGCAACAAGCTCATGGTCTACGGAGCAGTAGTGATACCCGCCCTCCTGTATGCTTCAGAGACATGGACCATGTACAGCAGGCACCTCAAAGCGCTGGAGAGGTACCACCAACGCTGCCTCTGCAAGATCCTGCAAATCCATTGGCAGGATAGGCGCACCAACGTCAGTGTTCTCGCTCAGGCCAACATCCCCAGCATCGAAGCTTTGACCACACTCGATCAGCTCCGATGGACGGGCCACATCGTCCGCATGCCCGATACGAGACTCCCAAAACAAGCGCTCTACTCGGAGCTCTGACGCGGCAAGACAGCCCCAGGTAGGCAGAGGAAATGCTTCAAGGACACCCTCAAATCCTCCTTGAAAAAGTGTAACATCACCACCGACACCTGGGAATCCCTGGCCCAAGACCGCACAAAGTGGAGGAGAAGCATCCGGGAAGGCGCCGAACACCTCGCGTCTCTTCGCCGGGAGCAAGCGGAAACCAAGGGCAAACAGCGGAAGGAGCGCACATCAACCCAATCACCCCACCCACCTGCCCCTTTAACCACCGTCTGCCCCACCTGTGACAGAGACTGTAGGTCCCACATTGGACTCATCAGTCACCTGAGAACTCATTTTAGTGTGGAAGCAAGTCATCCTCGGTTCCGAGGGACTGCCTAAGGAGAAGATCTGAAAATTGAGCCATTGTGCTTGTGAATCCTAGCTCCAGATCATTTATGAAGATACAGTATTAAAGAAAAGATGTCCCAAAACAGACACCTGTGGGACCTCACTGGTAGCATTCTCCCAAGTTGATGACAATCCCTGTACCACCACCCTCTGGGTTCTATCGATCAACCAATTACATATCCATTGTAAAATATTTCCACTGATTCCCGCTTTCTTTATTTTCAGTACCAGCCTTTCATGAGGAACTGTACACCACATCCACTGCCTATCAAGCACCTTTGTCACATCCTCAAAGAAAACCAATATGTTAGATTGGCAAGACCTCCCCTTCGTGAGCCCATATTGGCTATCTTTTATGATTTTATTTCTATCCAGATACTCCACGATCTTATCTTTAATAAGGGTTTCCATAATGAACACAATGAACATCAAACTCACTGGTCTATAGCATCCTGAGTCACTTTAGCTACCTAGTTTAAAAATAGGAGTACCATCTGCCTTTCTCCAGTCCCCAGGCACCTCTCCGGTATTCAGTGATTCTGGAAGATTCGTGCCAGAATTCCTTCAATTTCCTCTCTTATTTCCTTAAGGATCTTCAGATGCATCTTATCTGGCCCCTGAGATTTATTTACCTTAAGGTTGTACAGCTGTTCAGCAACCATGTTGGGTAGTGATGTGAAACCTACCTCTGCAACACCCTTTAGTTCCCTTTCCAAAAGACCGAGGCAAAAACCTTATTTAGCACTTTCACAGCCTGTGTAGCATCAGTTGTCATTGCCCTCACCCGATCCCACTTTCAGTGATCCCCACTCCATTCCTCGTTTTTCTTTTTCCTCTTAATATATATGAAGCAAAGGTGGTTGTAGTTCCAGCCTATCGTGATGATTGATATAAGGTGAATGCAGCCCTCACCTTTGGATGGCAGCTGCAATGGCACCAACAAACACTACTGTCACCACAACAACTACAATTTGCATTTATATAGCACCTTAAACGTAGTAAAATGTCGCAAGGCACCTCACTGGAGTGTTACCAAACAAAATTTGGCACCAAGTCACATAAAGAGATATTAGGACAGATGACCAAATGCTTGGTCAAAGAGGTAGGTTTTAAGGAGCATCTTAAAGAAATGGTGTGGAGATGCCGGTGTTGGACTGGGGTGGACAAATGTAAGAAATCACACAACACCAGGTTATAGTCCAACAGCTTTACTTGAAATCACAAGCTTTCGGAGCGCTGCTCCTTCGTTCACCTGACGAAAGAGCAGCGCTCCGAAAGCTTGTGATTTCAAATAAAGCTGTTGGACTATAACCTGGTGTTGTGTGATTTCTTACATTCATCTTAAAGAAAGAGAGAGAGGTAGAGAGGTGGAATCTTACGATGGGAATTTTAGCTACGAGGAAAGATTGGATAGGCTGGGGTTTTCTTTGGAACAGAGGAGGCTGAGGGGAGACCTAATTGAGGGGTATAAAATTATGAGGGGCCAAGATAGAGTGGATAGGAAGGACCTATTTCCCTTAGCAGAAGGGTCAATAACCAGGGGGCATAGATTTATAGTAATTGGTCGGAGGTTTAGAGAGGATTTGAGGAGACATTTTTCACCCAGAGGGTGGTGGGGGTCTGGAACTCACTGCCTGAAAGGGTGGAAGAGGCAGAAACCCTCATCACATTTAAGAAGTACTTGGATATGCAGTTGAAGTGCCGTAACCTACAAAGCTACGAACCAAGTGCTGGAAAGTGGGATTAGGCTGGATAGCTCTTTGTCGGCCGGCATGAACAAGATGGGCCAAATGGTCTCCTTCTGTGCTGTAAATTTCTAGGATTCTATGATTCTATGGAAAGGTTTAGTGAGGGAGTTCCAGAGCTTAGGGCTTAGGCAGCTGAAGGCACGGCCGCCAATGGTGGAGCAATGAAAATCATGGATGTGCAAGAGGCCGGAATTGGAGGAGCGCAGAGATCTCAGAGGGTTGTAGGGCTGGAGAAGGTTGAAGAGATAGGGAGGGACGAGGCCATGGAGAGATTTGAAAACAAGGATGAGAATTTTAAAGGCAGGGAATTGAAGCAGGGGAAAGTAGGGAAACGTCAGTTACAAATGGTGGTAGCATTTTTGCCAATTTTGTCCTTTTTTTCTGAGACTTACTGGGGTTCAGTTGAACAAGTACACACAGCCCTTTGGTATTTCACCCAAACATTCAGTCTGTTGGTGTCCAAGAAAGAAGAAAAAAAAGAACTTGCATTTATATAGCACCTTTCATGACCTCAGGACATCCCAAAGCACTTTACAGCCAAGTACTTTTGAAATGTAGCCACTGTTGTAATGTATGGAAACATAGCAGCCAATTTGTACACAGCAAGGTCCCACAATGTGATAAATGTTAGTAATGTCACTTGAGAGGGGCAACTCCCCTGCTCTTCTTTGAAATAGTGCCATGGGATCTTTTACATCCACTTAAGAAAGCAGATGGTTTAACATCTCACCTGAAAAACAGCACCTCCAACAGTGCAGCACTCCCACAGTACTAGCACCAGGAGTGTTAGCCTGGATTATGTGGTCGAGTCTCTGGCATGAGACCTGAACCCACAACCTTCCAACATCAAAGAGCAAGCATGCTGCCAACTGAGCCATTGCTGACACCTCACTGAGTGAGTCTAAACTCACTGTCTAAGGTCTCACACACAATGAATGGCCATTTCTGTGAGGGACCAGAGAGCTGCTGGCACCTGTGGAGCTGAACCCAGTCAAGAGTCAAGAGGGCAGGAGAGGAGAAAAAACAACTGGAAAAATATAACTTAAAAAGGCTTCTAAACTGTATTGGCGCCATAACATAAAACCTGGCAATGGAGTGACTGTATTTAGTGTCTTGAGCTTTGAAAACCAGATAATTGGGGAGTATTTTGTGCTTGGATCAGGATTTTTCTGTTTAAATATTATGCTTGGAGCAGAAATTCTATACAATGGAAGTCAATGGGAAGTGGTCTGGTACATTGCTGTACTAGGTCCAGGATTATGCTTGGATCAGCTATGCATTGATTTGGAGTTGATTTCAACAGTTAAACAGGATACTGTATTTTTGCTCTTTCTTCTGTTCGTGAAACCAGCTACCTCTGTAAGTCCTTGACCCTCCAATTCTATCCTTTCTTCTCCTAAGGCACGGACTCCTTTCTGAGGCACAGTGGATACTGGTCAACTCTGATACCTCACCCATTCTTTTTGTGTCGATCCAGAGAGTGAATACTGATAGACTATTTGATGTGGGGGCAGCATGTGTGAGGAGGGAGAAGGGGCATGCCCAAAACTCTTCTCCCACGATTACATAGAATTACATGTTACACACGCATGTAATATACATAATATAGTAGATTTGTTAGCAAAATTAAAGCCCATAGGATTAAGTGACAGCATGGATACAAAATTGACTAAGTTGGGACAGAAAGCAGAGAGCAGTGGTGAATGATTGTTTTTCAGACTGGAGGGAAGTACACAGTGGTGTTCCCAGGTTTCGGTATTAGGACCACTGCTCTTTTTGACATATACAAATGACCTGGACTTGGGTACACAGGGCATATTTCAAAGTTTGCAGATAACATGAAACTCGGAAATGTAGTAAACAATGAGAAGGATAGTAACAGAATTCAGGAGGACATAGACTGGTAAAATGGGCAGACGCATGGCAGATGAAATTTATTGCAGAGAAGTGTGAAATTCTACATTTTGGTAGCAAGAATGAGAAGAAGCAATACGAACTAAATGGTACAATTTTAAAGGGGATGCAGGAACAGAGAGACCCGGGGGGTGTATGTACACAAATCTTATGAAGGTGGCAGGACAAGTTGAGAAGGCTGTTAAAAAAACATGTGGGATCCTTGGCTTTATTCATAGAGAATAGAGTACAAAAGCAAGGAAGTTATGCTAAACTTTTATAAAACACTGGTTAGGCCTCAGCTGGAGTATTGTGTTCAATTCTGGGTACTGCACTTTCAGAAGGATGTCAAGGCCTTGGAGAGGGTGCAGAAGAGATTTACTAGAATGGTGCCAGGAATGAGGGACATCAGTTATGTGGAGAAACTGGAGAAGCTGGGGTTGTTCTCCTTAGAGCAGGGAAGGTTTAGAGGAGATTTGATAGAGGTGTTCAAAATCATGAAGGATTTTGATAGAATAAATAAGGAGAAACTGTTTCCAGTGGCAGAAGGGTCGGTAACCAGAGGACACAGATTTAAGGTGATTGGCAAAAGAACCAGAGGCGACATGAGAAAACATTTTTTACACAGCGAGTTGTCGTGATCTGCAAAGCACTGCCTGAAAGGGTGGTGGAAGCAGATTCAATAGTAACATGCAAAAGGGAATTGGGTAAATACTTGAAGGGAAAAAAATACAGGGCTATTGGGGAAAGAGCAGGGGACTGGGATTAATTGGATAGCTCTATCAAAGAGCCGGCACAGGCATGATGGGCCGAATGGCCTCCTTCTGTGCTGTATCATTCTATAATTCTATGATTCTATGTACTTTCTAGTGGAAATTATTGAATATTTCCCATCCCCAGTCTGCAGAGGCTGAGGTCAATTGCATTATTCCCACTGCCAGCCTCGCTGCGACCAGCTAGTTCAGGTTGAATATTCAACAAGAGGCGTTCCTGGTCTACAGAGCTCAGTTCCAAACAGGTAATGGTCTTATCAGTTGAGCCTTCAGTGAGCTGCTATCAAATATAAGTTCTGTATGGATAATGGCCAATTTATATAACATTTTAGCTACCAAATAAAAGGAGGACTATGTGAAACAGTAAGGGAGGGAATTTTGTCGGTGCTCAGGGGGTGGGTTTGGAGGCGGGACTGCTTACAAAATTGCAAAGATTGACAGCGGGTCCCGAACCTGCTGTTAACCCGCCTCCATACAATCTTCCCAAGTGTCGGGTCCCCGATTTGCGCATGGACCCGACACCTAGTGGCAGGAAGAGGATTATAGGCACCTAACTGCTTGTTAACAGGTAGTTAAGAGGCTTTTTTCAATTTTGACAGGTCGACTGCGGGCTTCCTGACATCCGGACACCACACCAGGGTAAGTGTGGCGTGCTGTGGGTATACTGTAAGGTTTGTGCATTGATGACAGCTGCAGAAGTGGTGTGAAGGAGCCAATGGAACACAGGTGAGTTTCAGAGCTAAGAAAATGTTGGGAAAATTATTTTTAATGTATTTAGACTTTTCAGTAGGTAACAAGGTTTGTAGTGTTTGTGTAGTCCCACCTCGTTGGGAGAACCTCTCTCACCAGTGACAGATCGCTTCTGAAACCTCACCTGCAGCTGCCATCTGTTTTATCCTAAGGAGGGAGTCACTGGAGAGCCTGGGTGCAAGGGCTCACCTTTGTACAGTGCTTGACAGTATTTGCAGCATCTCAATGCTGTCAAACACTGAAAAATCATCTGTAAAAAAAAATGTGCGTGTCCCCTTTAAGAAAACCGGCAGATGACGTGTCATCAAATGATGTCATCTGACACCGGCTTTCTCTTAATTGGGCGGCAAGCCCACAGGGTGGGCTTAACAAGGCAAGTTGACGTAAAATTACATCGGTGCATCGGGCGTCGGGGGCGGGACTGCAACCCGGAAGGCAGCTAACCCGCTCCCAACGTGCACTGAAAGGTAAGATTGCGGCCTAAGTGTCTGCCGTGGCTCAGTGGTAGCACTCTCAGAAGGTTGTATGTTCAAGTCCCACTCCAGGGACTTGAGCACAAAAATTTAGGCTGGCACTCCAGTGCAGAACAGAGGGACTGCTGCACTGTCGGAGGTGCCGTCTTTCCGATGAGACATTAAACCGAGGCCCCATCTGCTCTCTCAGGTAGATGTAAAAGATCCCATGGCACAATTCGAAGAAGATCAGGGGAGTTATCCCCAGTGTCCAATCCAATACTTATCCCTCAATCAATATCACTAAAACAGATTATCTGGTCATTTATCTCATTGCTGTTGGTGGAACCTTGCTGTGCTCAAATTAGCATTTCTTACATTACAACAGTGACTACACTTCAAAACTACTTCATTGGTTGTAAAGCATTTTGGGATGTCTTGAGGTCATGAAAGGCGCTATATAAATGCAAGTCTTTCTTTAGGTTAACATATTATCGTTTCATTTTTTATGGCCTGGGTTTTCTATGCAGCCTAGCTGATGTTATGAAAGTTGTCTTTGTCTATAGTGATCCTTTTGTGAAGTGCGTTTGACTGATCTTGACCCATTTCTTTGTAGGCACAGGTATTTAGCACAAATTAGAACTAGTTACTGCTATATTAGTAGATGCGTAGAAAGTAGAATTAGTTCCATTGGTATGGTAGGAGGTTCTCAGGCACATCACTGGGGTATAGTAGGGGGATTGTGCATTGCTACATATTACCTAGAAGTGTTTGAAGTTGATACTGGATGCAAAAAAATTTAGAATGATTTTAAGTCGCAACAATGACATCCTTTATATTCATAAGAAAAAAATTGAGCAAAAGATTTAAATATTTTTGTGCCTTGCACTCCAATTGTGCAGGTCTAATTTGTGTCAACACTTTAAATTGATCAACATCGTTCTTAAATGTCAAAACACAGCTATATCATAGTGATTGGAAAATGGATATAGAAATGGTGTTGCAGTCTTTAACGGGTTAATGCCATATTGTGACATTTTAAAAGCATTTTTCTAATAGAAGGAGGTTGCTGTGCATTTAATTTATGCACAAGTTTGAACAGAGAGACAGCGAGAGAGTTTGTTCCATTGCTTCCCCTGACAGTCTCTCACAGAAGCGTTATCACATTACATGTATTGTATAAATAGGAAGCCTGATTTCCGTTGGCAGATAGAAAATGCAGGTATCTTTTTACAAAGCTTCTACTTCAGTCACCCCTCATGCCTTTTGCAGTGCCTCCGAAATCCCACACTCTAATCCCGACTAACAAAGATCTGTTTCTTTCCTCTGCAGAAACCACACTGCAGAGGTTGTGCGCGCCTCGGCCTGTAGGCCAGGAGCAGCCTGTTTACAATTTCCCTGTTCCTGTTTTTAATGTTGCTCTAAGAGTAGTCACAAAGGGCCAGTTTTGTCCTTCAGGAACAAGGGAGCTATTAGAGACAGACTGAGGAAGGAAGGAAGGGAGATCCAAGGGGAAAAGCCCAGGAGGGATTAATGTATACTGGCATTCCCTGAGGGACTGTGTGTTATAGTTTGTTTTCCTACTTTTTTTTCTGTTCTAATCACTTTTTTCTCTATTATTTTTTTCTTGCATTATTCCTTTTGCTATTTGTTTCCGTCATTTTGGGAAAAAATGCCTTTTTCTCATTCTGCATTAGTTTTCTCCTTTCATCTCCTTGACTCCTTGCTGTGGTACTGTTCCACGGCGCCGGCTGCCCTTCTGGTGCCTCGCGCTGAGTGACCGTTATTCCTGTGGGAATCCTTGGCAGCGAGCGCAGCGTGCTGTTCAGCCACAGGGGTCGTCACATCCGAACCCAATCATATCTTCACCTGACATTTACGCACACACACGCACACACGCGCACACGCTTCCAGCAGGTGTCACTGGATAGCCATCAAGAGAAGGAACCTTGGACAGTTTTCTCCTTCCTAACCCAGGGGCGCTGCAACCAATGGAAGTGCCTCTGCCAAAATCAGCTAACTCTGCACAGAGCTGAGATTGAACTTGGGACCTTCCTGGTCTCTGTAGCTCTGCTATTCACTGGATAAACCCGTTGTGGCATCAAAGGGACCCTTGTCACGTTGTTTTAAGTCTTGTTCCCATTTTCATAATTCAATTTTCTCTATATTTTATTTTTTCTTTCTGTATGAGTGGCCTGTGCTACATTTTCATGTTTTTTTTAACCTTGCCTTTTTGATTTTATATATTTTTTTTGTTGCATTCAGTCATCTAAGGTTTCTTTTCCTCCCTTCACATTTTTTGTTCTTTCCCATTCATCCACAGCCGAGGCCAAATGGCCATCCTTGATCTCTGCCTAATTCCTGTTTGACATCTCTTCGACCGTGAGAGCTCTCCAGAGCCAGACCCCCACACTGGATGCTCTTTCAGTGGGTGTTTGACAGAAAGCCAGCAACATTTGGTAAACTCATCCGTGCTCCGCACATAAAACCCTTCCTTCCTGCAAACCCAGAAACGCTTCAAAGTGGAAAATGGAAATAAGTTATGAGCATTTTTCAGTATTTTTACTGAGTTAGTGCACAGATGTAGAAATCGAGGACATCGTGGAAAGTGCAACTGTAATTAGATAAGATTTAGCTGCAAGCTGTCAGAGGATTAAATCAGAACCTGTTTTTAACTCTAGGACTGCACAGTTCCTCAGAACTGGAAACCTATGACATTGCAAATTCTCTGGAGGGGGAGCCTTGCTAATAATTTCACTTCCTTCCGAAGATCAATAAATTCGTAGCTTCTGCGGTCTTTAGTGTGATTTCTGATATATTAAATTTGCTATGTTTGCTGTGAACTCTATATTTGGATTTCATCATTCTGTTGTGCCTCTAGGTGGCACCTCACAATGATTTTCCCATTATAAAACTATCTCCTGTTTCCTACATTACAACAGTGACTACATTTCAAAGGTTCTTCGTTGGCAGTAAAAAGTCTGTGACATCCTGAGGTCGTAAAAGGCGCTATATAAATGCAAGTCTTTCTGTCACACAGCCACCCTTGCACTGCACACCTCTACCACTAGATGGTGCTTCATCGTCACTACCCACTGCAGCACGAATGCACTGAGGAAAATTCACTGTCCTGACTTTCCATGGGCAATATCATGGGAGATCCACTGTTTTTTTAAATATTCTCTTCAAATTTGCTCCCCTCTTTTCCTGAAAACGCCCACGTTTTTTTTTCCCCACAGCCCCAATGATTATTCTTCATGTGTGAGCTTACATCATGATTTTTCAGCATGCTATTCGACTGTGAGGGCATCGCATCTGAGCCTGACATTGTCCTGACCTGACATTTGTCCCCGTGAAAAGTTTTCAGCAGGAGGCACTGAATACTGATTGTGATTAGAAAACTGTGGTTGATATTTGTTTCCTCCTTGCTACCCCAGGAGGAGAGGCAGAACATTGAGAAATTTCCCAAGTGCCCCTTTAATGGTTCCCGAGCACCCCTCCACTCTTGACAGCTGAATTTGGAGCATTCTAACTTTCTAAGCCAGTCTAGGGATGCCCCAATCCAGCGAACGCACTTTACACTGTTGGTTTGTTCTTGGAAAGTCTATGACTGGGAATTTTCTGCTTGGACTTGCTCCCTCTCCTCTTCGAAGCTTAGGCTCACTACCCTATCTTCTCAAAGAAATTGCTTGCTGACAATGTTTCCTTTTCTCAAAGGCACCCGTGGAAAAGAAGATCAATGGGATCCTCCTCGGGAACTTACTCGTTACCAAGAACTAGCTTATGACAGTTTTAGGAGTTTTACCCTTCGTAACATGAGCAATCCCGATGCTAAATTGGCTGAAATCACGTGCAAACCTGCTTTGCCTCTATAGTGTTGTACCTGCATACAGGTGACCTATCTGCATCCCTATACAATGTACTGTTGTTTTATTAGTTTGAAAGCAGTCAGCCTGGTACTTTCAGTTCGAATACCACTACACAAGCATATACAGTATGTTCCAGTTCATGAATTCCTTCCAGGGGAATGGGTGGTACAATCGCAATACAGTACTTTCATTTCTGAGGCAAACATCCAATTTCAACTGGGGCAGAGGTGATGGAACTTTGTCACTCCCTTATAGGAACATAGGAAACACAGGAACACAGGAAACACAGGAACATAGGAACATAGGAAACACAGGAACATAGGAAACACAGGAACATAGGAACAGGAACATAGGAACATAGGAAACACAGGAACACAGGAGCATAGGAACATAGGAAACACAGGAACATAGGAACAGGAACATAGGAACAGGAACATAGGAACACAGGAACATAGGAACATAGGAAACACAGGAACATAGGAAACACAGGAACATAGGAACATAGAAAACACAGGAACATAGGAACAGGAACATAGGAACACAGGAACATAGGAAACACAGGAACACAGGAAACACAGGAACATAGGAAACACAGGAACATAGGAACATAGGAAACACAGGAACATAGGAAACACAGGAACATAGGAACACAGGAACATAGGAAACACAGGAACATAGGAAACATAGGAGCATAGGAACACAGGAAACACAGGAACATAGGAAACACAGGAACATAGGAACACAGGAACATAGGAAACACAGGAACATAGGAAACACAGGAACATAGGGAACACAGGAACATAGGAAACACAGGAACACAGGAACATAGGAAACACAGGAACATAGGAAACACAGGAACATAGGAAACACAGGAACATAGGAACATAGGAAACACAGGAACATAGGAACATAGGAAACACAGGAACATAGTGTGGTAAACCACTGTTTGTATTCCACTGTGTACATGCCTGGACATGCCTCGGCTGACTCCTCCCACAAGTCCTAGTATAAAGGTGACTGCTCCCCAGCCCTTTGTATTTTCTGGACCGGTCGACCACTCGAGGCAGACCTTCATTCTTTTGTTAATAAAAGCCTTTAGTTACTCTCTTAACTCTCAGTCTTTTATGAGTAATTGATAGCGCATCACATAGGAAACACAGGAACATAGGAAACACGAGAACATAGGAACACAGGAAACACAGGAACATAGAAAACACAGGAACATAGGAAACACAGGAACACAGGAAACACAGGAACATAGGAAACACAGGAACACAGGAAACACAGGAACATAGGAAACACAGGAACATAAGAAACACAGGAACATAGGAAACACAGGAACATAGGAAACACAGGAACACAGGAACAGGAGGAGGCCATACAGCCCCTCGAGCCTGCTCCATCGTTCAATTAGATCATGATTGATTTGTACCTCGACTCCATTTACCCGCCTTTGTTCCCTTACCTAACAAAAATTTATCTATCTCAGTCTTGAAAGCTCCAATTGACCCCAGCACCCACAGCCTTTTGGGGGAGAGAATTCCAGATTTCTACTACCCTTTGTGTGAAAAAATGCTTCCTGACTTCCCTCCTAAATGGGCTAGCTCTAATTTTAAGATTATCTCCCCTCATTCTTGATTCCCCCACCAGGGAAAAAATAGTTTCTCTGTATCTACCCTATCGAATCCTCAGTCAGAGAGCCCCTCAGTCTGCTCAACCCAAGGGAACACCTGGCAAGTTTATGCAACATTAATGATTGTAATAGCTTCTAAATTAAATGAGTTTATGCGATCACTGGTTTCTGGATTTTGGTGCGATGGTATCCCCTTCCTATGAATTGGAGCCCCTCCATTTTACAGACTCTATGAAGAGAGACTGGACAGGCTGGGGTTGTTTTCCTTAGAGCAGAGAAGGCTGAGGGGGGACCTGATTGAGGTGTACAAAATTATGAGGGGCATAGATAGGGTAGATAGAAAGGAACTTTGTACCTTAGTAGAGGGGTCAATAACCAGTGGGCATAGTTTCAAGATAAGGGGCAGGAGGTTTAGAGGGGATTTGAGGAAAAACTTTTTTTCCAGAGGGTGGTTGGAATCTGGAACTCACTGCCTGAAAGGGTGGTAGAGGCAGGAACCCTCACAACATTCAAGAGGCATTTGGATGAGCACTTGAAACGCCATAGCATACAAGGCTACGGACCAAGTGCTGGAAAATGGGATTAGAATAGACAGGGTTTGATGGCCGGTGTGGACATGATGGGCCGAAGGACCTCTTTCTGTGCTGTATAACCCTATGACTCTATGACTCCCGAGCCCCTTTGGGGAGCCAGTCGGCCACTGTCCAGGCGCGGCCCTCCTTCTGCCACAGCTGAGCCAAGCTCACTCAGTTCGATGTTGGGATGTTCCTGGTTTTGCTCAGTTTCTACCCCACTTATGTTACAGAAATGTCCCTTCGCTGCTGGTGTCACTTTGTTGTCAGAGATACCGAACAAAGTCCCCATCCAAGGAATGCTGTTGTGCCTCTGATTGGACTGTCACAGGCCATTTACATCACAGTTTACTCCCAACACTGCCCCTTGTGGCCAGAGGCAGCCTTGCAAGGTAAAAAAGGATGTGACCAACTGAGCCATTGGGAAGCTCCAGTATTGTATTGTGAACCCCTTCAGTACAATGTTTCCTTTGTAGGTGAATACAAACTATCCTGAATTTAAATAAGAACTGTACTAGTATGGAAGCAATAGAGCATAGAAATGTGCAGCACAGCATTTTACAATACAGTACTGATATAGCATAGAACTGATATAGCACAGCACTGGTACAGCACAGCATTGTATGCAATAGCACTGGTACAGCACAGCATTGGAACAGAGCAGCATTGGTACAGGACAGTATTGGTACAGGACAGTATTGGAACAGAGCAGCATTGGTACAGGACAGTATTGGTACAGAACAGTATTGGTACAGCACAGCATTGGTACAGGACAGTATTGGAACAGAACAGCATTGGTACAGGACAGTATTGGTACAGAACAGTATTGGTACAGAACAGCATTGGTACAGAACAGTATTGGTACAGAACAGCATTGGAACAGAACAGTATTGGAACAGAACAGTATTGGAACAGAACAGTATTGGTACAGAACAGTATTGGTACAGAACAGCATTGGTACAGAACAGTATTGGTACAGAACAGCATTGGTATAGAACAGTATTGGTACAGAACAGCATTGGTATAGAACAGTATTGGAACAGAACAGTATTGGAACAGAACAGTATTGGTACAGAACAGTATTGGTACAGAACAGCATTGGTATAGAACAGTATTGGAACAGAACAGTATTGGTACAGAACAGTATTGGTACAGAACAGCATTGGTACAGAACAGTATTGGTACAGAACAGCATTGGTATAGAACAGTATTGGTACAGAACAGCATTGGTATAGAACAGTATTGGAACAGAACAGTATTGGAACAGAACAGTATTGGTACAGAACAGTATTGGAACAGAACAGTATTGGTACAGAACAGTATTGGTACAGAACAGCATTGGTATAGAACAGTATTGGAACAGAACAGTATTGGTACAGAACAGTATTGGTACAGAACAGCATTGGTACAGAACAGTATTGGTACAGAACAGCATTGGTATAGAACAGTATTGGTACAGAACAGCATTGGTATAGAACAGTATTGGAACAGAACAGTATTGGAACAGAACAGTATTGGTACAGAACAGTATTGGTACAGAACAGTATTGGTACAGAACAGCATTGGTATAGAACAGTATTGGAACAGAACAGTATTGGTACAGAACAGTATTGGTACAGAACAGCATTGGTACAGAACAGTATTGGTACAGAACAGTATTGGTACAGAACAGCATTGGTACAGAACAGTATTGGTACAGAACAGTATTGGTACAGAACAGTATTGGTACAGGACAGTATTGGTACAGAACAGTATTGGTACAGAACAGTATTGGTACAGAACAGCATTGGTACAGAACAGTATTGGTACAGAACAGCATTGGTACAGCACAGCATTGGTACAGAACAGCATTGGAACAGAACAGCATTGGTACAGGACAGTATTGGTACAGAACAGTATTGGTACAGAACAGTATTGGCACAGAACAGTATTGGTACAGAACAGTATTGGAACAGAGCAGTAATGGAACAGAACAGTATTGGAACAGAACAGTATTGGTACAGAACAGTATTGGTACAGAACAGTATTGGAACAGAACAGTATTGGTACAGAACAGCATTGGTACAGAACAGCATTGGTACAGAACAGTATTGGTACAGAACAGTATTGGAACAGAACAGTATTGGAACAGAACAGTATTGGTACAGAACAGTATTGGTACAGAACAGTATTGGAACAGAACAGCATTGGTACAGAACAGTATTGGTACAGAACAGTATTGGTACAGAACAGTATTGGTACAGAACAGTATTGGAACAGAACAGTATTGGTACAGAACAGTATTGGTACAGCACAGCATTGGTACAGAGCAGTATTGGTACAGCACAGCATTGGTACAGAACAGCATTGGTACAGAACAGCATTAGTACAGAACAGTATTGGTACAGAACAGTATTGGAACAGAACAGTGTTGGTACAGAACAGTATTGGTACAGAACAGTATTGGTACAGAACAGCATTAGTACAGAACAGTATTGGTACAGAACAGCATTGGTACAGAACAGTATTGGTACAGAACAGTATTGGAACAGAACAGTATTGGTACAGAACAGTATTGGTACAGAACAGTATTGGTACAGAACAGTATTGGTACAGAACAGTATTGGTACAGAACAGTATTGGTACAGAACAGCATTGGTACAGAACAGTATTGGTACAGAACAGTATTGGTACAGAACAGTATTGGTACAGAACAGCATTGGTACAGAACAGTATTGGTACAGAACAGTATTGGTACAGAACAGTATTGGTACAGAACAGCATTGGTACAGAACAGTATTGGTACAGAACAGTATTGGTACAGAACAGTATTGGTACAGAACAGTATTTGTACAGAACAGTATTGGTACAGAACAGTATTGGTACAGAACAGTATTGGTACAGAACAGTATTTTTACAGAACAGTATTGGTACAGAACAGTATTTGTACAGAACAGTATTGGTACAGAACAGTATTTGTACAGAACAGTATTGGTACAGAACAGTATTGGTACAGAACAGTATTTGTACAGAACAGTATTGGTACAGAACAGTATTGGTACAGCACAGCACTGGTACAGAACAGTACTGGTACAGCACATCACTGGTACAGAACCGTATTGGTACAGAACAGCATTGGTACAGAACAGTATTGGTACAGCACAGCACTGGTACAGAATAGTACTGGCACCAATGTTCCATCACTTTTTATGCCACCGTACAGCCCTTAAAGGGGCTGCACAGCCCATTCAAAATATTGCACATGCGCACTTTTTGCATTGAAGAGCCGGCTGCGCAGGATTCCCTGGAGCGCTGCATGGCCATGTGGCTGTGCAGCTTAAAGGGAACGTTGCCTGGCACAGCATGGCACTGGTAATGTTCAGCACGGGAACAGAATATAAATGGGACGTTTTACCACGTTGAAGGTGCTGTATAAGTGCAAGTTGCTGTTGTTGGGGCAGTACAGCACTCCCTGTTACAGCACTGGTACAACACTGCATTGTATGGTACAGCACTTGCACAGTATATTACAGTACTGGTACAACACAGGACTGGTACAGCATAGCACTGGTACAGCAGAGTGCAGTACCAGTACAACACAGGACTGATACAGCAATGAACTGGCACAGCACAGCGCAGTATTGGTAGAGCGGAGAACTGATGCAGCTCAGCGCTGGCACAGCGCAGCACATTACTGGTCTATAATGAGTGAGAAAGGATGGCCTAGAAATTGAGTTTTGGCGCTGCCAGGGCTTTAGCGCCGGAGGTTAGTGCCGGAGCTAAGTCGCGCTGGTCGGGCCCAAAATTCACTGGTTCTGCGCCCAAACGGCTGCCGGCGCTGCTGAAAGCTGTTAGCGCCTGAAAACTGGCGCTATGCGCTGAATTTCGGCGCTATTCCGGCGCTGCGGCGCCCGCTGCGGTGCGGCAGGTTCGGGAAGTGCAGGCCTCCTCCTTCCCTTAAGGAGGAGCTGCCTGCACCCGGCCGCGGCCCGCGATAATCTTATTAAAAATGAGCCCGGCACCTCGGACAAGTGCCGGGCTTGCTTCTGTTCCGGGGGGGGGGGGGGGGGGAAGTCCGGGGAGGGAGCTGCGGCCAGGCGGGCGGCGGGAAAGCGGCCGGCCGCCGCGGGGCCTTTAATGCGCCGGCGCAAACTTGTGCAAGGCACCTCTGCCAGAACGTTGCTTGCGGCTGCCACGGGCGAGGCGGCCGCAAGTCAATTTCGGCGCTGGGGCCCGTCACCACGGCAACCGGGACGCTGCGCACACCGATGACGTCATCGGTGCCGGCGCAGCGCTACCGGTCTACCGCGGCGGAAGGGCCCCAGGCAATTTAGGCGCCGGCGCCAATTGCAGCGCTAGGCCCTCTAGCGCCGCAAAATCGGCGCTAAGGGCACTGAATTTCTAGGCCGATGTCTGTAATGGAGCAGCAGTCGACCCATCTTTTTTGTTCCTTGTTGCCATTAGATCCTGTTCACTGGCCTGTGCGTAAAATCCAATTGCTATGCCGTCTGATCCGGTAAATAGCGGAACCATACGCTTTCAGGTGCTGAGTTAGCTGATCTCGACCGGCATGTTACAACTGAGCTCAGCATTCCCAAGTTAAAGAAGGGAAGGCTTGCCGGGATTCCCAATATGGATTACTATCCAACCATCCCTGTTGGCACCGAGTGAGGATGTGATTGGACTCAGCTGTAATGTCTCCCTGTGGTTAAAGAGCTTGCTGGCACTCGCTGTCAAGGCTTACGTATATATAATGGCCACTTTGGTGAGTTACTGGAGGGTACCTGGTATCCCTGGAAACAAAGAGTCACCTTTCAGATGAGACGTTAAACCGAGGCCCCGTCTGCTCTCTCAGGTAGATGTAAAAGATCCCATGACACTATTTTGAAGAAGAGCAGGGGAGTTATCCCCGGTATCCTGGGCAATATTTATCCCTCAATCAACGTAAGAAAATTAGATTATCTGGTTATTCTCACATTGCTGTTTGTGGGAGCTTGCTGTGTGCAAATTGGCTGCTACGTTTCCTACATTACAACAGAGACTACACTTCAGAAGTACTTCATTGGCTGTAAAGCACTTTGGGATGTCCTGAGGTCATGAAAGGCGCTATATAAATGCAAGTCTTTCTTTCTTCTAACACCTTCGGAGTGGGGGGGGCGGATGGATAAATCCATTTCTGTGTTAACCTGAAATGTTCAAAAAGTGTTCAAGATGGTTTGAACCTATAACGACAGAACTGAATGGGGTTTCAAACTAGGTTAAATGAGTCAGTCACACCAACAGAGGGCAGAATCCAGATACAGAAGAATTATATTGCTCCATTTTATTCAGAGGAAGTGCAGCAGGGGTTTTACTGTGCTGTGCTCAATGATGTATTACAAAAGCCACTACGGGTTATATGTAACACAACAGACAGCAAAGAATGAATTGGAAGGGTTCAATTTAATTTAGGGGTTTAAATGACATGAATCATGAAAGCAAAATTGGAGTGTTTTCGAAACATCAAGATTAGCTTCTGACCTTGAAACCACTCACAGCTATGTTAGATTTTATTATAATATATATAAACACGACAATCTTCATTAAATACATTTAATTTTGTAATTCTGACTTTTCAGGTAAAGTTCCACTAGATTAGTTCTTTATCAGGCTTGTGAGGTAAAGTGGGAGCAGTGCATGCAGTTGCACTGAGAGCGAACTGGAGTTTTTTGCGGGTAAGGAGAGACGATTAACACCAGCTCTCCCAGATCTGCTCACAGCTCCTCACTGCAAAGTCGGCTTTTATCCCCAGGTACGTTCTGATATTATGAAGGAAATACGAGTCAGGAACGGTTCAAGATTACAGTTACACCGCGGTAAGGAACGTGCCGTTCACCTGGGGAAGGGGAGGTTCATTTTCCAGTGTGCTGGGGAATCGCTGGTCTGACTCCATGGCCCCGATTTCAACCCCCACCCGCCCAGCGGGAACGGTGCGTAGGGTTGAAATGTAAAAATTCTGCCTCCCGTCTCCAACACGCTGCCTTCCTGACCGTTTAAATTTTTACAAACCCAAATCAGGCCATCGATAAGGCTCCCGCAAAAGGCAGGCGGGGGCATAGTTGATATTCAACAGTCACTGCCCGATGACATCATCAGCGCCGTGACATAAAACTAACTGAACGTCAGGGGAAGTCCCACTCTGTCAGCTGCCCAGCCGAGACGGGAAGTGCCGAATGGCCAAGTTAAGTATTCAAGATCTGCTCCTTTTAGAACTCCTTGTGGGCCAGGAGGAGCAGGAGTGATCCCCCCGAGGCTCCTCAAGGAGTCCTTGGGCCTCCCCGAGTCCTGGCCTCCCCCCCCCCCCCCCCCCGTTATAAATCTCATCATTCATCAAGAAACTACTCGTGAAATAACGCTGGACGCCCAGCTGGTGGCGCCGTCCAAGGAGTATAAATACTCGGGCATCGGCCCCAGCTTTCCAGGGACATTTTGTAAGACAAGGAACTAGTGAAGTACAACTAGACCTCCATGTTCTGAAACAAGTTGATTAAAGCCTTGCTTTATGCTCAAACCAAGTGTGTAGTGAGTTTTATTACGTCACCACCCTCCCCGATCTCACTGGAATCCCCAATCTCCTGCAATGCCCTCCTTCTACTGACTGCCAGCAACCGTTCCCACGTGTCCTGGGCTGTGGCCTCCTGACGCTAAATATCTACTCCCGCCCGCCAGCCAGACAGTCAATCTAGGCAGGAGTCAAGCGGGAGTCAGCGAAAAGTTATTTAAATGAGGCCCTGTCATTGAGATCAGCCGGGTCTCCACATCCCCAGCCTTGCTGAGTTCGTCACCCGTTACTGAGCTCTCCCGCACCCTTCCTGCCTTTCCGTTATTACCAAGGCCCATGTGTTTACTGTTGCAGAGAAGTGGGAGTCACTCTGCTGTCACCACACCCACACCAGGGTATCAAAGGAGTCTGCGTGTCCACTACAGGTCTACTGAGAAATTCGTAATTAACTTCAGGGAAATTCTACACGGAGTACATATTGGGAGTACATATTGTAAAGTGGTATCCTACAGTCCAGAGTCTCTGCTATGTACATAAAGAAAGATTGCTTACTGTTGACTGTAATGGACTGAAAAATGTTTCCTATATCAAACGGTTGACTCAAAGGGTTAAACGTTGATGTGTCCCTGCCCTTAATTAAAAATAGTGGCTGTATAAGCAGTGAGCTGATGTGGATCCAGCAGATTTTGAGGGTAACCTCTATGAACCATAGCCTGAAATATTCTGCCCTACTGTGACATTAGTGACAGCAAGCCAGTAATGATTAATCAGTACTCACCACTCCTCATCTGCTGGATAGTGTGCTTGTATAAAAAGGAAGATTTGTATTTATAGAGCGCCTTTCATGACCTCAGGATGTCCTAAAGCACTTTACAACCAAGGAAGTACTTTTGAAGTATAGTCACGTAATGTAAGGAAACGTGGCAGCCAATTTGCTCACACAAACAGCATTGACAAAAATGGCCACATCACTTGTTTTAGGTGTTGGTTGAGGGATAAATGTTGGCCAGGACACCGGGAGAACTCCCCTGCTCTTCTTCGAAATAATGCCATGGGATAAAAACAGAAAATGCTGGAAATAATCAGGTCAGGCAGCATCTGTGGAGAGAGAAACAGAGTTAAGGTTTCAGGTCGATGACCCTTGAAGGATCCACATCAGCTCGCTGCTTATACAGTCACTATTTTTAATTAAGGGCAGCGACACATTAACGTTTAACCCTTTGAGTCAACCATTTGATATAGGAAACATTTTTCAGTCCATTACAGTCAACAGTAAGCAACCTTTCTTTATGTATGTAGCAGAGACTCTGGACTGTAGGATACCACTTTACAATATGTACTCCGTGTAGAATTGCCCTGAAGTTAATTACAAATCTCTCAGTAGACCTGTAGTGGATGTCGCAGACTCCTTTGATACTCTGTTTCTCTCTCCACAGATGCTGCCCGACCTGCTGAGTATTTCCAGCATTTTCTGTTTTTATTTCAGATTTCCAGCATCCGCAGTATTTTGCTTTTGTATTAGTGCCATGGGATCTTTTACGCCACCTGAGAGGACAGACGGGGCCTCAGCTTAACGTCTCATCCGCAAGACAGCACCTCCAGCTATGCAGCACTCCCTCAGTACTGCAGTGAAGTGTCAGCCTAGATGATGTGCTCGAGTCTCTGGAGTGGGGCTTATTTGAATTGAGTTGGAACCCACAACCTCCTGACTCATAGGCGAGAGTGCTACCATTGAGCCACAGCTGACAATATAATGTATTGGGTAAGCACAGGAATGATTTCTCCGTTTTGATGATTCCCATAGTAAAACAGCCAACATTTATGGCCTGGTCCCACACATGAAAAATGGCCTCTGGGCAAGAGCCTGAAAGGCTGCTATTAGGTGAGATAGCATGAGTCAGCACCTGCAGGCGAGAAGGGCAGAAAATTGGAATCAAAATTCTATAAACGAGGAGCTAATGGAGGTATATAGCTCAGTTCAATGAATCCATCAGTCTCTGGATGGCAAATTGTCAACATATGCCAAAAATAAAATGTCATTACTGAATCTAACGACATAGAAACATAGAAGATGGGAGCAGGAGTAGGCCATTCAGCCCTTCGAGCCTGCTCCGCCATTCAACGAGATCATGGCTGATCATCCAAACCCTAGCACCCAGTCCGTACACCGACAGCCATCCCACCCAAGCTCTATCCCCGTAACCCCACGTATTTAATCCCCCCTAACACTAAGGGCCAATTTTTTTATCATGGCCAATCAACCTAACCTGCACATCTTTGGACTGTGGGAGGAAACCAGAGCACCCGGAGAAAACCCACGCAAACACGGGGAGAATGTGCAAACTCCACACAGACAGTCACCCGAGGCCGGATTTGAACCCAGGTCCCTGACGCTGTGAGGCAACAGTGCTAACCACTATGCCACCGTGCTGCCCAGTGGCATAATCAGATGGCCTTTGTCCCAAGACCTATCTCTGATATTACAGAGGTAATAATAGAGAAGGGGTGAGAGTAGCTGCTCTCAACATCAAGGCAGCATTCGATTCAGTGTGGCGCCCAGGAGCCCCAGCAACAGTGAGGTCAGTGGGTTTCAAGAGGAGTGTCATACCTGACACAAAAGGAGATGATTGTGGTTGTTAGAGGTCCAACATCGTAGCCCCAGGACATCGCTGCAGGAGTTCCTCGAGGATGCGTTCTTGTCTCCATCATCTTCAGCTGCTCTCTCATTCTCGCCATCATAAGGTCAGCAGTGGAGCTGTTCGCTGATGATTCTACAGTGTTAACAAGTCCTCTGATAATGAAGCAGCTCATGTCAGCATACAGCAGGACCTGGACAACATCCAGGCTTGGGCTGACAAGTAACATTCGTAAGTGTCAGGCAATGACCATCGCCAACAAGAAAAGAGCAACCACTGCCCCTTAATCTTCAACAGTGCCGCCATCACTGAGTTCCACCCTCATCCCCTAACAGCATCCTGCCGTCACAACTGACCAGAAGCGTAACTGGACCAGCCATATCAACACCTATAAAAGCAGGGCAGAGGCTAGGTGCTCTCGATGAGTGGCGCTCTTCCTGACCCCGCAAAGCCTCTCCACCCTGGCTCTCCACCACAAGGCTCAATTCAGGAGTGTGATGGAATACTTGCCACTTTCCTGGATGAGTGCTGCTGCAAAAGTACTCAAGTAGCTCCACACCACCCAGAACAGAGCAGTTGACTTGATCGGGGATCCTGCCACTGGAATCAATATCCATCCCCTCTGCCATTGGTGTGCTGTTGCTGCAGTATGTACTATCTGCAGGAGGCACTGCTGCAACTCGCCAACCTTACTTTGACAGCACCTCCCAGCCCCTCAACCTCCACCACCAAAAGAAGGATGCAAGCAGCAAGATCATGAGAACACCATCACAAATAGTGAACAATGAGCCCAGATTTGTACTCCTGATATCGATCCAATGACCCCTGCTGGGAAATGCATGTGTTTGGGCATTGGTTGAGGACAGAGTCTGCGATGCCAGCCCAGTCAAACAGCCTGCTGGCCCTCATTGTCTTTCTTCACGCACAAAGAACGAACTTTAGGATGAAATATCAGAAAGCAGCAGCAGCTATGGAACCATAGCCCAGGAAGCTGCGGCTTCAAGGAGCAGGAGATAACTGGAAGTTATGGTGAAAATACAGAACAATGGCTGCATTTGAAGTGATGCCGCGTGTTGATGATCCAACATTCTATCAGGGTGGTGAGAGGCAGATTCACTTCCCCTCCCCCCACCCCACCTTTTTGCCCAGGTGGTAAATATCCGAGCTCAGTTTCTGCTTTCCATCAAATACACACAGAAACGAGCTCCTCGACTCCATCACTTTGCTTTCTGCCAGATGTGCTAGCAAATTTAAAAAAATAAAAAGCAATGTCTGCCCTAAGAGTTTGCATTGCATTCATTTGTTGTCCAATTTCAGAGTTATTATAACATGAGTTGGATATTTCAGGTTAATGACTGTTAATCTTAAGCTACTTTGATATTGAATATTTTTTATGTTCTTATTGCATGATCTGCTCTCCCTCTTTTATTTTCAAATTGCTTTTATATTGGTATTTTAAGATGGATTGCAAGAATCCAGTGCCTATGTCCTAGCTCTCACTATTCACACTGTTAAATCTGATCTTGATAGACTGGCAGTAGATGTGTAAACGCAGATACATCCTGCTCAGAGATGATGTGGCCTTTCTCACTAAATGGGGTAAATTGCATGTCCCTCCATTCTCCACTGTGCGCTCTGTTTATGCCATTTAAAGGGTTAACCCTGGACTTTCATATGTCAGTACTTCCAGAACACAAACCTACAATAAAGATTTCATTCATTCACAAAATTCTCCTTCCCCTTCCATTATCCTCCCTGTTGTCTCTGAAATTCCTGTGGGTTTCCACCATTTCCCTGAAGAGGTGCCAACTATCACCTTACACTCAGCCAAGCAAATTTCTGAAAAGGAAAGAAAGCAGACAAATTGCTTAACGAGCAGGTGAACTGGGCCTTGGGAACACTAGGCTTCTTTAAAACCACCCGGCCACACCATCCATATGCACCTGGGGCTAAAGCCTGTTCACCTCCTTAAACACTTCTACAAAAATGTCTGTCTGTCTTTAAGCCGCCCCTGCACAGCGGCCAGTCTGTGCTCGATGTGTAGTGAATGGTCACTGGTGCTGTGTTTCCCCCCACCCCAAAAATGTGGCAGTTTTAATGACCTGGTTCTGAGGAATGTTTCTCCACCTGAAACATTAAACTGTCCTTTCTCTTTTCAGATGCTGAAGGACCTGCCGTATATTTCCAACATTTCCTGTTTTCATTTCAGGCTTTTGATAGCATTAAAATTTCCTTCCCATTTCTCCCCTCCTCTCCTAAAGCTGGTGACTTGTGCTCGCATATGGCTCCACATCCAACTGGCCATTGTTCATATATGTGACCCTGGACAGTGAGTGTCGACAGGAGCATAGAAATAGGAGTAGACCATTCAGCCCCTTGAGCTTGTTCCACCATTCAATTAAAACATGACTGATCCGTAACCCCATTTACCCGCTTTGGTTCCATATCGCTTAGTACCCTTGCCTATAAATCTCAGTGGAGCTAATCTACAGAACAAACGGGAAACTGCTCAACCTCTGTTGCCTACAGATCCAAGGTCGTCCCATCCTCTGTCATCAAATTATAGTATGCAGACGACACTTGCGTCCATGCACACTCGGAGGTCGAACTCCAAACCATCGTCAACACCTTCACCGAAGCGTACGGGAGCATGGGCCTTACACTAAACATCCGTAAGACAAAGGTCCTCTACCAACCTGCCTCCGCCACACAGTACTGCTCCCCAATTATCAAAATCCATGACAAGGCCTTGGACAACGTGGACCACTTTCCATACCTCAGGAGCCCACTGTCAACAAGGGCAGACATCGATGACGAAGTCTAACACTGCCTTCAGTGTGCCAGTGCAACCTTCGGTCGCCTAAGGAAGAGAGTGTTTGAAGACCAGGACCTCAAACCCAGCACCAAGCTCATGGTCTACAGAGTAGTAGTGATACCTGACTTCTGTATGCATCAGAGACATGGATCATGTACAACAGGCACCTCAAAGCACTGGAGAGGTACCACCAACATTGCCTCCGCAAGATCCTGCAAATCCATTGGCAGGATAGGCACACCAATGTCAGTGTGCTCGCTCAGGCCAACATCCCCAGCATCGAAGCTTTGACCACGCTCAATCTGCTCCAATGGTCCGCATGCCTGATACGAGGCTCCCAAAGCAAGAGCTCTACTTGGAGCTCCGACATGGCAAGAGAGCCCCAGGTGGGCAGAGGAAACACTTAAAAGGACACCCTCAAAGCCTCCTTGAAAAAGTGTAACATCCCCACCGACACCTGGGAATCCTGGCCCAAGACCGCACAAAGTGGAGGAGAAGCATCTGGGAAGGCGCCGAACACCTAGAATCTCTTCTCCGGGGGCAAGCGGAAGCCAAGCGCAAACAGCGGAAGGAGCGCACGTCAACTCAAGAACCTCACCCACCTGCCCCTTCAACCACCGTCTGCCCCACCTGTGACAGAGACTGTAGATCCCGCATTGGACTCATCAGTCACCTGACAACTCATTTTTAGTGTGGAAGCAAGTCATCCTCGGTTCCAAGGGACTGCCTAAGAAGAAGAAATCTCAGTTTTGAAATTTTCAATTGACCCCCAGCCTCAACAGTTTTTTTGGGGGGGGAGAGTTCCAGATTTCCACTACCCTTTGTCTAAAGTGCTTCCTGGCATCAGCCTTGAATGGCCCAGCTCTAATTTGTAAGTTATGCACCTTCTTTCTGGACTCCCCCATCAGAGGAAATCGTTTTTATTTACCCTATCAAATCCTTTAATTATCTTAAACACTTCAATTAGATCATCCCTTAATCTTCTGAACTTACCGGCTTTTAATTAGGAAAAATGGACACACTTTTTAGCAGGGCGGATCACTAAATAAAGAGGGAGCCCTGGCTGCCATTTCTCAAGTTCCCTCGTTCAGGAGCACAAAAAACAATTGGAGCACTTTCACCACTGAGATTAGCTACCTGCACAGACTAGGAATTCAACCTGGGACCATCCAGATGTGTATTTACTGTACTGAGGGAGTGCTGCACCGTCAGAGCCGTCTTTCAGAAGAGACGTTAAACTGAAGTCCCGTCTGCCCTCTCAAGCGGACGTAAAAGATCCCGTGGCACTATTTGAAAGAGCAGGGGAGTTATCCCTGGTGCCGATATTTATCCCTCAACCAACATCACTAAAACAGATTATCTGGTCATTATCACATTGCTGTTTGTGGGAGCTTGCTGTGCGCAAATTGGCTGCCGCATTTCCTACATTACAACAGTGACTACACTTCAAAAGTATTTCATTGGCTGTGAAGCGCTTTGGGAAGTCCTGAGGTCGCAAAAGGCGCTATAGAAATGCAGGTTCTTCTCTCTTTCTTATGGCTCAGACCACACCGGGTGGGGACTTTACTCACTGAAACATCATCAGAAGAGCTACCTGTTTCTATTCCATGTGCTGGGAGGAAAGCATTTTAGTGTCAAATTGACAAATGAGTTCTTAAAAATTTCATAGTATTTAACTGCCAAATTTGGATTAAACTGGCAGCCAAGCTGACTTTCTGGCTTGCTTAGCTAATTCTTTTATTATATAATTTTCACTTTTCTTTTCCTTGTTGGCGGGTCTCCTTGTGCTACTTTGGTTGTTGGAATTTGTAGCTTCCATTACTGCTACCGCTATTGTCCCTGAGCATCCCAACTACATTCCATTACTGTGGCCAAGCGGTCAATCTTCATGCGTGATACAGCTGGCTATTCAGCCCAGGGAGGCACCACAGTGCATTATCCAGCAGGAGTCATTGGTCAGAGCAGCAACAACCCAGGCTATTTTTTTTTTCCTTCCCAGAGGCCAACATATACCGCCCAGAACAACCGTCATTCCGGCTATTGTCAACTAACTTAGGATGAACCAAGGATCAAACATGGGGCCTTCCTGCTCTATATGCCTCAGCAACTCAATCATTAAACTCAAGGATTCATTGGGGAAACCAAATACAATGTTATTCCCTTTGTCAGAGACTTATGAGTCTCTTTCACTAATGCAATAATCATATTAAACTCCTAGGCCTAGAAATTCAGTAAGGCCCCGCCAGGTCTTTAGCGCCCGAAATTTAGCGCTCGCCCGGATTCCCGTAGCGCCCGCCTGAAATTCAGTTGCGACAGGCCAAGACGGAGGCGGGCGCTATTGCAGGGTTTGGCCGCCTCGCTTGGGGTGATGAAAGTCTATTTCAGGCGTCCAGCTGCCGCTGCGCCACCCAATGCGGTGCGGCAGGCTGGGGTACTGCAGGCCTCCTCCTTCTCTTAAGGAGGAGCTGCCTGCAGCCGTGAGGTCGCCGCTGGATTCCCCCGGCAAATGAGCCCGGCACCACGGAGAAGTGCCGGGCTCGCGGGAGTCAGACAGCAATGCCACGGGGGGGTGGTGCAGGAGTCCGGGGAGGGAGGTGCGGCCATGCGGCCGCCGGGAAAGCGGCCGGCCGCCCCTCCACCTTTATGCGCCGGCCTCTCGGAGCTGCAAGGCCCCGTTTTTCAAACGTTGTTTGCGGCCGCTGCGGGCGAGGCAGCCGCAACTGAATTTGGCCTTCGGCACGGAATCGCATTGGAACCGGGGCGCTGCGCACACCGATGACGTCATCGGTGCCGGCGCAGCGCTACCGGCTAACGCCGCTGTTAGGGACCAACTTAATTTCGGGCACTAAAAAACTTCCGGCGCAACCCACTCTTTCGCCCCTAAGTGGGCGCAAACGCGACTGAATTTCTAGGCCCTAGCCTTTATGGCATCATATTCCTGAGAGGTACACTGAGGTGTGATATACCTGGATTGACTATATTTACCAGGGGGATTACAATTCAATTTAAATGCTGCGGCTTGGGTTTACTATGCTACTGTTTCCATGATTTAGGGCAGATTACAGTCTGACGTGGGTCATTAATATATTGGTTTACACAAGAGAACAACTCACTTCACATCACATAAATCTGAACTCACTTTTTAATTCCACCAATTTTCTGTCTCATCTTCTGGAAGCATCAACTTCTTGTTGGGATTCATGGGCGTTAGTTGCCCTCCTCTATCTCCCCTGGGAGAGCACACTTCACATGTGAGGGTTAACAGTGTCAGTGAGCTATTTGCTCATCAGGGGATGGAGAAAGAGTGGGGCTATCGGTACCTTTATAACCTCTACATCACCAAAGGTCCACTTCCAGCAGGGGGTCACTGAATAGCAATCACGAGCAGAGATGATGTCCGATTTCCCCTCGAACACAGGATCACTGCGCCCATTTGTGGTGCCCTTACCGCATCCCTGGCTTAGATCTGCTGACTGGAAATGGACAAGTGATCGAACCAGCTTCCTGGTTTGTGCAGCTCAGCCACTCACTGGCCAGACTCATTCAGAGGCGGGAGGGTGAACAGCCAGAGGTCGTGGTCTGTATCGGTACCAACAATCAAAGGCTTAGTCAAAGAGGTAGGTTTTAAGGAGTATCTTAAAGGAGGAGAGGTAGAGAGGCGCAGAGGTTTAAGGAGGGAATTCCAGAGCTTAGGGCCTGGGCAGCTGAAGACACAGCCGCCAATGGTGGAGCGATTAAAATCAGGGATGCGCAAGAGGCCAGAATTGGAGGAGCGCAGAGATCTCAGTGGGTTGTAGTGCTACAGGAGGTTACAGAGATAGGGAGGGGCGAGGTCATGGTGGGATTTGAAAACAAGGATGAGAAAATCGAGGCATTGCCAGACTTGTAGGTCAGCGACAGTTCAGATCAACTTGCTGTTCAAGCTTGGTTTAAACCAGGCCTTCTCATTTGCTGTCAAACTCCAGATCGGGCAGGGGAGTAAAGTATTCAATGTAAAAACGATTAGACAAGGGAGCTAGTATCTTTTGCTAAATACCACAAAGCCTCTGGGAGCAGATGTTCTTTCGCTGAAACAACTTTCTGAATCCGGTGCCCAGGGATAAACTTGCGTGCATGGCTCCGCCCAGATTTATTGTCAATGCATTCAGGTTCTGACCTGCTGCAGCTGAAGTATTGCACAGGAACACACTATAAATCCTTCTACCTCCCTTCCACAACTTCATCAGTCTCTTCCTCCTTTGGTATCCAGGTCAAATAATTATCCATCGTTTCACTCCCAATTTCTTTTCTAATTACATTACAACAGTGACTACACTCCAAAAGCACTTCATTGGCTGTAAAGCGCTTTGAGACATCCGGTGGTCGTGAAAGGCGCTATCTAAGTGTAAGTCTTTCTTTAATGGCGGTAACAAACTCAAATGAATAAAAAGCCCAGGGTACTCCGGTGTTGAGCCCCAGAGGGCTGCATATACTTCCAATGAAGCTTTTTGCTTTCCACAGAAACTGTCCTTATCCATCCCAACAGGTGCACTTAGTGCCTCTCATCACTCGATCTCACTTAAGTAAAAGCTTTCTCTAGCTGTTTACACGGTGTTGATAACATAGGCCTCTCCCCCGCCATCCAGATAAGCGCAGATTGCTTTTTTAACTCCTGGCCTACAGAATAAAACATGAAACCATTGCTGTACAGGGGCACAACCAGAGAACAAAAACCTCCATTTACACAACCAAGTTTATACAGGAATGAAAGCAGCATTGAGACCATTCCAATATATAAGCTGGTTCTGTAATGCAGGCTAGCATACACCGGAATAAAAACACCTCTTAGCTCCAACACTTTTGGTTCCCTTTTGTGTCGTTGCTTCTATTACGAAGTTACTTACAATTAATCCAGGGCTGGTAACCCAAGAGCAGGGATAAAAAAAAACAAGAAAAACAAAATTAATTCATAACCGAGGCTCCGACATTATACCTCACTACAGAATTTCTGAGATTTCCTTCCATGCTATTTACCTCATGCATGCCTCTGCAGTGGCACCATTATGAATGCGAGAGGGAAAGCACTGAAATCTGCTCGGGTTTCTCATGCTGTCTCCCAAAAGTTGCTGCTATTCTGAAGGTGGCAACTCACCAGGTGGTAATGCTGCCCACCATACATCTGGCACTGTTGGTGACCATTCTGCACAGGAGCCAAGACAGCAAGTGTTGGCATGCACATTAACTTGGACAGCAGAGCCAAGCCTGATCCTGCCCTCACTGGACATCCACACAGCTGTACATACCAGCAGGGGTTACTGCATCATTTGCAGGACTGGGAATCATGGCTGACTTATTTTCCTTGCTCCAAGTCCAGAGATTCTGAGGCCAATTTAGCACTTTCACCACCTCCCATGCTAACAACGTAGAGGGTCAAAGGTGGCATTGTCCCACTACAAACAATGCAGGTATGGGCCGAACCATTGGAGCTTAGAGAGTTCTAATTCAACCTGAGTTTTTTCTGCTCAAACACCTGATTTTAAAATCCACATCGGTAATCTTATTAAAATAATAAGCTGGTAAACCTATAACAACAGAATCTTACTCAAGTAGCGAATAACAAACTTCCTCCTGGATCAACAGACAATTCTTGATCTTGGCTAAATAGGGTTAAACAGATTTAGAATCATAGAATGGTTACAGCACAGATGGAGACCATTCAGCCCGTCGAGCTCATGCTGGCTCTCTGCAAGAGCACTTCAGCTAATCTCACTTCCCCACCCTCTCCCCATGGCCCTGCAATTTTTTTTCCTTCAGGTACTTAACCAATTCCCTTTCGAAAGCCACGATTGAATCTGCCTCCACCACCCTTTCAGGCAGTGCATTCCAGATCATAACCACTCACTGCGTAAAAAAGTTTTTCCTCATGTTGCCTTTGGTTCTTCTGCCAATCACCTTAAATCTGTGTCCTCTAGTTCTCGACCCTTCCGCCAATGGGAGCAATTTCTCTCCATCTACTCTGTCTAGACCCCTCATGATTTTGAACACCTCTATCAAATCCCCTCGCAACCTTCTCTGTTCTAAGGAGAACATCCCCAGCTTCTCCAGTTAAATTTCATCGCGACGTGTCCGCCCATTCTACCTATGTCCTCTTGAAATCTATCACTATTGTAGTGTCCGAGGATCAATAATACTCAGACTGCAGGAGAACAATAAAACAGGTATTTACTGAACAGAGAGTAATTCAAGACTGAAGTACAGAAGCCTGCTATGGCTTTATATACAGGGTGGTCACTGCCGGTACTGCAGTATAAAATCAGTTCTTCTCTTACAGGCACATACACAACAATTCCTCCCCTTTTAGATAAACAGTACGTAACATTCATTTAACAACTAAATAATAACTAATTACAATTACAATTTTCTCTGTACTATATACATCAACTGAAATAATCATTTATAAGTTCAGTCTTTGAGGAGGCTTCCTGATCCTGACTGGATAACACCTTTCTCGAGTATCCTGTTCTTGCGGTGGAGTTGATTCTGGCTCATTGTCATTGGTTGGTTCGTCAGCTTCCAATACCACTGCTTCTGAGGTAGACGCAATCTGTACTTCGGGTTGATTACCAGATGCACCTGCTCGTGGTATGGGTTTGGCTTGTTCCTGTGACTCTAGAATCTGGTCAGCATGGCATCTCACGATGCTCTCTCCAACGTCCACTGTGTACATTAGTGGTCCCTGCTGTGTGCATATCATTCCTGGCTGCCATTTTTCTGTTCGGTCGTCGTGGGCCAAGACTGATTGCCCTATCTTGAAGCTCCTGGTTGGCTTCTCATTTATGTGCTGGAATTGCTTATCCTCAACATCTCGTCTTATGTTTGGTTTGAGCAAATCCAGGCGGCATCTTAGCCTTCGGTTGAAGAACATTATGGCTGGAGTTTGGTTGGTAACTGCATGTGTCGCATTCCGGTAAGCAAACAAGAAATTATCCAACTTGTGTTGTAGAGGTATGTCATCATTATGCATTGCCTTTATTGCCTTTTTAAAGGTCTGAACAAACCTCTCAGCCAATCCATTTGTGGCTGGATGATATGGGGCAGATGTGTAATGTTTCACCCCATTATTCCTCAGAAACCTCCGGAAATCCTCGGACATAGACTGTGGCCCATTATCGGAGCAAATCTGTTCTTGCAAGCCATTCCTGGTGAAGATGGTCTGTAGGACTGCAATAGTTTTCTCCGTGGTGGTGGAGGACATTTTGATGACCTCTGGCCATTTTGAATGGGCGTCCACAGCGATTAGGAACATTGAGTCCATAAATGGACCAGCAAAATCAATGTGTACCCATTGCCATGGAGATGAGGGCCACTCCCATGGATGTAGCGGGGCCTGTGGTGGAGCGTTTTGGACCTTCTGGCATCCTGTGCATCTCTTGGTCATATCCTCGATTTCTTTATCGATTCCCGGCCACCACACAAACGCCCTGGCTAGGCTCTTCATTTTTACCCCTCCCAGATGACCCTCATGAAGCTCATTGAGCACTCTATCTCACAACTTGGGTGGAATTACCACTCGGGATCCACACATCAAGGTCCCCCGGCACACTGACAGCTGTTCTCTCCTTGGCGAGAATGCTGGCAACAGTGGGTCGCCATGTGCTGGCCATCCCTTCACCGTCAAATCATAGACCCGAGAGAGTGTCGGGTCATTTCGGGTTTCCTTCTCTATACTTGAGTTTGTAACAGGTAGACATTCGACTATGGTCGCACGGAATATCTCAACAGGGTCCACTGCAGGTGCTTCCTCTACTGTAGGCAACGGTAGGCGCGACAGCCCATCAGCGTTTCCATGCTGTTTCGTACCCTTGTACTCTATGTCGTACTGATGTGCCCCTAGAAAAAGTGACCATCTTTGCAGCCGTTGCGCCGTCATCACCGGAACGCCCTTTCTTGGGTTAAAAATGGAGACCAGGGGCTGATGATCAGTCAGTAGGGTGAATTTCTGCCCGTGCAGATAGTGATTGAACTTCTTCACCCCCCACACCAGGCTGAGGGCCTCCCTGTCAATCTGGGCGTAGTTACGCTCGGCTGAGGTTAACGAGCATGACGCAAAGGCTATTGGCCTCTCTGAACCGTCAAGGAATTTGTGTGGCAGCACCGCTCCGATGCCGTAGGGAGACGCATCACATGCTAACCGAATCGGTAGTGTTGGATTGTAGTGGGCCAATACTTCTTTTGAAGTGATTAGGCATTTACATTTCTGAAAGGCACACTTACACTCATCACTCCATTTCCATGTTACTCCAGTTTGCAGTAGGGCATTCAGTGGGTGCAGAATTGTAGATAAATTCAGCAAGAACTGATGGTAGTAGTTCACCAACCCAAGGAACGACCTCAGTTGCGACACATTTTCCGGTGCTGGAGCCTTGACTACAGCCTCAATCTTGTCCGGCGACTTATGCAACCCTTCCTCATCAATCATGTGGCCACAGTACGAGATTTGTCTCCTGAAGAACTCGCATTTGGGGCGGCTGGCTCGTAGCCCATATTCCTGTAATCTCGTGAGCACCTGCTCCAGGTTGGCAAGGTGTTCACTGTCATTTTTGCCCGTAACCAGGATGTCGTCCAAATAACACTGGGTCCCCGGCATCCCTTGCAGGACTTGTTCCATCGCCCTCTGCCAAATAGCCGGGGCTGATGCTACCACGAATACCAGTCGATTGTACTGGTAAAGGCCTTTGTGAGTGTTTATCGTGAGGTATTTCCTAGATGCTTCTTCCACCTCCATTTGTAGATACGCTTGGGCCAGATCAATCTTTGTAAAGCGTTTCCCTCCAGATAGTGAGGCAAAAATATCTTCTATCCGTGGAAGTGGATATTGCACTGTGTGCAGGACTGGGTTCACAGTTACCTTGAAGTCCCCACAGATGCGAACCTTCTTCAGTTCCCCAGGCGTGCTGCTCAATGATTTCTTCATTACAGGAACGATGGGTGTGGCCCACTCGCTCCAGTCCACCTTGGACAGCACACCCGAATGCTCCAGACTCTCCAGCTCTGCTTCAACGGCTGGGCGGATCGCGTAAGGTACCGGTCTGGCCTTAAAAATTTGGGGTTTGCGTTATCTTCGATTTTTATCGTTGCCGTTACTCCTTTTAGAGTCCCAAGTCCTTGTTGGAACACCTCGTTTGCGTCAGTTAGAATTTTTGACAGTCGTCCAGGTGTGACGTCATCATCCTTTTTATCAGTCACAGTTAGCGCCTGAATGGAATGCCAATCCAATTGTATTTTTCGGATCCATTCACGTCCCAATAGTGGTGGTCCTTCATCCAGTAGTATATATAGATACAGTTTCTGTGTTTCCTTGCCGTTGTATTCAACTGGCACCCTTATTTTTCCTCTGGGATAGACTTTTTGCCCCGTGTATGTCTTCAATACAATGGACGTGTCCTTCAAGGGTATGTGTGAGAATAGCTGCTCATAGTCTTGTCGATTCATGACAGTTAGGGCTGATCCTGTATCCAATCCCATCTTTACTTGGGACCCTGCTATCATGAGGGTGACCCAAATGGTTCAGTGATCCTCCTTTGCAATCACGTTGTGTAACTTTAGACAACTTAGTCTCCTGCTCCCGGAGTCATTATCACTCTCCTGATCTTCCGAACTACTGTCTGTCATTTTTTTTTTTTACTTTCTTGTACTTTTCCTTAGTAGTTCTTGTAGTGTTGGTTTTCTTTCCCGACCTGCAGACTCTTGCTATATGTCCCATTTTCCCACATTGCCTGCATACTTTGTCCTTAAACCAGCAGTCCTTCTGATCATGGGTTGTTCTGCCGCAGCGATAGCACTTTTCTGCTCCATACGCCATTTCGTTAGCGCTGTATTCTTGTGGTTTCTGTTGTATTTCCGCAGCTCCCCGTGCTGCTGCTTCGTAGGATACCGCCACGCTGAAAGCCTGTTCTAGCATCAGGTCCTTTTCCGAAAGTAGTCGTTTCTGGGTTCCTTCACTCTGGAGCCCGCAGACAAACTTATCCCGTAAGGTGTCTGCCAGTCCTGCTCCGAACTGGCAGTGCTTCGATAACTTGTGTAGTTCCGTAAGATAGTCAGCATTGTTCTCATCTTTGTGCTGGTTTCTTTTATGGAACTTGAATCTTTCTGCTATCAGCAACGGTGTAGGGTTTAGGTGTTCCTGTAAGATATTAACAATCTCTTCAAAACTTTTCTCCATTGGTTTAGCTGGGGTAATTAAATTCCGCAATAGGCCGTACATTCTCGTGCCCATCAAATTTAATAATACCGACGCCTTCTTTCCATTGGCCACCTCATTGGCATTGCAGTACACTTCAATTCTTTCCACATACGTGGTCCAGTCTTCTACCTCGTTGTCAAAAGCAGTGATACTGCCTCTCTTCGGCATCTTGGGTGATTTAAAATGGCGCCTCCCGCGCTTTTCCTTCTTCTCCAATGGAATAAAATGGCGCCTCCCGCGCTTTTCCTTCTTCCCCTTGCTGCCACGCTGCTCCTAGCATTCTACAGGGTAATGGCTGTGACCCGCGGCTTCGGCGCGTCTCACTTTTCCTTCCCCGCATTCTATCCTCTCCACGCTGCCCTGTTCTTGAGCACCGACCGCGCCCTGTGCGCTCCACCCTGTCTCTCTCTTCCTCCCGACAACGCTGCACGGCCCCTTTGCAGAGCCGCTCGATCGAGCCCGAGCCCGCCGCAGTCCGGAAGGGTCAGCGCACTACCTGCTACCAGCATGACTTGCTGGAACACCTCGACTGGGGAGCCAGGCCCAGCTCTCCACAGCCTCCCCTGCAACTCTCCGATGGATCCCTGGGCGGTTGCCCGCGGTCGACGCCCGCCGTTCTGACTTTGACCTCCAAGAAGCTTCTCTTCAGGGAAAAGATCCCCGTGAGGTGATGCAGTACTGCAGGTGAGTTCAAACCTGCCTGTCGCCAGTGTAGTGTCCGAGGATCAATAATACTCAGACTGCAGGAGAACAATAAAACAGGTATTTACTGAACAGAGAGTAATTCAAGACTGAAGTACAGAAACCTGCTATGGCTTCATATACAGGGGTGGTCACTGCCGGTACTGCAGTATAGAATCAGTTCTTCCCTTAAAGGTACATACACAACAACTATCCTCCTCACTAACAAGTATTGTGTCATCTGCAAATTTTGAAATTGTGCCCTGTACACCCAAGTCCAAGTCATCAATATGTATCAAGAAAAGCAGTGATCCTAGTACCGTCCCCTGGGGAACACCACTGTATACCTTCCTCCAGTCCGAAAAACAACCCTTCACCACTACTATCTCTTCCTGTCACTTAGCCAATATCGTATCCACGCTGCCACTGTCCCTTTTATTCCATGGGCTTCAACTTTGCTGGCAAGCCTATTAGAGTCATAGAGTCAGTACGGCACAGAAGGAGGCCATTCGGCCCATCAAGTCCATGCCGGCTCTTTGTAGAGCAATTCAGTCGGTCCCATTCCCCCGCTCTATCCCCATATCCCTGCAAGTTTATTTCCCTCGAGTGCCTATCAAATTTCCTTTTGAAATCACTGATCATCTCCACTTCCACCAGCATTGTCGGCAGCGAGATCCAGGTCATTCCCACTCGCTGCGTGAAAAAGTTCTTCCTCATATCCCCCCTGTATCTCTTGCCTAAAACCTTAAATCTGTGTCCCCTAGTCCTTGTACCATCAACTAATGGGAACAGCCTTTCTCTGTCTACCTTATCCAAACCTGTCATAATCTTGTACACCTCTACCAAATCTCCCCTCAACATCCTTTGCTCCAAGGAGAACCCCAGCTTCTCCAACCTAACCTTGTAGCTAAAATCCCTCATCCCCGGAACCATTCTGGTAAATCTCCTCTGCACCCTCTGAAGGACCTTCACATCCTTCCTAAAGTGTGGTGACCAGAACTGGGTGCAATACTCTAGTTGTGGCCTAACCATAGCTTTATAAAGGTTCAGCCTAACTTCCCTGCTTTTGTACTCAATACCTTTATTTATGAAGCCCAAGATCCCATATGCTTTGCTAACTACTCTCTCAATATGTGCTGCCACCTTCAAAGATCTATGCACATGAACCCCCAGGTCCGTCTGTCCCTGCACACTCTTTAAAACTGTGCCATTAAGTCTGTATTGCCTCTCCCTATCCCTTCTGCCAAAATGCATCACCTCACACTTCTCTGTATTAAATTCCATTTGCCACTTGTCTGCCCATTGTGCTAGCCTATCTATGTCCTGTTGCAGTCGATTGGTGTCCTCCTCACTGTTTGCCACACCTCCAAGTTTGGTATCATCAGCAAATTTTGAAATTTTACTCTGTATTCCAATATCCAAGTCATTTATATACATCAACAAAAGCAGTGGTCTTAGTACTGACCCTTGGGGAACACCACCATCTACCATCCTCCAGTCTGAAAAACAACCATTTACCATGACTCGCTGTTTTCTGTCCTTAAGCCAATTTCTTATCCAAGCTGACACTGACCCTTCTATTCCATGAGCCTCAATTTTGTTAACCAGCCTTTTATGTGGTAATTTGTCAAACACTTTCTTAAAATCCATATAGACAACATCCACTGCATTCCCTTCATCAACCTTCTGTTACTTCATCAAAAAATTTAATTAGTCAAACACAATCTGCCTGTTACAAATCCATGCTGGCTCTCCTTAAAAAGGCTCTCCTTACTGCCCCTCCAAGTGCCTGTTAATTTTTTCCCTGATTATTGTTTCTAAAAGCTTACCCACCACTGATGTTAAACTTCCCATAGTTACTAGGATTTTCCTTGCACCCTTTCTTGAACAAGGGTGTCATATTTGCCACTTTCCAATCCTCTGGCACCTCCCCCGTATCTAGGGAAGATTGGAAGATTATGGCAAGCCCTTCCGTTATCTCCACCCCCACTTCCCTGAGCAACCTGGGATGCAAGCCATCCGGACCAGGTGACTTATCCACTCTAAGTACATCCTGCCTATCAATTTTCACCCCATCCATTACCTCTACCATCTCAGTTTCTACCGATATTTTGTCAGCATCCTCTTCCTTAGTAAACACTGATACAAAGTACTCATTAAGTATTCTAGCCTTGCCCTGCACCTCTAAGCATATATCACCTTCTTTGTCCCTAATAGGCCCCACCCGCCTCTTACTACCCGCTTACTATTAACATGCCAGTAGATTTTTGGGTTCCCTTTTATGTTAACTGCCATTCTATTCTCATATTCTCTCTTTGCCAGTCTTATTTTCATCTTCACTATCCCTCTCAACTTACTGTATTTGGCATGGTTCTCACTTGAAGAATTCACCTGACATGCATTATACACCTTTTTTTGTTTCATCATATTCTCTATCTCCCTCATCTTCCAATGAGCCCTGGCTTTGGTTCCCCTACCTTTCCCTCTTGTTGGAATGTACCTGAACCATCTCCTCCTTAAAGATCACCCATTGTTCCTTTACAGTTTTTCCTGTCAATCTTTGGTTCCATTTTACCCTGGCTAGATCCCCTTTCATCCCATTGAAGTTAGCCCTCTTCCAATTTTGAAGTTCTACTTTAGATTGTTCCTTGCTCTTCTCCATTACTAATCTAAACCTTATGATCCGATGATCACTCTTACCCAAGTGTTCTCCTATAGACACTTGGTCCACCTCATTCCCCAGCACCAAATCCAGCAATGCCTCCTTCCTAGTTGGGCCGAGAACATACTGGTCAAGGAAGTTCTCCTGAACACATTTCAGAAATTCCTCCCCTTCCTTTCCCTTTACTCTAACATTATCCCAATCGATATTTGGGTAAAGTCCCCCAATATCACCACTCTATAGTTCTTGCACATCTCTGATTTCCCTGCAGATTTGCTCCTCTCTCTCTCACTATTTGGAGGCCCATAGAATACCCCCAATAGCGTGATCATACCCTTTTTGCTTCTCAACCTTAACCAAATGGATTCTGTCCTTGCCCCCTCCAGGACATCCGCTCTTTCCAACACTACAATGTCTTCCCTAATCAGTACTGCCACCCTTTTTTCCTTCCCTATCTTTTCTGAACACCTTGTATCCGTAAATATTAAGCACCCAGTCCTCACCATTTTTAAGCCACGTTTCCATTATTGCCATATCATATTCCCACACGGCTAATTGTGCTTGTAGCTCACTAACCTTATTCACAACACTTTGTGTTTACATAGATGCATTCCAAACCTGTCTTTGTGTTCCTCAGTCAGCTGTGGCTCAGTTGGTACCACACTCGCCTCAGAGTCAGAAGGTTGTGGGTTCAAGTGCCACTCCGGGGACTTGAGCACATTGAGCTAGGTGGACACTCCAGTGAAGCGCCGAGGGAGTGCTGCACTATCGGAGGTGCCGTCTTTTGGATGAGACATTAAACCGAGGCCCCGTCTGCTCTCCGAGGTGGACGTAAAAGATCCCATGGCACTATTTCAAAGAAGAGTAGGGGAGTTATCTGTAATGTATGTACCTTTAAGGGAGAGAACTACTTTTTACAGCTCCTGTATGCTGTAGTACCGGCAGTGACCACACCTGTATATAAACCCTGAGTAGTGATCTGCATAGTTAGTTCTAGAGTAACCCTCATTCAGTAAACACCTGTTGTACCGTTTCTCCTGCAGTCTGTGTCATATTATACACAGACACAACATTGGCGATGAGCAGATTCGAACCTACCTGCAACTCTGCATCACCTCCCAGGGATTCGCTCCTGGAGAACAGTGGAAGGAGGTCGAGTCCAGAAGCACGGGCGTCGACCACGGGCAACCGCCCAGTCATCCAGCGGAGATTTGAGCATCGCAGGGGAGGCTGTCGAGAGCCAGGTTTGGCTTTCCAGTCACGGTGGTCCAGCAAAACGGGCTGGCAACAGGTACTGCGCAGACCCTTCCAGGACAGCGGCGGCTAGAGCCGACCGAGCGGCACAGAAACAGGCCGAGCAGCATCGACGGGAGAGAGAGAGAGGGCAGAGCGCACAGGGCACAGCCGGTGTTCAGGACCGAGCGGCGTCAACGGGGAGAGAGACGAGAGAGAGCACAGCGCAGCCAGTGTTCAAGGGCCGAGCAGCGTCAACGGGGGAGATGAGAGAGAGCAGAGCGCAGCCGGTGTTCAAGGGCCGAGCAGCGTCAACGGGGGAGAGAGGTGCGCAGGAAAACACGAGGCGCTGCCATTGCCACAAGGACCGCAGAGAGCGGCATTGGCAGCAGCGCAGGAGCAGCGCACGAAACCCACAGGGCATCGCCATTTGCCACGAGGACCGCCGAGAGCGACGTTGGCAGCAGCGCGGGAGACGCCATTTTAAGTCGCAGCGGGGAAGAAAGGAAAGCGCGGGAGACGCCATTTTAAGCCAGTCTAACCACACCCAAAAATGCCGAAGAGTGGCAGTATCACAGCGTTCGATAATGAAGTCGAAGATTGGACGACATATGTCGAACGCATAAAAGTATACTGCAAGGCGAATTAAGTGCCAGATGACAAGAAAGCACTGGTATTGTTGAATTCAATGGGTGCAAAAACGTATGGCTTACTACGAAACCTAGTAACCCCAGAGAAGTCAGTAGAAAAGGATTTTGAAAACAGTGTCAATCCTACAGGACCACTTAAACCCCACACCGCTGCTGATAGCAGAAAGATTTAAGTTTCACAAAAGGAACCAGCATAAAGATGAAAGTAATGCTGAGTATATAACGGAACTGCGCAAGCTATCGAAACACTGCCAGTTTCGAACGGGACTAGCAGATACTTTAAGGGACAAGTTTGTGTGTGGGCTTCAAAGTGAAGGAACCCAGAAACGGCTTCTATCAGAAAAGGATCTTACGCTGGACAAGGCTTTCAGCATTGTAGTATCACATGAAGCAGCAGCACGGGGCGCTGCAGAGATACAACGGAGACCGCAAGAATATGGCACAAATGAAATGTCATACGGAACAGTGAAGTGCTATAGCTGCGGCAGAACAACACACAACCATAATGATTGCTGGTTCAAGGACAAAGTGTGCAGACAGTGTGGAAAAGTAGGACACATAGCAAGAGTCTGCAGGTCGGGAAAGAAAACCAGCAGCAAGAAATCTCCACAGGAGAAGTACAAGAAGGTACATAAGGTGACGGAGAGTAGTTCAGATGAACAGAAAAGTGATACAGACTCCGGAAGCAAGGAGCTGGGTTGTCTGAAACTACATGTGTTCAAAACGGAGGATCACCAAACTATCTGTGTCACACTCAAGGTAGCAGGAGTCCAAGTGAAAATGGAATTGGACACAGGATCAGCCCTAACAGTCATAAACCGAAGGGACTACAAGCAGCTATTCTCACATATACCCTTGAGAGATACAAAGATTGTCTTGAAGATGTACACGGGGCAAAAAGTCTACCCCAAAGGAAAAATAAGGGTGAACGTTATATATAACGGCAAGGAAACACCAAAAATGGACCTATATGTATTGCCAGATGGAGGACCACCACTACTACGATGTGAATGGATCCGGAAGATACAGCTAGATTGGCATTCCATACAAGCACTGACTGTAGATGCCAAAAAGGATGACGACGTCACACCTGGACGACTGTCAAAAATGCTAACTGACGCACAAGAAGTGTTCCAGCAGGGACTCGGAACACTAAAAGGCATAACAGTGACGATCAAAATAGAGGAAAATGCAAGCCCAAAGTTTTTTTTAAGGCCAGACCGGTACCTTATGCGATCCGCCCAGCCATCGAAGCAGAGCTGGAAGGTTTGGAACGTTCAGGAGTACTGTCCAAAGTGGACTGGAGTGAGTGGGCTACACCCATCATTCCTGTAATGAAGAGGTCGTTGAGTAATACGCCTGGGGAACCAAAGAAGGTTCGCATCTGTGGGGACTTTAAGGTGACAGTGAACCCAGTCCTTCACACTGTACAATATCCGCTTCCGCAGATTGAAGATATTTTTGCCTCGCTATCTGGAGGGAAACGCTTCACTAAGATTGATCTGGCCCAGGCATACCTGCAAATGGAGGTAGAAGAAGCCTCGAAACAGTACCTCACGATCAACACTCATAAAGGTCTCTACCAATACAACCGGTTGGTGTTCGGGGTAGCATCAGCTCCGGCTATTTGGCAAAGGGCAATGGAACAAGTGCTGCAAGGGATTCCAGGGACCCAGTGTTATTTGGACGACATCCTGGTCACGGGCAAAAATGACAGTGATCACCTCGCCAACCTGGAGCAGGTGCTCACTAGATTGAAGGAATATGGGCTCCGAGCTAATCGCCACAAATGCGAGTTTTTCCAGAAGCAGATCTCGTATTGTGGCCACGTTATTGATAAAGAGGGGTTACATAAGTCCCCTGAAAAGATTGAGGCAGTAGTCAAGGCTCCAGCACCGGAAAATGTGTCACAACTGAGGTCGTTCCTCGGGCTGAACTACTACCATAAGTTCTTGCTGAATTTGTCTACAGTACTACACCCACTGAACACCCTACTGCAAATGGGGGTACCATGGAAGTGGAGTGACGAATGTAAACGAGCTTTCCAGAAGAGCAAAGCATTGATCACATCAAAAGAGGTGTTGGCTCATTTCAACCCAGCACTACCAATTCGGGTGGCGTGTGATGCATCACCCTATGGCATTGGAGCGGTGCAGTCGCACAAATTCCCGGACGGCTCGGAGAGGCCAGTAGCCTTTGCGTCTCGGTCACGAACCTCAGCCGAGCGTAACTACGCCCAGATTGACAGGGAGGCCCTCAGCGTAGTGTGGGGAGTGAAAAAGTTCAATCACTATCTGCATGGGCAGAAGTTCACCTTGCTGACTGACCACCAACCACTTGTCTCCATCTTTAATCCAAAGAAGGGCGTTCCGGTGATGACTGCGCAACGGCTACAAAGATGGTCCCTTTTTCTAGGGGCGCACCAATATGAAATCGAGTATAAGGGCACGAAACAGCATGGAAACGCTGATGGGCTATCACGCCTGCCACTGCCTACTGCGGAGGAAGCACCAGCAGTGGATCCTGTCAAAATATTTCATTCGACTATAATTGAATGCTTGCCAGTAACTAACGCTGGTAGAGAAGGAGACCCGAAATGACCCGACACTGTCTCAGGTATATGATTTGACGGTGAAGGGATGGTCAGCACATGGCGACTCACTGTTGCCAGCATTCTCATCCAGAAGAGAACAGCTGTCAGTATGCCAGGGGACCTTGATGTGTGGATCCCGAGTGGTAATTCCACCCAAGTTAAGGGAGAGAGTGCTCAATGAGCTTCACGAAGGTCATCTGGGAGGGGTGAAAATGAAAAGCCTTGCTAGGGCTTGTGTGTGGTGGCCAGGGATCGATCAGCAAATCGAGGACCTGACAAAGAGCTGCTCAGGATGCCAGAAGGTCCAAAATGCACCCATGGGAGTGGCCCTCATCCAAATGGCAACGGGTGCATATTGATTTTGCTGGTCCATTCATGGACTCGATGTTTTTAATAGCCGTGGATGCACACTCGAAATGGCCTGAGGTGATCAAAATGTCCTCCTCCACCACAGAGAAAACTATTGCAGTCCTACGGACCATTTTTGCCAGGAACGGCTTGCCAGAGCAGATTTGCTCTGATAACGGACCAGTTTGTGTCCGAAGAGTTTCGAAGATTTATGAAAAGGAATGGGGTAAGGCATTACACATGCACCCTGTATCATCCAGCCACAAATGGATTGGCTGAGAGGTTCATACAAACCTTTAAAAAAGCAGTAACGGCCATGTGCGATGACAACATTCCACTTCAGCATAACGTGAACAATTTCCTGTTAGCCTACAGAAATGCGACACATGCAGTCACCAACCAGGCCCCGGCCATGATGTTCTTTAACCGAAGGTTGAGATCTCGTCTGGATTTGCTCAGACCAAATGTACGAAGAGATATTGAGAGTAAGCAATTCCAGCACATCAATGAGAAGCCGACAAGGAGCTTCAATGTAGGGCAACCAGTCTTGGCCCGCGACTATCGAACAGAGAAATGGCAACCAGGAACGATATGCACACGGCCAGGGCCACTAATGTACACAGTGGATGTTGGGGAGAACATTGAGAGACGCTATGCTGGCCAGATCCTAGAGTCACAGGAACGAGTCAACCCCATATCTCAGCCATACGTACCTGGTGAGGAACCCGACGTACAGGTCGCATCTACCTCAGAAACAATAGCATTGGAAGCTGATGAATCAACTGACGACAGGGTGCTAGAATCGCCTCCACACCAAGAGCGAGACACTCGGGAAAGGCGTTATCCAGAAAGAATCAGGAAGCCTCCCCAAAGACTGAATTTATAAATAGACTATTTTCAGCTAATGTTGCATGTTAAAAGTGTTAATTGTAATTAGTTTGATATTTAATTGTTAAATGAGTGTTATGGTACTGTTAATCTAAAAGGGGAGGAATTGTAATGTATGTACCTTTAAGGGAGAGAACTACTTTTTACAGCTCCTGTATACTGTAGTACCGGCAGTGACCACACCTGTATATAAACCCTGAGTAGTGATCTGTATAGTTCGTTCTACAGTAACCCTCATTCAGTAAACACCTGTTGTACCGTTTCTCCTGCAGTCTGTGTCTTATTATACACAGACACATTATCCCTGGTGTCCTAGCCAGTATTTATCCCTCAACCAACGTAACAAAAATATTATCTGGTCATTATCACATTGCTGTTTGTGGAACCTTGCTGTGCGCAAATTGTCTGCCGCATTTCCCACATTACAACAGTGACTCCACTTCAAAAGTACTTCATTGGCTGTAAAGCGCTTTGAGACGTCCGGTGGTCATGAAAGGTGCTATAGAAATGCAAGTCTTTTTTTCTGTCTGCTTCCTTCTCTAGTACTATGCAACACTCTCCTTTATGCACCTTTTCTACTTCTATAAGCTGGTGCCCACCCCCCTGCCAATTTAGTTTAAATCCTCCCCAACCACACTAGTGAACCTCCCCGCAAGGGCATTGGTCCTAGTCCTGTTGAGGTGCAAACCGTCTCTTTTGAGTAGGTGGCCCCTGCCCCGGAACTGGTCCCAATGCCCCAAGAATCTGAAGTGGTCCCATCTGCACCATGCCTCAAGCCACGCACTGATCCTCCCGATCTTCCTATTTCTACTCTCACTGGCGCGTGGCACTGGGAGTAACCTTTGAGGTCCTACTTTTTAAACTTCCTAGCTCCTGGAAGTCTGACTGTAGGGCCTCAATACCTGCCCTATGTCGTTGGTACCGACGTGTACCACAGCTTCTGGCTCACTCCCTTCCCCCTGCAGAATATTCTGCACCCTCTCCGTGATGTCCTTTACCCTGGCACCAGGGAGACAACACACCATGCGGGACTCACGGTGACGGTTACAGAAACGCATGTCTGTCCCCCTAACTCTTGAATCTCCCACAACAATGTGGCACTTTATCAAACACCTTTGGAAATCCATGCATACATCAACTGCATTGCCCTCATCAAGAAGCTCAATTAGTTAAACACGATTTGCCTTTAACAAATCCGTGCTGCTTTCCTTAATTAATCCACACTTGTCCAAGTGACTGTTAATTTTGTCCCGGATTATCGTTCCTAAAAGCTTCCCCACCACCGAGGTTGAACTGACTGGCTTGTAGTTGCTGGGTTTATCCTTGCACCTTTTTTGAACAAGGGTTTAACATTTGCAATTTTCCAGTCCTCTGGCACCACCCCCGTATCTAAGGACGATTGGAAGATTATGGCCAGTACCTCTGCAATTTCCACCTTCAGCATCCTAGGATGCATCCCATCCGGTCCTGGTGACTTATCTAATTTAAGTACAGCCAGCCTTTCTAGTACCTCCTCTATCAATTTTTATCCCATCCAGTATCTCAACTACCTCCACTTTCACTATAACTTTGGCAGCATCTGCTTCCTTGATAAAGACAGATGCAAAGTACTCATTTAGTACCTCAGCCATGCCCTCTGCCTCCATGCGTAGGTCTCTAATCAGCCCCACCCCTCCTCTTACTACCCATTTACTATTTATATGCCTATAGAAGACTTTTGGATTTGATGCAGATCTTCATTAAAGGTCTTCCTCACCCTGAAACATGTGGGGAATCTCATTTGGTCAGATGCTGGAACCAGGTCATCCATCTTACCAAGTACAGTATTGCCATATCACAGAAAGCATTTAAATCATTTCCACTCAAGTAATTATGTTTGTGTTTGTTTAAATTCCACTGCTTTACTGTTAAAAGTACAGAAATAAAACTGCAGTTACAGCTCTTGTAAGGGTTCAGCAGGCATTGCATTAATAAAGTCAAAGCTTTCTTTTTAGGTAGGGGTCAGAAGAGTGCAAACATTTTAACCGTGGCGAGGTTCTAATGGGCAGCACGCGTTTTGCAGTGGGTGGTTTGCCTGCAGGGGAAAACATCTACTTGTTTTTTTTGGTCGCTCAGTAAACCTGCTACAGGAAACTTTTTTTTTTATCCGGCACCGACAGGACCGACGTGGTGCCAGTTCATCAAAAATTCCAGATAACCGAAAGCTATAGTAAAAGATACGAGAGCTGAGAGCTCCGTATAAAGCAACAAACCCTGTTGCTTAGCGACAGGTTCAGAACAATGGCCACAAGTTCCAAGCGTCTCTGTAGCTTAGCAACAGCTGCAGCCACACCCTTGCACAGCAATAGATCGAGGAAGGCAAGTACAATATGAAGTAAAACTTACCTGAACCTACTCCTGAATTTTGCCGGTTAACCGAGATTTCCGGTTATTTAGGTGCCGGTAAATCGAAAGTTTCCTGTACCTTTACAGCCTCAGGGGCAAACAGTGGAACAATATCCACAAGCCTCCGTCCAAATCAGTTAAGTGTCCAGGCGAGGACCCTATAGCAGATCACTGATCTATACAATGGACTTTCCAACTCTCATCTTCATCGATAAACAATTGGTATTTTTAAACATATACACTTTCCAACTCTCAACCTCATCTCTAAACAATTGGTATTTTTGAAACATACAAACACTTATTACAAGATACAACAGTAAACAACGTATCAAACAGAATAAATGAAGGGTACGTGACAATCGGTTTAGGGATTAAAAAAAACCCTGAGCTCCTGGCTCAAGCACACTTTTGGCAGTCTTCATACTCAAAATATTCTCAGAGCAGGGGAGTGCAGGTGTAAGGATAGAACTGCAAACAGGGACATTGATGCCTCAGACACACAGAACTAAATTCTGCCCACTGCCCAGATTATAGTTAGAACTCCTCCTTTTCTTTCTCTCACCTGAAGGTGCTGACTCAGTGTCTGATTCAACTGGCACTGTGACTTCTCCAGTACTTTGCCCAAGCCCACTCCAGGAACAAAAATCTAGGCTGACACTCCAGTGCAGTACTGAGGCAGCGCTGCACTGTCGGAGGTGCCGTCTTTCAGATGAGACGTTAAACCGAGGCCCCATCTGTTCTGAGGTGGACGTAAAAGATCCCGTGGTACTATTTCAAAGAAGAGCAGGGGAGTTATCCCCGGTGTCTGGACCAATATTTACCCCTCAATCAAAATAACAAAAATGGATTATCTGGTCATTATCACATTGCTGTTTGTGGAACCTTGCTGTGCGCAAATTGTCTGCCGCGTTTCCCACATTACAACAGTGACTACACTTCAAAAAGTACTTCATTGGCTATAAAGGGCTTTGGGATGTCCGGTGGTCATGAAAGGCGCTACAGAAATGAAAGTCTTTTTTTCCTGTCTAAATCTAGATGAGAGTGTGGGCAAGTTATTTGAGTGTTGGGAAACATCACTGGCAAGATTGATCCTCACCAGAGGCCCACACATGTGCACTGGATAGCAATCAGGAGTGGGATCCCCTGGCTGATTCTTCCTTCCTTGGTCTGGGGCCACTTAGACCAATTGTAGCACCACTTACTGACTCAGCTCACACACCGGGAAGCAAATTGAGACCCTCTGGTCTGTATGTCTCAAGCATCCTTGCTAATCAATAGCGTCTTGCACAGCCAGCTACAACACAAAAGTGAAACTTGCCGGGATTTGCTAAGGCCAGCAGCTGGGAAGATCTTGGGAAATTTTTTAAAAAGCAATGTGACAACACATCAGGAAGGAGAAGAGAGAAATAATGAATGGTGAAAATGTGGAAGAATAGAAACTAGTGTGCGAAGGAGTTCGTACTTTTCACTGAAACGGCACTGATCCCAAAGGCTGCTATAGAAGTCACATTTATTAGGTGTTCTGATCTATTTACAGTCATATACTTTAGAACATAATAAAACCCAAAGGTACAGTCCAATACCTCTTGGCAGAAAGCACAAAAAGTGCATTAGTATAGTCTGTTCTTAAAATGCAGAAGAGCAGTTCTGCAAACGATAACACATCATCTCACCACTTTACAGAGATCTTAAGCTCCAAGTACAATTATTTTAAACATATATCATGACCAGCATCATTTCTACGCTATGTTGTTTTTTTTAAATCCACTGATGATAGAACCTGAAGAAAAAAGTAAAGCAATTGTGCCCTCTATTGGCTACAAGGGCAAAGTGCATGCTAGGTAATGACTACAAATGAGTAAGGCATTGTTAGTACATCACAGACCAGTTTTGCGGGAGCACTTCAACAGTAGCCACTAAAACAGTTTAATGATTACAAGTTTTCAGCATTCACTATTAAAATTGTACATCTAAAAACATCGATATGAAACACCATCCTCGTTTTCCTTTTTAACCCAGTGATTTATCCCCCACCCCCCCCCCCCCACCCCTTTTGTGTCCTGGTTGTGAGGTCCACTTCCTGCAGGTGTCAGTTGTTGGCGAGCGAGCTGTTCAATCTACGGATGCAGGAACTCACTCTCCAGGAAACCATCTGTAGAGAGGAAGAAAGAGACATTTTGAATTATAATGAGATCCATTCTATTTTCAGGCAGAACAGGAAAAAATGCCAAGAGGATTACAGTAATACTGTCAGACATGGAAGTATCCGATGCTATATAAATACAAGAGGGTGAATAATGCAATACTGTGAAAAGACGAATGCTGTATTACGCTCCCTTCTGGTCATGTGATACTGGGATCTTTCATCTTAAAGCTGGCATCATTCTTCTTCCTGTCATTTGACGTCAATCACAAACAGCACAATAGTGCCGTCAATACCTCCTGTTTACTGCTGCCTAACTCACATCCTAGGCACATTTTATTCTGCTGAAAAGGTGCACTTGGCTCTCAAAGCATGGAGCGAATCTTGAACCAAAATTGAACATTGCGCTCCTCCCTCTCCCTTCCCCCTGGAGGAACTGAAAGGTCTTGGAACAAAACAGCTAAAATCTCTTTCCAAGTTTCAACTTTGCAAATAAAAATATATTTCGAACATAAATATATAAAGCCAAATTGTTTTCAACGATTACATTGGAGCTGAGGAATTTTAAATAAGGGGATTGATTGAAGTACACAAGCTGCTGCACTGGAGAGCTTGCTATCTCCTGCGAACCTCAGTGTGGCCGAGGACATTCCAAGCTTGTTGCCAGCGAGCTGAAACGTTAATGCTGTTTCTCTCTCCACAGATGCTGTCTTGTAAGAATTCGCAATAATTTACAGTTCTGAAGATCAATTTTTTTGATTAAAGAATCCCTGGACGTTGTGCTTTTAAATTTCCAGGGATAAAAATGGCTGTCACCACATGGCCGAAGACAAAGGACAATGCTTTGTTTACAAAGCAATTGAATGCTATTAGCATTTGTTTGTATATCGAGTGGATACATCTAAACTGCAGAAGAGACTTTTGTATCTTGAATGGGAACCGTTTAAGAACTGAATGGGTTTTTGAAATCACCCAGCACTGGACAATAGAGCTGTTGCATTCTCTTTTGTTTTAGCCCAGGTGAACTCCAGATGTGGGCGGGATCATTTCGGCCCCACAGTGCAGACTCTAACCCAGTCTAACCACTTTGAGTTAGCCAATCACAGCTTTCTCTTGTGTATTGGACCCTTTGGGCGGGGAACTTTGCACACAGCCCTCGCAGGGCAGAACGGCAGGACCTCACCAGGTATAAAAGATAGCTGCTGAGAAGCTATCTCTCTCTTTACTTCGCTGGACCACAGGTGAGCAGGGTGTTCTGACTCCTCGGCAAGGCAACCTAGCAGGAGTTAGGGGGATGGTGATTTGAGGGTAATTGCCAAGATTGTTTAAGTAACATTGGAGCCATTTTATCCCTCGTTTTCGCCGTCTGCAACCCCGTTATATAGTTTTACTGTAATTACTGTGTTCGTGTGGTATAGTTTATTCTTTTGATTGTAGTTTATTTAGGTAATAAAACTTGATTTTTCTCTCATCCAAACCACTTGTCCGTTTTAATATCATTAATTGTAAGTTCCTCCACTCAGAACTGAAGGAGGGGTAGTGATTCGAAACCGCTGTTTGTAAATTGGTTTAGAGTGCAGCAGCAAAAGCCTGCTGACCAGGTGAATTACCGTAAACCAGGTAAAAGATGCCCCCCTTACAGTCTGACCTGCTGAGTATTTCCAGCATTTTCTGTTTTTATTTCTAATGTTGAGCTGTTTAAAAAAAAAAAAAATGTTTTGACTCCAAACTAACTCAGCACTGCACACAAACTGATAAATTATCAACCAACCTTATGTTTGGTTTATATACAGGCTGCATTTCCTCATCCTCTCTCCAGGTTAAAAAAGTGTCATGTAAATTTCAATACAGTGGGCGAGGTAGCTACCTCATTGCCTGAAAAGTGTCTATTAGCAATGCAAGTCCTTTATTAAATATGAATCAGTAACAGACCTTTACCTTTAGTAGATGAAAAGGACCCTAGTCCTTGGCAGAGTGGCAAAAGTATCTGGCATTTTCCGAACCTTCGCATAATTAATGAATCCTCGGAGGAACAGCAGAAATCCTGAAAGACAGTTAGTAAAAAAATTAGACAAATTCTTCTTCTTGAACAAAAATAATGGAAGCAGCCGCATCATCGTTGATCGATGCAGGATTTACAAGAATGTATGAAAGTGCTTAGTCCCTCAATACTGCATCATTCAGCTGATATGTCTTCAATCAGTACACTATTAACAAGACAGTCTGATATAACGCTCAACACTGCACTTCAGAGGTTTCCTATTAAAATATTGGGCTCAATTCATACCAACATACAACCACCAAGGCCAAAATTTCCATCATTTAACAATTGGGTCCTGCAAATTCGATAAACTGTAATTGTGGAAATAATATTTAGCAAACTGCAAGATGAAGAGAAATACAACTAACAAATGGGATAAAAAATAAATAAGAGGGAGCAGAGCTGCAGAGTAGAGTACCGTAGGGATCAGTGTTTTGACCCTTATTGTTTCTGGATGCAGAAATGAGTTGCAAGCTTGTTAAATTTGCAGACAAAATAATAGAGTACAACAACAACAACTTGCATTTCTATAGTGCTTTTAATTTAGAAAACACCCCAAGGAACTTTATAGTGGAGGGGAGGGAAGAAAAAAATGATAAATGGAATAAACAAATGGACACCAAGCTATGGTGCGACTTAGGACAGCTTGGTCGCAAAGGTAGGTTTTGAGATTTCTAACGGTCGAGGAATTTAGGGAGGGAATTCTAGAGAATAGGGCCGAGACAGATGAAATACTCTACCACTAATGGTGAGAGGGGGAAGAGACAAAAAAGGCCAGTCAGAATAACAGTGTGTGGGAGGGGATGGACTGCTGGAAATGGTTGCCGGGATAGGGTGGGACAAGGCCCTGGAGGGATTTGAAGCACAGGATGGAGATTTTAAATTTAACACTGGGGAAACAGGAAGCCTATATAGGTCAGAGAGGACAGAAGTGATGGGCGACCAGGACATGGGTTGCCGAGTTGGACTTTATAAGGAGTGAAGGATGGGCGGCCAGCAGGTCTAAAGACAAAAGTGTGGGTAAAGGTTTCAAAAGTAGCGAGGGGATAGGAAGGGTCAGAGACAAGTGCTACTAAGAAGATGGAAGTGAGCGATCTTGGTGATGGGTATTATATGGGGTCTGAATCTCAGTTCTGGATCAAACCATCATCTTGTTCAGATTGAGCAGGTGCCTGGTTAGGAGGATGGAGTCAGTGGTAGAATCTGATGATGATGGTTTCAGTAGGGATGGAGAATGCAGCTAAGATTAAGATCTGTTATCCAATGGGGCAGACAAATGGAAAATTACATTTAACACTGATAAATGCAAAGCTTTGTGTAGTGAAAGAAAGAATGGGAAACATAGCTCAAAAAGGGACAACATTTGTGTGAGCAGATTTGAAAGGGAGCTGGGAATTAGAGTAGATTTATCACTTTCAGTGAGCAGAAGGAATTAATAAAGCAAACAGAATGTCGAGACACAAAGAAACTATAAATCTGCAGAAGTAATGCTGAGGCTTTATAATCCACTGGTCAACCTTCACTTAGAATATTGTCTGCAATTCTGATCATAACACTTTAAAAAGAGACACAAATGGATTGCAAAGGGTAACGAAAAGAGCAATAAGGATGATCCCAAGTGTAAAAGGGAAGGAGTTAAAAGACAAAGCTTAATCTCTACAGTCTAGACAGCAAGTTAACATGATTTCAGGAAAGTATATAATATACTAAATGCCATATAGAGGAGGAGAAACCTGAATATTACTTTAAAGTCAGTCAAGCCAGTAGAACCCAGACGAAGCAGAGCAGATCTTAGGGAACAAAAACTTCGCCAGAAGGTAATAAACATTTCAAATAGCCTCGCAGGTATGGCAGTGGATTGAAAGGCATTAGGGGGGGTTAAAGATGCAGTTGGATGCTGGGCTGGGTTACCTGAAATACTCGTGGGGTGAGATCAATAGTGGAATGTCCTCTGCCTTCCCGGATACTCTTATTTTAGGACAGGAAGGGTGGAATTGTAATAAGGATGAGAAACATAATAGGAGCAGGAGTAGGCCAAACAGCCCCTCAAGCCTGCGCCGCCATTCAATAAGATCATGGCTGAACTTCCGACATCAACTCCACTTTACTGGCCTAGCCCCATATCCCTTCGTGCCCAAGAATCTATCGATCTCAGTCTTGAATATACTCAACGACTGAGCATCCACAGGCCTCTGGTAATCTGCATTCAACTGCACCTTTGCACTCACCTTTCACAAAGATTGGCAACAGCGATACAGGAAACTGTGTGTTATCTGGAGGCTAACTGTCCGGAATGCTCGAGCCACCGGCAAAAATCAGGTGCCGTTTTCGTTAGGGTTTTTTTTCCTCGTTGCTTTTTTCCTCAACAGTCAAGCTCTGCAAGGTCTGCTGAAGCTGTTGCTAAGCTACAGAGACGCTTGGACTGTTTAGAAGCTGTACAGGGTTTGTTGACAGATACGGAGCTCAGAAGCTTCCGTATCTTTCAACATTAGCGCTGGAGTGTCCGGCAGTTTTGAGGGAACGGCAACAGCTCGGTCCCGTCGGTGCCGGATAGCACAAAGTTTCCTGTCTATTTATATATCCACTACATCACTCAGCACTAGATAGTTCAATACAGCTGCTTGGGTTTTTATTTATTTTCCAATTTCTTCTCGAAAGTTCATGCTTGGTATTACGTACAGCATTTTAGAAGTGTTTGCATCATTCAGGGTACTGAGAGTTCGTTTGATGGAGGATTTTATGGTATTTTTTCCACTTTGGCATTTATGTGACTGCCAGACAGGGCTGTGCTCCGGGGAAGCCCGAATACTGTGAATGCCGTCTTCAGTCAGCTTTAATTGGATTTTCAACATTTTCTTTTTGTTACTTTTTATTGTGAAATGTAAAGTCAGCAAGTGCTGTTTCTGGGAGAGCAATACTGCCGACATAAAATTTTAATGCAACTCAGCGACGCCGCTCAGCACAGATGTCAAAGTGCTGCGTACAGCATCCAGTATTGGCGCGTGATCATGCTATTTTGGAGCATTTGCGAACAGAATTATTGGCCGTGCTCTCTCAATATGCACAAAAGCTGCTGAAATATATTAAAAACTAAAAACACAAGGAATACTTAAAAAAAAAAAAAAAAAAAATGTTTTCTCCTCTTGCCAATTTCCTTCCTTTGTCCATGCTGTGGTACATTCTTTGGACACTGCTTGCCCTCGGGGAGCTTGTCTCCAGAGTGAATGTTGGCGAGCTATTCAACTGCAGAAGAGGAGGAAGGGGGGCATCGCAGTTGAGCCAAATCCCATCCTGACCCAATGACCACACAGGTGGGCTTCCAACAGGGGTTTGCTGGATAATAATCAGGAGCAAGACTCTTGGCCGAGTCTCTTCTCACCGCCGCCCCCTCCAACCCGCCCGCCAAATAGACCAACTGTAACACCTCTATCCAATGTTTCCTGTAAGTTGCGCAGCGCTCCAGGGGTCCTGCGCAGCGGCTTTTCACTAGAAAAACCACACATGTGCGGTATTTTGAAGTGGCCACGCGGCCCAAATAAAAAATTACAGGGAACATTGCCTCGATTAGTACCCCCTGCAATCAATTCAGCAGAGACCAGTAACTGAAACTGGGTCCTTCCTGATCTGTATGGCTCAAATACATACTGGACAAATTCATAGAATTTATAGAAACTCACAGCACAGAAGGAGGCCATTCGGCCCGTCGTGCCTGTGCTGGCTCTTTGAAAAGCAGTCGTGCTCAGCCCCACATCCCCACTTTTTTGTCCGTAACCCTCTAATTTTGCTCATCCTCAAGTACCTGTCCAACTCGGTTTTAAAATTATTTATGGAATCAGCTTCCACCAGCTTTTCAGGTAGTGTGTTCCAGATTCCGACAAATCTCTGAGTGAAAACATTTCTCCTCATCTCCCCTCTAGATCTTTTTCCAATGATTTTCAATCTATGGCCTCTGGTTAGTGACCCACTCGCCAGAGGGAATATTTTTTCCCTGTTTACTCTATCAAAGCCGCTCATCATCTTGAAAACCTTGATTAGGTCACCTCTTAACCTTCTCTGCTCCAAGGAGAACAGTCCTAACTTTTCCAACCTCGTAACTGAAGTCCCTCATCCCTGGTAACATCCTGGTAAACCTCCTCTGCACCCTTTCTAATGCCTTCACATCTTTCCTGAAATGTGGTGCCCAGAATAGTCCACAATACTCCAACTGAGGCCTAACCATTGGTTTGTAAAGTTCGAGCATGATCTGTTTTTATATTCTATTCCTCTATTTAGAAAATCAAGTAAGCCATATGCTTTTCTAACCACCTTATCAACTTGCCTTGCCACTTTTAAGGATTTGTGTATATGGACACCAAGGTCTCTCTGTTAAGAACATAAGAAATAGGAGCAGGAGTAGGCCAATCGGCCCCTCGAGCCTGCTCCGCCATTCAATAAGATCATGGCTGATCTGATCCTAACCGCCAATCCACTATCACAGAACCATCTCCTGAATCTAACAGAATTAGACACACGAAATAGGAGCAGGATCAGGCTACACGGCCCCTGGGCCCGCTCCGCTACCCACAGGGCCATGACCGATCCGAACCAAGACTCATGTCCAAATTCCTGCCCGCTCCCCATAACCCTTAATTCCCTTTACTTCTAGGAAACTGTCTATTTCTGTTTTAAATTTATGTAATGACGTAGCTTCTACAGCTTTTTGGGGCAGCATATTCCATGGACCTACCACCGAGTGAAGTAGTTCCTCCTCATCTCAGTTTTGAAAGAGCAGCCCCTTATTCTAAGACTATGCCCCGTAGTTCTAGTTTCACCCATCATCGGGAACATATTCCCCGCATCCACCCGATCCAACCCCTTCACAATCTTATATGTTTCAATAAGATCGCCTCTCATTCTTCTGAACTCCAATGAGTAGAGTCCCAATCTACTCAACCTCTCCTCACATGTCCATCCCCTCATCCCCGGGATTAACCGAGTGAACCTTCTTTGTACTGACTCGAGAGCAAGTATGTCCTTTCTTAAGTATGGACACCAAAACTGTACGCAGTATTCCAGGTGCGGTCTCACCAATACCTTGTACAACTGAAGCAATACCTCCCTATTTTTATATTCTATCCCTCTAGCAATGAAAGCCAACATTCCATTGGCCTTCTTAATCACTTGCTTCTGCCCGTTTCACCATCTTATGCCAGCCTATAACTATCCTCATCATGACCTACTACTTTGCCAAGTTTTGTATCATCTGCAAACTTTATAATGCTGCTCCCTACACCAGAGTCTAGGTCGTTTATAAAACTTGCAAAGAGTAATGGACCCAAAACTGACCCTTGGGGAACACCACCTTTACTTCCTGTCACTGAGCCAATTAAAAAAAAATGTTTTATTCGTTTATGGGATCTGGGCATCGCTGGCAAGGCCAGCATTTATTGCCCATCCCTAATTGCCCTCGAGAAGGTGGTGGTGAGCAGCCTTCTTGAACTGCTGCAGTCTGTGTGGTAAACATACTCCCACAGTGCTGTTAGGGAGGGAGGTTCCAGGATTTTGACCCAATGACGATGAAGGATCGGCAATATACTTCTAAGTCAGGGTGGTGTGTGACTTGGAGGGGAACTTGGAGGTGGTGGTGTTCCCGTGCGCCTGCTGCCCTTATCCTTCTAGGTGGAAGAGGTCGCGGGTTTGGGAGGTGCTGCCGAAGAAGCCTTGGCGAGTTGCTGCAGTGCATCTTGTAGATGGTACACACTGCAGCCACGGTACACCAGTGGTGGAGGGAGTGAATGTTTAAGGTGGTGGATGGGGTGCCAATCAAGCAGGCTGCTTTGTCCTGGATGGTGTTGCGCTTCTGAGTGTTGTTGGAGCTGCACTCATCCAGGCAAGTGGAGAGTATTCCATCACACTCCTTACCTGTGCCTTGTGGATGGTGGATTGGCTTTGGGGAGTCAGGAGGTGAGACACTCGCCGCAGAATACCTAGCCCCTGACCTGCTCTTGTTGCCACAGTATTTATGTGGCTGGTCCAGTTAAGTTTCTGGTCAATGGTGACCCCCAGGATGTTGATGGTGGGGGATTCTGCGATGGTAATGCCGTTGAATGTCATGGGGAGGTGGTTAGACTCTTGCTTGTTGGAGATAGTCATTGCCTCACACTTCTGTGGTGTGAATGTTACCTGCCACTTATCAGCCCAAGCCTGAACGTCGTCCAGGTCTTGTTGCATGCGGGCATGGACTGCTTCATTATCTGAGGAGTTGTGAATGGCACTGAACACTGTGCAGTCATCAGCGAACATCCCCATTTCTGACCTGATGTTGGAGGGAAGATCATTGATGAAGCAGCTGAAGATGGTTGGGCCTAGGACACTGTCCTGCGGAATTCCTGCAGCTATGTCCTGGAGTTGTGATGATTGACCTTCAACCACAACCATCTTCCTTTGTGCTAGGTATGACTCCAGCCAGTGGAGCGTCCCCCCTCCCCCACAATTCCCATTGACTTCAGTTTTATTAGGACTCCTTGATGCCACACTCGGTCAAATGCTGCCTTGATGTCAAGGGCAGTCACTCTCACCTCACCTCTGCAATTCAGCTCCTTTGTCCATGTTTGGACCATGCCTGTAATGAGGTCGGGAGCCGAGTGGTCTTGGCGTAACCCAAACTGGGCATCAGTGAGCAGGTTTTCTGTGAGTAAGTGCCGCTTGATAGCACTGTCGATGACACCTTCCATCACTTTGCTGATGATTGAGAGTAGACTGATGGGGCGATAATTGGCCGGGTTGGATTTGTCCTTTTTGTGGACCGGACATACCTGGGCAGTTTTCCACTTTGCCAGATAGATGCCAGTGGAACAGCTTGGCTAGAAGCGCGGCTAGTTCTGGAGCACAAGTCTTCAGCACGATAGCCGGGATGCTGTCGGGGTCCATAGCCTTTGCTGTATCCAGTGCATTCAGCCGTTTCTTGATATCACATGGAGCGAATCGAATTGGCTGAAGACTGGCTTCTGTGATGGAGACCTCAGGAGGAGGCTGAAAAGGATCATCCACTCGGCACTTCTGGCTGAAGATGGTTGTAAACGCTTCAGCCTTGTCTTTTGCACTCACATGCTGGGCTCCACCATCATTGAGAATGGGGATATTCATGGAGCCTCTTCCTCCAGTTAGTTTCTTAATGGTACACCATTCACGACTGGATTGTGTCAGGATTGCAGAGCTTTGATCTGATCCGTTGATTGTGGGATCACTTAGCCCTGTGTATAGCATGCTGCTTCTGCTTTTTAGCATGCATGGTGTCCTGTGTTGCAGCTTCCCCAGGTTGGCACCTCATTTTTAGGTACGCCTGGTGCTGCTCCTGGCATGCTCTTCTACACTCCTTATTGAACTAGGGTTGGTCCCCTGGCTTGGTGGTAATGGTAGAGTGAGGGATATGCCGGGCCATGAGGTTACAGATTGTGGTGGAATACAATTCTGCTGCTGCTGATGGCCCACAGCGCCTCATGGATGCCCAGTTTTAAGCTGCTAGAACTGTTCTGAATCTATCCCATTTAGCACGGTGGTAGTGCCATACAACACGATGGAGGGTGTCCTCAGTGTGAAGACGGGACTTCATCTCCACAATGACTGTGCGGTGGTCACTGCTACCAATACTGTCATGGACAGATACATCTGCGACAGGTAGATTGGTGAGGACGAGGTCAAGTAGGTTTTTCCCTCGTGTTGGTTCTCTCACCACCTGTCGCAGGCCCAGACTGACAGTTATGTCTTTTGTATCCATACTGCCACTTTCCCCTTAATTCCATGGGCTCCCATCAACCTAAGCCTCCCGAGTGGCACTTTGTTGAATGCCTTCCAAAAGTCCACATATACAACATCTGCTGCACTACCTTGATCAACCTTCTCTGTTACCTTGTTAAAGAACTCAATCAAGTTCGTCAGACACTATTTACCTTTAACAAATCCATGCTGGCTCTCCTTTATTAACCCATGCCTTTCCAAATGAAAGTTTATTTTGTCCCCGATAATGGTTTCCAATAACTTCGCCACCAAGGGTGTTAGGCTGATTGGCCTGTAATTTCCCGGTTTATCCCTCTCCACTTCATTGAATAGTGGTATAATATTAGCAACCCTCCAGTCCTCCAGCACTACTCCTGCATCCAATGAGGACTTAAGTATTGTGACCAATGCCTCTGCTATTTCTACCGTTGCTTCTTTCAGCAACCTAGGATACATTCCATTTGGACCAGGTGACTTACCAACTTTCAGCAATGCTAATCTTTTTAGTAAGTCTTCTCTATCTATTACTATCCTGTCCATAACTTCCCTCTCTTCTTTTAGTGTAACCTTCACATCATCCGCTTCCTTTGTGAAGCCAGATGCAAGTACTCATTTAATACTTTTGCCACATCCTCTGGCTCCACATGAAGATTTCCCTTTGGGTCCTTAATAGGCCCAACTTTTCCCCTAGCAAACCGTTTAAACTCTTTGGGCCGTATTTTCCGATCGGAGGCTTCCTGTGTGCGGAGACCTCCGATCTGGAAAAAATCTACGGACTTACCCGAGGGCTCCAGAGGTCTGGACACTTCCGCTCCTGGGCCTCTCCAACTCGAAATGTGCAGGGCCCACGTATCCCAGAGGCGCAGGCGGTTTGCAAGCGTCCCTGGGATCACGTGGGCCATGGGGAGCCAATAGGAGAAGGGAATCTCCCTTCATACACTTGACAGATAGACCTATCAAATATATGAATGGAGATCACCCCAAAAACACAGTAAACCATTAAATACATTTTTTAAAGAATCACATTTTTTAAATTAGTTAAAATTACAATAAATTAAATATTTTAAACAAAAATGTAATTTTTAAAAATAAAAAAAAAGTTTTTTTACAGGGCTAAAAATAAGCTTTGCTTTTTAAATGATAAATGGGTGAAAACTTTTTTTAAAACTTTTTTTTCAAATCTTATGCTGGTAAAAGCAGGCCTTATGCTTTTACCAGGCATAAGACTTCTAAGGGTTTTCTGCGGGCGGAGGTTCTCCAGAAAGCGGAACTATCCGCCCCCAGAGGCCCTTCTAAAGGGCAGGTGTCCGATCTGTCAAGAGCATTCTTGACAGATCGGAAATGCCGGTTTTCAGCGCATGCGCTTGGCATGCCTGAATCCGCCATTTCCGATGTCCCTATGGGTGTGTACACAGCTCGTACCCACCCGTCGGGATCGGAATATACGGCTCTACATGTTTATAAAAAGTTTTCGGGTTCAATTTAATGTGGCCTGCTAATCTTTTCTCGTAACCTCTCTTTGCCTCCCATATTCACTTTTTCCAATTCCCCCCTGTACTTTCTATAACCTTCCTGGTTATTAACTGAATCTTGCTCCTGACATTTGTCATAAGCCTCCTTATTCTGTTTTATTTTAACTTTTATTTATTTTGTCATCCAGGGCGCATTAGCTTTGGATGCTCTACCTTTTCCCTTCAAAGGAATATGCTTAGATTGCACCTGAGCACTCTCTTCCCTGAACGCCCTGCATTGCTCCATTACTGCTTTACCCTGCAATCATCTTTACCAATCTACCTGTGCTAGGTCAATTCTTAAATCACTGAAATTAGCTCTTCCCCAGTTTAGCGTTTTTTCCTTTTTCTGGTCACTTTCCAGAATTACTTTAATCCGAGTTATGTTGTGGTCACTGTTAGCCATTGGGCCAAACTGTAATTTTTAAATCAAGTTTCTGTCAGTACCTTAGGGGCAAAGTTCACAAAAAAAAAATTTTCCCGCAGTATTTCTTTGACATAACTATGCCTTTAAAAAAAAAACAATGAAATGCATCTTATAATTGCAAATTGTATTTGTAAGTTGCCTCTAAAATACAAACACAAGGCAGGAGAAGGATTCCATTACAGTAACAGACCGACAGCTCTGCATTCTTATTCTACAAGACAGTTTGGTCACTTTCATTACAGTTTATTTCAGCTGGTGAATTGTTCATTAATAAAAATGACATTTAAAAAAACTCAAGCCAAATCTGGTCAGACTGCGGTCTGAAAGTTGCAGAGATGATACTGTGGTATGAACTGAAACACTGCAGGCTCAATTATTTCACTTGTTCTCCTCCATTTACAAAAATAAACTATTTAGACAGCCCGTCCTGGGAACAAGAAACCGTTTCACTTCAACCACTGTACAATATTAAGATACTTAGAATCGACAAAGATTACTTTATAGATGCAATCAACCTCCAACATCTTTATGATTTTTAAAAATACAATATCTTATTGTAAGAAGTCAGAAAGTACTGTTCGCTGGGAGGACAATATTGCTGACATAAAATTTTAATGCAAGCTCAGCACTGATGTCAAACTGCTGCACTGTTTAATCACGTCACTTGTGGGAACACGTAGGAACAGACAAATGGCTCAATATTCTGTCTCTGTATGCACAATAGCTGATGAAATATATTAAAAACTGAAATAACATCACAACCTGGAGCAATCAAAAACTATGTACTTCCCTGGAGCTCCATAAATCCTGATTTGGAAAGGTTGGGTGATTGGGCAGAAACATGGCAAATGCAGTATAATGTGGATAAATGTGAGGTTATCCACTTTGGTGGCAAAAACAGGAAGGCAGATTATTATTTGAATGGCAATAGATTGGGAGAAGGGGAAGTGCAAAGAGACCTGGGTGTTCTTGTGCACCAGTCGCTGAAGGTAAGCATGCAGGTGCAGCAGGCGGTTAAGAAGGCAAATGGTATGTTGGCCTTCGTTGCGAGAGGGTTTGAGTACAGGAACAAGGATGTCTTGCTGCAGCTGTACAGGGCCTTGGTGAGACCGCACCTTGAGTATTGTGTGCAGTTTTGGTCGCCTTATCTGAGGAAGGACGTTCTTGCCATGGAAGGAGTGCAGCAAAGATTCACCAGGCTGATACCTGGGATGGCAGGAATGACGTACGAGGAGAGATTGTGTCGATTGGGCTTATACTCACTGGAGTTTAGAAGATTGAGAGGGGATCTCATCGAAACCTATAAAATTCTGTCAGGCCTGGACAGACTAGATGCAGGAAGGATGTTTCCGATGGCCGGGGAGTCCAGAACCAGGGGTCATAGTCTAAGGATAAGGGGTAAGGCATTTAGGACTGAGATGAGGAGGAATTTCTTCACCCAGAGAGTGGTGAACCTGTGGAATTCTCTGCCACAGAGGGCGGTGGAGGCCAGTTCATTAAATATATTCAAGAAGGAGTTGGATATATTTCTTAAGGCTAAAGGGATCAAGGGATATGGGGAGAAAGCAGGGACAGGGTACTGAATTTGGATGATCAGCCATGATCTCATTGAATGGCGGAGCAGGCTCGAGGGGCCGAATGGCCTACTCCTGCTCCTATCTTCTATGTTTCTATGTTCTCCAATTACCCGACAGTCGGGTAAATGCAGGGACACACAGAACCAGACAAGATGGTAACAATGACAGGAGACACACTCAAAGCTGTGGCTAATCTTCTTCATCCCAGATGGGGCAGCTTTACTTTTGTAAGATGCTGTGCTTTGTGGCCTTGAGGAGAACATAAGAGTCTCGCTGGGGCTATGGCAGACAACCCTGGGATTAATCTAGCTACTTAAGCAAGTATTCAACAGATTATGCTGCCTGAAACATTTCACTCTACCTCCCACATGATTTTATAAAAGTTTATTTTTGCCCTATTTTATAGGTGCCATTCATTTGCCCCATGCCGCACACTATTGTCTGGTCAAAATGGCTGCTGTGAAATGTTCTCACCTTAAGCTGACCATTTCTCCTGTACTAAGTACTGCATTCCTATGCTCACCAACCTTTCTTGGCTCAACATTCCCCCAGTGCATAGACTTTAAAATCTTCAGCTTCTCTGTACTTCAAAATTATATCCATCCTCTGCTCTTCCAACCCCGGTCTACTGTACAATTCCACCATTGGTAACACAGCCGTCAGCCACTGTATCTCGGCATTATGAAATTCATTTCTTAAACCCCTCTACCTTGCTAATCTTCTTTCAAAAGCCTCCAGATCGATCTCTTCCTTCCTCTCAGTCACATCCCCCAACTTCTCTTCCCGCTTCCTCCTTTGATAGCCTATAAAGCATTGGGGCATTTCATTACATGAATGGTGCTACGCAAATGGGAACGGTTGTTTCGGAGGCACACATGAGCTGCACAGGAATTTCCTCTCCTCATGAGGAACTGCTTGGGTCTCCAAATACACTGCAGAGATTCTAAATCTGGTGGAGTAGAAATACTGAATTAAATAAAACTAACAGTGACTAGATCATGCAAGCCCTGAAACTCGGTTTTAAAAGAATGATCAAAAATAAGAATATTTAAAAAAGGAGATTAGACACTTACCCAGTACCAGGAAAACCCACCAGAGCCAGTATTGACCGTCAAAGTATCCAGGGAAATAAGTAGAGAACTGAAAGACAGAATCAGTATTATTATTTTATTTTTATTTATTTTTTTTTAAGTCCACAGATGTAACAGAATATATTGCTTTAGCTCTTCAATGACTGCAGTGACATTTCTGTATCAACAATAAAAGTAATAATTAATGTGGGGCTCAGATAGCAATCTCATTATTTTCACTAAAGTGAGTAGAGAAGCGGGAAGCAATTCAGCCCATCCAGCCCATCCCTCCATAGAAACCTACATTCTTCCCACATCACAAGAAAAACCCAACATTAATAGGCGTTTCTCTTCGACATCACAACAGTGACTACATTTCAAAAGTACTTCATTGTCTGTAAAGCACTTTGGGACGTCCCGAGGTCCTGAAAAGTGCAATATAAATTCAAGTCTTTCTTTCTTACCGTGTAACCAGAATTTCCCTTACATCTCAAAGGCTAAAAACTATTCCAGCCTCTGGTCTAGGCAAGAGAGAGACTGAACCATGAAAGCACAGGAAGCAGCGTGGTCCTGGGTGAAACTAAACCAAAACGAGTGCGGGAGCATATTACAGAGAGACAGTTAGTAAAGAGACCGTTTATACTGACTGCTGCCAGGAGCAGTGTGTAGTTTTAAAAGATCAGTGCTTTTACTGCTGTCATTGTTTCAGAGTTTGCATTATTCTGCAGGGTTAGTGGTTTCATTTCAATATAAATAAATCTAACTTGGTTTATTCGGAATCTGAGCCCTGCTCAAGCGTTGTGCGTTGGTAATACCATCTTCTGGAATTGCTCAGAGAGAAATCAAGTGCAGTGTGTGCTAGTGATCTAGGATTGTGTGAACCCTAAAGGCCACATGGTTCCTGTGACAGCAGAAAATTATAGGACTACAGCTTCTGGCACATAAGGTCTGCTTATGGGAAGAATTCAAGAAGTATGACGAAGCCCACCTCAAAAAGGAACAGCTCAGTAAAACACCTTTAAATTACATCACACTGGTGGCAGCAAGTTGAGAGAATTTCCTGTCACGCCAAGTTATGAAAATGATGTCTGAATATTTTTGGGACTATGTGAAAGGTCTCAATCACACAAAGCAGTATAAAAACTGGAATTACAATTTACAGAATGCATTCTTTGATTGCAATAGTCTCTTCTTTCATCTCATGAAGACATTGCTTTCATGAAAACACTTCTGTGCCATTATCATCAGAACTACCTTTGTACCCATGCCGACATTTTCCTATTAAAATGGGAAATGGCTACCATAGTGTAGAAGTCACAATATTGTATAAAGATACAAATAAAAAAAGTGTGCTTGTGCCATTACTTGGCAGCAGAATGCCCACTTTAGCACACAAATTGCAGCACCAGGCTTGACGATGATAAAACCTTACGAGAAGTTGAAATTGATGTTACTGAGGAGAATAAATCTTCATTTGGATTTAATAACCAAAAGGAAAGCTCAATTTTAATTTATTATATAGATGGGAACAACATAGGGAAAGACAAAACATGAAATGGGCAAACATTTCACTCACCCGGACAATGAGGATCCATTTAATGAGCGAGAGGCCAAATCCAGAGATGGCCCCATACCGACCAGCAGCTGAAGTGGTCAAACAAAATGATAAGAAGAAACCAATCCAGTTGAACAGGAATGCCACTAGGAAACATAGGAAAGGCGAAAGAGTGTTACGATCGAAAATTTTAATTTGTTTATTTCTTGTAACTTCTCTATCATTCTCAGATCCCCATCCCCCCCAACTAATACCTTCCTGATGCGCTATCAATTACTCAAAAGACTGAGGTTAAGCGAGTAACTAACAGGCTTTTATTAACAAGAGAATGAAGGTGTGCCTCGAGTGGTCGACCAGTCCAGAATACAGAGGGACTGTGGAGCAGTCACCTTTATACCTGGACTCGTGGGAGGAGTCAGCCGAGGCATGTACAGACATGTACACAGTGGAATACAAACACCCACACAGGCAGGTATAACAGTGGTTTACCACACTTCCCACAGCTAGTAAACTACGATGTTCCGGAATGTAGACTTCTAAATACCACTCCGCCAACATTAAGTGCGGCAGCGCAGCAGCTCTGGCCACCAGTCTGCCTTAGCCTGACCTTGTCCCAGATCCAAATCGAAGGAACAGGGTCAATGGCATAAGGGGAAGGTGCCTGCAGCATTTTCAGTAATCCTTAGACGTCCACTGTATATAGGCCAGGAATTTCAGAGTGGCACCATGCCATCCAGATGGGAGGGGCAGGTCATTCTGCCAGAAGATTGAAGCATTTTTAGAAAAATAATCCATTTTGCAGAAACCACTTTCCTAATGGCAGCTGAGCTGTTAAGAACCCAACACCGTGAGCCCCACTTATTCCACTGGAATGCATCATGCAGGTGTCCTTTGCATTTGGGGCAATGGAGGTGAAGCAGGCAGGATTTATCATGGGTGCCATAATTTCACCAGTCCCGCCTCCTCTTGAGGTGAGAAAGGGCATGTTGGCAGGAGGAGTAATTGGAAATTTCTCACTGGGCAAAAAATGAGGCAGAGGCTCTTCAGACCTGGGTTCCACTCCAAATTCCAGCATGCCCACACACCCCTGTAACACCCACCTAGGTGCAGGAATTTCAGGCCTCTAATGTTAAAGCCACTCCAGTAACTTGCACACATCGGTGTAGTAGGACTGGACCTGCCAGTTATCCTTCATTCCAGACAGGGAAGTTCTAAAGATCACGCAGGGAAATTGGTGAAACGTTATCAATTCAGCAAATCTAAACGTCTGTTAAGGCAATCTCTTTCTGATGAGACGTTAAACCAAGGCCCTGTCTGCTCTCGCGGGTGGACGTAAAAGATCCCATGGCACTATTTCGAAAGAGAGCAGGGGAGTTATCCCTGGTGTCCTGGTCAATATTTATCTCTCAATCAACATAACAAAAACAGAATGGCCCAGAAATTCAGGTCGGGGGCTTCCCGCGGGTGCAAGCCCCCGACCTGCACTTACCTTGCGCGCTGGCAGTTGAGCTCTGGGGCCCTGTGGAATTCCGATCCGGGGCCTGGTCCAGCTGCCGGCGCGCTGTGCTTGCGTATCCCAGGGGCGTAGTTAGTGCGATGCGTCCCCTGGGATCACGTGAGCCATGGGCAGCCAATCGGAGGAGGGAAAAGCCCATTCATAAGATTGACAGGAAGACCTGTCAAAACTTATAAATACTACGGCCCCAAAATAGCACTAAACCTTCAAATAATTTTTTTTTTTTTTTTAAATCACACTTTTTAAATAAACTATAAATTACATTAAATAACTATTTTAAACAATAATTTAAATTTTTGAAAAAAATAATTTTATATTCTAACGGGGCTAAAAATAAACTTACCTTGCTTTAAAGTATTTAAAAATAATAAACCGGTGGAAAAAATGTTTTAATTTTAATTAATTGACCACTTACCTTGTAAAAAGCAGGCCTTACATTTCTAAATACTGCAGGCTTACGATCCCGGGAAAACCTGCAAAAAAAACCCTAAGTTCAAAGCGCACGCGCAGCCTCTCCTGCGCGCGCGTTCGACCTCTGAACCCCTTCATTCAGAGGATCGGAAGTGCCAGTTTCCCGCGCATGCGCAGTGCATGCAGGAAACCGGCACTTCCATTCGGCCTACGGGTGAGTACCCCGTGCGTACTCTCACCCGGGGAGACCTGAATTTCTGGGCCAACATCTGGTCATTCTCACATTGCTGTTTGTGGGAGCTTGCTGTGCGCAAATTGGCTGCCGCTTTTCCTACATTACAAGAGTGACTGAACTTCAAAAGTACTTCATTGGCTGTAAAGCGCTTTGGGACGTCCGGAGGTCGTGAATGGCGCAATATAACTGCAAGTATCTCTCTTTATAATATTAATGTTCCAAATTACTGGAGCTGCTAACTCAAATTTAACACTAGCACGATTTGTTAACCATCTCCTGGAGTTTAGTTTTACAGTATTAAATTATACAGGTACCATAAAATAATTAGAAATGGCAGCCAGTAAAGTTTTGTCTGTCGATACTTAATGCACTGACCAGGCCGCCACTCTATATCCATACATTTGCCGTTTAATTCTTTTACATAAATTTCTATCTTCTGATTAGTAAATAATCTGGTTACACAATTCTCAGAAATGCTAATGTTAGTATGAATATAATGTAAAAATAATCCTTACTGAAGAATGTCAGCATGAATATACCATCATTCCCTATCCTGAGCTGGTCTGCATCATCAAAGTCATCCCTTCCTGAAAAATCATCATCCTGTTTGGACAAAAAGAAATACATTTTAGATTTGTCCTTTTTTTTTTGGAGGATGAAAACATACAAACAGGATAACCACATTAAGCATCTAAAAATTTTGACCAGAAAGCTAGCAAATAAATCAGAAAGCCATCAAGTTAAAGTCCTGCACCAGTTGTAATGCTGAGGCCCTGCACCTTAATCTACTTTCCAACCTCAAACTTGAATACTACTCTTCTCTGCATCATTGATTTGGCAACTTGTGGTTGAACCTTCTGCACCCACTTTTATGCTCCTCATCCCGAGTGTTAATATTTCATTCAGGGCTCATGCTTAGTTACTTCTCTCACAATTGAATCACCCACTACTAATGAATTCCCACACTCAACTTTCTCCCCTTAACTCCCTCTGCCAACCTCAGGCACATACATTTTTTTTTATTTTTTTTTAAAATAAAAACAGCGCAGTGGCATTGCTCAAGGCTGCCCTCCTCCAATCAACACCCTTGTAACAAGCATTCAGTATTGATACAAAAGCAAAATACTACAGATGCTGGAAATCTGAAATAAAAACAGAAAATGTTCTGACAAAAGGTCATCGACCTGAAACGTTAACTCTGTTTCTCTCAACAGATGCTGCTTGACCTGCTGAGTATATCCAGCAATTTCTGTTTTAATTCAGAATTGATAACTTATTTGCCAAAAAAGTGCACATACTTTTTACCTCTTCCCACCTTGAATGGTCGCTACTTCCAATCTTTAATCCTATCACTCTGTCTCTCTGCCTGTCGGGTGAACACCGCCTGGACCATATATTCCAAAAACCCTTCCACCTGCTGCATATGATGCAGCATCTCCTGCTGTTCAAGCTCAGTAACTCTGAACTTCTGAGCCACTGAAACACTTTCCAAAAGTGTCTCTGCCCTGGATGCTCAAACCATTAGGAACTTCCACATCCAGATTCACACAATGCAGGTCAAAACTGTGCTGCCATTTTAAAACCTGCTTACATTTTTGTGTATTATATAGCATTAGGCAGATAAACTTAAAATACACAGTATAAAAATCTAACTAATGAATCCAACATTTATACACCAATTACTGTACCACACACAAACACTAATTACAGTATGTAAAAATAAACACTCTCATCAGAAGCAGCAGGAGCCCCTTCACCAATTCCTGGGGCATTCCACTTAGTACATCTTCCTGACCTGACATCACTCCCCTAACCAGTACCTGCTGCTTTCTCCCTTTCAGCCAGTTCTATCCATCTCTATGTTTTATCCAGGATACTTTTTAAAAATTCATTCATGGGATGTGGGCGTCGCTGGCAAGGCCAGCATTTATTGCCCATCCCTAGTTGCCCTTGAGAAGGTGGTGGTGAGCCGCCTTCTTGAACCGCTGCAGTCCATGTGGTGAAGGTACTCCCACAGTGCTTTTAGGGAGGGAGTGCCAGGATTTTGACCCAGCGACGATGAAGGAACTGCAATATACAGGAAACTCTCGATTTACCGACACCTAAATAACCGGAAATCTCTGTTAACCGGCAAAATGCGGGAGTAGGTTCAGGTAAGTTTTACTTCATATTAGTGGCCGTTCCTGGATCTGTGGCTGTGTAACTGTGGTTCCTGCAGCTGTTGCTAACAGGGACGCTTGGTCTGCGGCCGGGGTTCCTGCACCTGTTGCTAAGCAACAGGGAAGCCTGGCTTTGTTGCGGTGTACAGAGCTCTCGTACCTTTTACTATACCTCTCTGTAATCCAGACTTTTTGATAAACCGGCACCACGCCGGTCCCGGATAAAAAAGAGTTTCCTGTACTTCCAAGTCAGGATGGTGTGTGACTTGGAGGTGGTGGTGTTCCCATGTGCCTGCTGCCCTTGTCCTTCTTGGTGGAAGAGGTCGCGGGTTTGGGAGGTGCTGCCGAAGAAGCCTTGGCAAGTTGCTGCAGTGCACCTTGTAGATGGTGCACACTGCAGCCACAGTACGCCGGTGGTGGAGGGTGTGAATGCTTAAGGTGGTGGATGGGGTACCAATTAAGCGGTCTGCTTTGTCTTGGATGATGTCGAGCTTCTTGAGTGTTGTTGGAGCTGTACTCATCCAGGCAAGTGGAGAGTATTCCATCACAATCCCGATATCTCTGCGCTCCGCCAATTCTGGCCTCTTGAAACATCCCCGATTTTAATCGCTCCACCATTGGCGGTCATGCCTTCAGCTGCCTATATCCTAAACTCTGGAATTCCCTCCCTAAACCTCTACGCCTCGCTACTTCTTTCCTCCTTGAAGAAGCTCCTTAAAACCTACCTCTTTGACCAAGCTTTTGGTCATCTGCTTTAACATCTCCTTAAATGGCTCGGTTTGAGAACGCTCCTGTGAAGTGCCTTGGGATGTATTATGTTAAAGGCGCTATATAAATGTAAGTTGTTGCTGTTGTTTTGTTGCCTTTTCTGAAACTGGAAACCATGGTGGCATTTCTCCAATTGAGTGGGAACTCCCTTGTATTCACTAAATTCACCTCATGATGACTGCCACCACATGGGAGATTTTGTCCCTAATCTCACTTAGCACCCCAAGGTAGATCATTAATTCCTTGAAACTTATTGGTTTTAACACCTTCAAGGCTGTCTCAGACCTCCATGGAAGTGATGACCGCCATGCTGCTAGTGTCTTCCATGGTGAACACTTCCAGGAAGTAATCAATTATGTTAACTAGTTTTAGTTTCAATCTCCATTTGAATCTTTGGGAAATCTCAATTCTTCTTTGCTAACCCTTTTGTTGTGTGATATGGAGAATTTCTTTAACACTGCTCTGGTTAACAACACCTTTAAATCCCTCATTGTACGAAAAGCTACAAACAGTAAATACATTGAGTTAAAACTTGGATGATCAGCAGAACATGAATCTAAAAATGATTCCAGCTTTAAAGATTGTTATAGACAGTAGTTGCACATGTCAAGCTGTTGAATCCATTTTCTACACATGAAACCCTTTGACATTAACTTCCTTTAGAGCTAACAAGACTTGGAAAGATTAACCAATGCCCAGATGTCACTATTAGATCTTTTGCAAAGCACATACAATGACCCAGGGTTGCGTTTCAGAACTGGAACCATTACACTGCAACTGCAGTGACTGAGAACAAAGTGATGACATGATACTGCTCTCCAAATAGTTCATTAGTTGAACGCACCACAGGAATAAACCATATTTGATCCTTGGTTTGTACCATGATTTAAATATAGCTCTTGCTGTAGTTGTATGTATTTGTTCCATTTTCAGGACTATACATTGGCACTATTCATTGCTATCAAATACCATCAGTAACTTCCTACTTAAAATTAACATGTTAATACCAAGAAACAACTTGGTCAGCAGTGGTCAAGTGGTAATATTTCAGTGATAATTTTTTGTTAATTAACATCTTTTGCCTTTGAATCCATCCTAGTTCATTTCTACTGTTTGGATTTCACAGGGATCGGCTTTAAGCAGCTATTAGGATCAGATCAGCCATGATCTTATTGAATGGCGGAGCAGGCTCGAGGGGCCGATTGGCCTACTCCTGCTCCTATTTCTTATGTTATTAGTCTACAGTGTCACCATGCATGGATCCTGAAATCCAGACAATTACAAACTAAGGTCACTGCTAATATACAGGAAATGAGCCGAAGAGAAGGAAGTTTTAATTTAATAGTGAGATGCTGTACAAATATATACATTTTACACAATCTTCTTTACCTAAAAAGTGCAAAGAATGTGGAACTCGGTATCACAAGGAGTAATTGAGGCAAACAGTATAGATGCATTTAAGGGGAAGCTAGATAAGTACATATGGGAGAAAGGAATAGGAGGATATGCTGATAGGGTTAGATGAAGAGGGGTGGGAGGAGGCTAGGAGGCTCATGTGCAGCATTAACACCGACATAGACCTGTTGGGCTGAATGGCCTGTTTCTGTGCTGTACATTCTATGTAATCGCTTTGTGTTGCAATTAAAATTCCTTTGTTTCTGTGCATGATTTTTAAGTATCTCCATGTGTTTGAAAGTCTCTTTATAATGTCATGAGCTTAATAGGAGAGAAGGAGACACTTATCTTACCAACAAAATCCACTATAAGATTGGCATGAGACCATCTCATTTAAGCAGCACAATACTTGACTCCATTAACAACTATCCAAACAAGCAATATTTCATGGTTTAACATCCCATTTTTTCACAAGCACAGATTATCTTAAAAACTAATAACTGTGCTTATCCTTGCTTGCAGATCTCTTACGAATTTTGCAGTTCCTCTCCCAGGGGCTTATTTTAGTAGCAAAGCCACTCAATTCTGTAACAGATGTCTGGTAATATCCGTGCTTAGAGGAATTCTATGGTCCCTAGTTTACACATTCTGTGCTAACTTGAGATCTTCGGCGCATCAGGAACTTGAGACTTGATAATCTCAGCCACAAAATTTAACCGCCTGAGATTCAAAGAGAAGCACAATGCCGGGGAGACTAAAATGTAATTTAAAGACCCCAAGAGAAAAAGAGATTTAACTGACGATTATGGAAGTAAAGTCAATACTGAATCAATTATCAGTGGATCAACAATCTTAAACGATGCTGGCTGCTACTCTAGGTTACAGTGATTCAGCATTTCTCTTCAAAATGGCCATACCTAATTCATGGAATTCACTATCTTTGTGGAACAGACTAGAGCGGAGGTAAAATGGTTACTAAAATTAACTCCCTCCCCCCCTCACAATTAACCAATCTTGTTAGATACTCAATTTTTTGTAAGATGATTCATGAAGTTGTAATTGCTTCACGTCAAATCTGAACTTTAATTTGAAGTAGTGAAGCACAGAAGACACTCATTAAATGGTCTCTTAAGAAAGATGGACTATTTCTCTGCGTTATCTTGCACTGTCACTTAGACATATAGGCCCGTATTTTCCGATTGCAGGCCTCCCGCGGGCGGAGGCCTGTGATCTGGAAAAATCTATGCCCTTACAGGAAGACCTGTCAAATACACGAATGGAGATCACCCCAAAAACATAGTAAAACTTTAAATAATTTTTTTTTAAATCATATTTTTTAAATGACTTGAAATTACAATTAATTATTTTAAACAAAAATTAAGTTTTTTGAAAAAAGTATTTTTAAATGATAAATTAGTGAAAAAATTTTATTTTTACTTTTTTCAACTCTTATCCTGGTAAAAGCAGGCCTTATGCCTGCTTTTACCAGGCGTAAGAATTGTAAGGGTTTTCTGCAGGCAGAGGGTCTCCAAAAAGCGGAACTATCCGCCCGCAGAGGCCCTTCTCCCGGAGTATCCGTCAAGACCATTCTTGACAGATCGGAAATGCCGGTTTCCAGCGCATGCACTGTGCATGCCTGAAACCGGCATTTCCGAGTTCCTACGGGTGGGTACACAGCGCGTACCCACCCCTAGGGATCGGAATATCTGGGCCATAGAGAATGCTCATCAAAGCGCACTCTCAAGTTTAAAACTGCATCAGCTGCACCTCAAACTCAGAAATAACATCTACTGAAATCTGTCACTCATTTAAATACTTAACAACATAGCAGAGTAATGGATTAGTTAATGTTACCTCACATATAAACATTTTGTTGTCTGTACATTTTTCTAATGTTATTTCCAACATTTGAAAACTACACATTACAACACTAAAATTGTCTCTCCCCATAAAAATCTAATTCTAGCAGCTGTAAGTAAAAGCAACAGCCGCCTCAGGGAATCCAGCTTTTCAATAGCACAAGTAGAGACAGGTTTATTGATGTGGGTTGTCCTCAAACCCAGATCAGAGGAAGGTAGAATTTAACAGCTACAATAGTTGGAGAATATATAACAAATATTGCTAGTGTGCCTTAGAACAAAACCAAACATATGTTATAGAAACAGACAAAAAGTAACAGGTATGAAGAGAACAGGTAGATTTGAATCTAGTGGCTAAGTAGATGCAAGTTATAAAAAGTAAGACCAGATTCCTGTTACTATTAGAATGGAATGAGAATTGGGATGCCAGGGAAATCATATTTATATAAATAGAAAATTATTTTTGTAATTTCTCCTGAAAAATGTGTGAAGCATCCAAAATGATAGAGGTTGTGTTGTCAATTAAATCTTGGTTGGCCTGCCAAGACCGTCTATGTTATCATAATAGGGAAATGGAGAGGGTTCCTTCTCAGAAAGGACAAACCCTTTTAACTTATCTCATTGAGGGCAGGATGAAGTTAGAGATGGAATAAATCAAAATGGGGCGAGAGATCTGTTTTTCATAGCTTTTTAAAGAAAAACATATTAGCGGACATATAATGCATTAGACTTTGTTGAACATATTTTTGTCTAGTGGTCCAGCTGTAGTATAACTTGTGCATTCGTGTGCAGGTTAGATTCTCACCCGTCCAGAAACCAGAGGCAAGGTTGCTTCAACTTTTGTTCGTTCAGCCTCGTCATATGAAGGGAGTGTGGTTGCCACGCTGTAGGACGGGGGCTTTGGAAATGCAGAATCCTCTTTGTAATCAAAGTAGGCTGGAGGAAAAAAAAAAGCATTAAAAATATATGGTACAGTGCAGAGCCATTTTCGCTCAGTCTATGTACAGAATTGCTTCTTTTTGGTCAATTGTTTTCTTTCTGTGGAACATTCCACACACCTTACAGGATGGGCTGCAGAGCTGCTCTAGCCCTCTGCCAAAGGCACACTACAACCAGCTACTGTGTGATTAAAGGTTGTTCAGAGACACTGGTCCACTGATTTTCCCTTCATTTACTCAAAGACTCCCTCAATTTGTTAAGTACATTAACAATTTATATTCCCACTATATTCACACGTGGCCCAAGATTAACATGTGGAAATTTACCATGTCTCTACAAACTTACTCCTGTGCCTATGCTTTAAAAAAGGTACTGGCCAGAGGCAGCCCGAGAACAAACATTTTGTGCTGAATTCTCTCTTCAGTGACACTGTGAAATATGATCTGCCAGCCACAAATATCAGCGCCAGCCAGAAATACTCCAAGACCAGCCACAAGCCCCAGCACACTATTCTGTGATGCCACTGGAAGCGCTCCAACTATTGATGGGTGCCAAAACATCCTTTTCTTCAGGCACCTATCCTGACAAGAGTCCATTCATGATTGCAATGCTGCAGCAATGTGTTTCTACCCTTAGAGGGCCTCAGGGAGCCTTGCAAATAGTAAAGCTCAAGTCTGGTAGGGGGGGGGGGGGGGGGAAATCTAGAAGCTTTTCAAATTTACCACACAGGGACTCATGACCTTCACACCAAAGAGCTTTGAAAATCAGTGAGGATTTAAAAGAACTGAAAACTAACAAATTTCCTGGGCCAGATGGCATCTATCCTAGCGTGTTGAAGGAGACTTAGGGAGAATACTGGCTGCAATCATGCAAGATTCATGCAGTGTTAGAAAGGTTGGAGAAGTATCTTTATAATACCTTAACAAGTCAGAGGGGAAGGTACTGCTTGACAAAATTCCCCAACTTCTTTTTGTTTCCCTACAATACAACAGTGGCTACACTTCAAAAATACTTAATCTGTAAAGCGCTTTGGGACGTCCTGCGGTCGTGAAAGGTGCTGTATAAATGAAAGTCTTTCTTTCTTTGAAGATTCTACAATTAAAATGGAGAGTGGAAGCCCCACAATGCAATTCATTTGGACTTCCAGAATGCCTTCAACAAAGTCCCACATAAAAGATTATAATTGAAATTAAAATCCATGGAAATCCAGGGTTGAATGCACGACTGGATAAGAAATTGGACAAAAAAGGGAAACAAACAGCAGACAGAGCTGCAATGTCAAACGAGGAAGGGAGTAGGGGTTGCTGCATGGAGTACCTTGGCGGCATGTGCTTAGACCCTCGTTTCTTGTGTATATTAACGAACTGGATGCAGAAACTAATTGCAAGCCTGATAAATTTGAAGACAACAGCGTGCGATAGGAATGGAGGATGCAGTTAAGGTTTTGCAGAAGGATTTAAGTGTTATGCAAATGTGCAGCAAAATAGCAAATGAAGTTTAATGCTGACAAATGTAAAGTATTGCATATTGGAGAAGGAATCAGTGACAAAGCTATATAATGAAAGGAACAGGATTATGGAAAAAAGTGACACTTTTGAAAGTGATGACAGACTCACTATTTTCAATGTGAAGACAACAGTGCGAAACACAACAAGACCTGCAGGGTACGAATCTAAAAGAGGTTATGCTGAGGCTTTATAATACTCTGGTTAGACATCACTTAGGATAATTTGCGCAATTCTGGTCAATACACTTCAGAGAAGCACACTGGAAAAGGGCAGAGAAGAAGAATGATTGCAAGTGTAAAGGGGATAAGCTATGAGGAAAGATTAGAAACGATTAAGCTTTTAGTTTATTGAAAAGGTTAAAGGGTGACCTCATTTATTTTGCATAAGGTATTAAATGGCATAGATAAGGTGAACCCTGAATATCGTCCAATTCAGCCATTTTTGCATTTAAAAATTTTAATTCAATAATTTGAATTAAGCAATGTAAATCATATTAAAGTGGGAATTTAGCACTAATAATTGAATTAGGTAACTGAATTAAGAGTAAACTATATTACTTTGTCAATCAGGCCAATAAAACTAGAAGGCATAAATTTGAATTATTGATGAGCAAAACAGATCTTAGAAAAAATGTCTTTAGTCAAACAGCTGAGATAATCTCCCCTGTAAGGTAGTGTAATAAAATACAGTAGAGGAGTTCCAGGTATAGCTGGGTGCTCGGCAAGCTGAAGTACTGGAGGGAGCCCTCAATTGGCCTTTGCATGATCTTGACACTTCATACATTTTTTCTTATATGCTCTGTCTCATAAAACAGATTATATACATCTGGTCTATGGTATTTTCTACCACTGAATTGTTTTAGAAAGCGGTAATTGGATCTGAACCTTCTTAAAGCGTAACAAGTTCGTAGCAGGTGGGTGAGTGCTAGCCACTGTGGCTCCGAGTGCAAGTTAAGTACTATACTTGTGATACGGTAGCTAGGGCTCCTCCTGTTCAGCCACAGAATTTCAATTTCAGTAATCAATATGCACCCAGAGCACAGCAAGTGGGAGCTGAACACAACACGTAACCACATTGTATGCAGTTAGTAAGTACACTACTCAACCTGTGATCCTTATACTGTATCTAGCTTTCTACCCACACGTTAGAGGACTCAAACAGTGACATACATTCTGTGTCGTTATGTAAGTATGCGGTGACTCATTTTTTTGAAACTCTCTCCACTGCTGCTTTAAAATGGCTAGGAGGGATCGAGAAAGATAATGAATTAAGCTCAAACTGACAATGGTTCAACATCATCACATAGAAATAAATATATTAGGCTTTGCCCTTTCTCCAAGTAGTAATGATTTTGGATGTTAATTTGGAATCGATTGCGCTGACTGTAGAGAATTTCCTACAAATTGAATATAAAACTATCTAAAATGGAATCACATACATGTCATGACTATCTACTGCACAGATGGTTAGAGATAGACACGTGCATTGTTATTTTAGGTCTTGAATACATAGAAAACAGGCTACAAAAGTCCCACCATTTATTAAAAAAAGGCTGGTTAAAGGCCGTCGTGGAAACTGGGTAAAAGGTAGCTGTATATCTGTTAAATGCGACTAGCAATGTGAATCAATTTGTTAAAGGTTATCTTCAATCAACCTCTCATTGATAATCTAGCTACAGGCAGGTTTACTACTCCAGCAATATTGATGCTTTTGTGACATACATGTACAGAAATGGAAAGTAGTTCAAGAAGCATGAAAATTTAACTGAGGGGGTTTGATGGGGTGAGGTTACAAATCCAAGTGATTTAATTATGGCTGCCTACTTTCTCCAAACAATTCTGACAGCATTATGGTATGGCTTTTATTTTATTGAGACAATTAAATACTGAAATTACTATAAAAATACATGTAAAAGTCTCCATTGCAAATTTTATGCTGGGTGACCAAGCAGTAAAATATTACGTCCACAAGTGCTCATTACTCCCATCAGTTTGAGCTGCATATAGTGAGACCACTATTTCCAGGATTGATTATAAGCACATCGTTTATATGTAACTATCCTCCACTCACTGCATTTTCACCGTGCTTTTATCGGGAGAAGTTGCAGCAGTTTTGGTCATGCACGAGTTTTGTTTGCTGCAAGTCCTGCCCCGCCTCCAACTCATTGGCTGACCCAGTGGTGTCAACAGACACTCCGAAGTTTGCACCTTCCCCCCATCTGCTCCAGCGCATGGAACTATTCCAGCAATGGGTTTGCTTCTGGCTGGTGAAAGGACTTGGGGGTACTTTAGGAAGATGATGAGCACCAATGCTCCAGACTTTGAAAGCATTCAATACGTGGTGGGGGTAGGTGGAGAGAAGACCATATTGAATGCTGCAGCTCTGGAAGTTCCTGCTGTCAGGGGACAATCGCTTTCCCAAATCGCCCAAAGGTCACAAATTTGGCCTTTGAAGGTTTGAAACTGTTGCCAAGTGAGTCTGATCGGATATACACAAGTAGCCTGGGATATGAGCCAAGGTAAACAAGACCCATCAGATCCACTATGCCTACCACAACCTGTCATACGATAGTCAGATCACCAAACGCGGGTGTTTCAGTGTTCCGGGGGTGAAATTCGCTATCACCCCATTTGGGGCGCAATTATCAGCCGGGCGCAAAGTTTAGCGCCTGGCGCTAATTATCGCCTCCGACTGTAAACTTGGCTTCTAACGCCCCTGGAGGTGATTGGAACGCTAAATCAGGCGCTACTCACCTCTCAAGGCGCTAACGCCGAGGAGCGAGGCGCTACCGCAGATCGCTGGCGAAGCTCATGTGATGTCAGTTAGCAATGGAACACAGACACACTGGCACCGGCCAGTTCTTAAAGGGGAGGCTCTATCTTGCCCTCCATCCACACCCTGCTCATTGCAGCCTTGAATCTCGGCCTGGAGAGACCTGTACATCAAATCTGCTGAAAAGAACAATGGAGAGACCCAGGGAAAGAGCTCAGAGTGCAGCCCCCACAGTCTTGTCTAAATCGATGCAAGGAAGATCAAATCAAAATGAACCTGCAAAGTGCTGCTCAGTACCCAAAACTCCTCAACCGGAAGTCTCTCTCTCTCTCACACACTCAGAATGCGCGGTGCAAAAATGTCACCAACAAAAAAAGGCAGGAAGCGGTCGCCTTTAAATAGCACTCCCCCAGTCCCTTCCCAACTGCAAAACGCTCCCCTCAACCTGTCATTGCTAGCGGCAGGTGGTAAGGCAGGGGGCGCCACTCAATATCCGGTCTGGGGCGCTACTGGGGCGTTGCACACTCGACTGATGTCATGATCTGCCACCGCAAAATGTCTGGTCAATTTCACGAGCAGCGCAAACATCGCCGCGACCGGGCGCTAGTTGCTTTGCGCCCCATTAGCGCCCTCTTAAGGCGCTAACCAATCGAATTTTCCCCCCATAGAATAATGCCAATTCTTAAATTCCCAGTGAGTCAGATGACTGGGGTCTTCCAGAGTTTACCACACATGGATCACTTGTCACCAGAATCACTGGGTTGGTTTTGCTCAAGTGTCATAGCTCCACACTGTGGCAAAGGTGAGCCATGGTCTTTCCAGAGGTAGTTTCTTTTATCGACTGAAACCTATGATGTTACCGCAGATAAGGGGTTACCGTTACAAGACTGACTCGAGAAGTTAGGACTTTTTAAACTGGACTTGAGGGGTCCTCAAATTATGAAGTGTTATGATAAAGAAAATGTGAAACTTTTTAACTGATTGGCGAAGTGATAAAGATGAGAATTTTCACTGTACTATCCAGCATAATTCCATGTTTGACAAATTTTAAATCAAAAACAGAATTAAGGGGAGGCTAAGTATGGAGAACCAGCAAGAGAGTGGGACTAGGTTTGGTGGTTTATGTGGCGAAAAACACTGATGGACTAATCTGAGGCTATAATTCTATAAGATATGCTGTTATGTAAAAAGGATTTTTTTGGTCCCATTTCCTAAATGAGTGTCTCCTGTTGGCACATCATTTCATAAAGGCAGCAGCTCTGTAGTACCTTGCCCAAGTGACCACTCTTAATTTACGAGCCAGATAGACCATGATGAGCATCACAGCCATGCCTGGTCCTGTCCTCCAATGTCTCGACAAGTATATTTAACTTTTGCAGCATAGCTGCTCTTGTAGCTCTGTGGTAAAGGCAGTACGCAGCCGAGTTCTACAAACCAGAAATATCCTGGCACCAGTCCCTGGTCTGTGTTGAGTTAGCTGGACTCTGCTGGGGTGGCAGCAGGAAACAACAATCCGCCTTAGCACACTGGACTAGAAATAGGTAAAATCAGTCAGGGCTCCTACCCCTGATCATTGGCCAGTGCACGCGAATGGGCACTGGGTGAGTCAAAGATTTGGCTCGTCAGCCGTGGCTCAGCTGGTAGCACCCTCGCATCCGAGTCAGAAGGTTGTGGGTGCAAGTCCCACTCCAGGGACTTGAGCCAAAAAAAAACTAGGCTGACACTCCAGTGCAGTACTGAGGGAGTGCTGCACTGTCAGAGGTGCCGTCTTATGGATGAGACGTTAAACCGAGGCCCTGTCTGCTCTCGCAGGTGGACGTAAAAGATCCCACGGCCACTAATTCGAAGAAGAGCAGGGGAGTTATCCCTGGTGTCCTGGCCAATATTTATTCCTCAATCAACCTCACTAATACAGATTATCTGGTCATTATCACATTGCTGTTGGTGGGAGCTTGCTGTGCGCATATTGGCTGCCTCGTTTCCTACATTACAAGTGACTACACTTCAAAAAGTACTTCATTGGCTGGAAAGCGCTTTGAGACATCCAGAAAGGCACTAAATAAATGCAAGTCTTTCTTTCTTTTTTGACTATGATATTTCTATCGTCCAAAAGACTGATGACAGTTTAGGCTCACATTTGTAGTATGGGCACTTTGGTGAGGTACTAAAGGCCGACCCATGGAATTATACCCAGCTGTAATTAATGAGTTCAGCGCGCAAGAAAACATTTTCTGCAGCAGGAGTCAGTGGATAGCAATCAGGAATTGACGTTCAGTCTGATTTTTCCCCTTCCCTAACCCAAGGGCGCGGAGGTGAATTGTAATTAACTTACCACCAACTCATTCAAGATCAGCTAAGATCACAAATCAAACATGGAATTGTGCTGAATAGTGCAGTGAAACTACTTAAATCAAAAAAAAGCAACAAAGGACACAGGTTTTCGATGTGCATGAGGATAGGTAGAGAAACAAACAGCAAAACCAGGCTATATCAAGACCTCCATTAATTTCAATCAAAACATGTTTTTCGAAAATTGCCGTGCAAAATGTTGTTGGTATTTATTTCACAACTTCCATTTTTACTGCATGGCTTCAAACACGATGTAATGTTCTGAATTGTAATTCTGTATTTCCATTACCGGACAAAGCATTGCATTGTGTTAGAGGAGATCAAGAACAGATGCCATCACAATCATGTAATGCAGCATTTGCACATCTCACACAGACTTTTCCTTGGCCCAGTATCCAGCCAAGATGTAACTGTGCACCTCTTAGACAGACGGAAAATCAAAGAAAATGAGATTAAAACCCTTTAATTTAGGAACATATGAATTGCTAGGTGAAAAAAGACCACGGTCCTTATAGTTCACCGTCTACCAGCCTGGTAGTTGCGTGATACAATAATAATGGAGCTGTTGACTAATCCTGGCAATCAATCTCTTATCAATTAGTCTATAACAGACCCAGACATGACACAAGGAAAACCATCGGTGGTGGAAAGCTTTGGGTACCATCGGTCCAAAGTCACCTGTTCCTCCCAAGCAAGCTGCACTTACCATATGTTACATCTCAAATTACTCATATACTTGCCTTGCTTTTTTTTTTGCAATCTCACTCGGAGAATCAGGGCTATAATGTCGTAACCCTATCTCCCTGAGAGCACTAGAAGGCCCTAAAGTACAGAGTCCAGATATGCCCTGCGTCTGCTGTTTGTTGTATCTGTGCTGCTCCCTGTCCAGCTATACACCTGAAATGTCTTTTTAAAATACCATTACTTGTGCAAATTTTAATTGGCATGAAATTCCAGAATGTTGTCCAGGAAGTCCAGCCTATGATCCTTGCTAAATCCAATGTAACCCAATCGCTCCCAAAGTTTGTAACAGCATCCTACCTCCCAGTGTAAAAGCTATAAAAAAAACTCTAATCTATGTATACTGTATTGTTTGAGATGAAATTATCTCATTTACATCACACCCAACAGACTTTCCCATATCAATCTGAGCTAAAGAACAAGTGAACAAAAATGCAATTAATTGAAAGCACATAAGAACTTAAGAATTAGGAGCAGGAGTGTGCCACGATTTCCCTTTCATAAAACCATGCTGACTCTGCCTAACCATATTATGATTTTCTAAGTCCCCTGTTACCATTTCCTTAATAATGGATTCCAGCATTATCTGGACAACTGACGTGAGGCTAACTGGCCTGCAGTTCCCCGTTTTCTCTCTCCCTCCTTTCTTGAATACCAGGGTTACATTTGCTATCTTCCAATCTGCTGGGACCGTTCCTCAATCTGGGGAATTTTGGAAGATCACACACAATGCATCCACTATCTCTGCAGCCACCTCTTTTAGAACCCTAGGATGTAGGCCATCAGGTCCAGGGGATTTGTGGGCTTTTAGTCCCATTAGTCTCTCAAGTACTTTGTTTCTACTGACAGTTCCCCACTGTCATTTGCCTCTTGGTTCCCCACTATTTTTGGTATGCTTTTTGTGTCTTCTACTGTGAAGGCAGATACAAAATATTTATTTAAAGTCTCTGCCACTTCCTTACTCCCCATTATAATTTCTCCTGTCTCGGCCTCTAAGGGACCAATGCTTACTTTTGCTACCTTCTTCCTTTTTACATACTTGCAGAAGCTCTTGCAATCTGTTTTTATATTTCTTGCTAGTTTACTCTCATATTCTGTTTACTCTTTTTTATCAAATTTTTTGGTCATCCTTTGCTGGTTTCTAAAGCTCTCCCAATCCTCAGGCTTACTACTATTCTTCGCAACATTGCGAACAGACTCTTGACTTCTACCTGTTCTTTCCTCTCTGTTTTGGTCAGTCCCATAAAGGAACTTCTCCATGCTGACCATATTACTCTGATGAAGGGCCTCACCAGATACCTGCCTCTCTGTCTCAGATGCTATGCATTTCCAGTATTTTCTGTTTTTAGTTCAGATTTCTTGTTTATATTTTTGTCCTTTTAAACCATTATATAACATCTGCGCGGTGTAACGATTAATTCTCCTGTCCGGTCACATCACAAAGTAGAATATCCATAAAAATCTTTTAAGCAACTACAGGAAACTCTTTATCTGGCACCGACTGAACCGGCGTGGTGCCGGTTGATCAAAAAGTCCGGATTACACAGAGGTATACTTACCAAGGTACGAGAGCCCCGTACACAGCCACGGGTGCAGGAGCCCCGGTTACACGGCACTTGTGCAGGAATCCCGTTTACACGGCCACAGATCCAGGAGTCCCTGTTGCACGGCCACAGGTGCAGGAACCCCGGTTACACGGCCACAGGTGCAGGAACCCCGGATACACGGCCACTAATATATAGTAAAACTTACCTGAACCTACTCCTGAATTTTGCCGGTTAAGAGAGATTTCCTGCCGTTGGGTCCTGACGAAGGGTTTCGACCTGAAACGTTGACTCTATTTCTCTCTCCACAGATGTTGCTTGACCTGCTGAGTTTTTCCAGCATTTTCTGTTATTTCGGATTTCCAGCATCCGCAGTATTTTGCTAACATAAAACTGGAGACTGATCACTCCATAGTCAGAGGTCCCCATTTTCCATTGTCTTTAAATAAATCCCATCTTTCCACTGTTTTACATTCAGCAACTAATGTTGTTGTTTCCTTGGTTCGAAAAATGCTGCAAATTCTCCTGTCACATTGAAACCTTCACCAGTGTTAAGGGACTCAGCCAACCAGCCTCTCCAGCAGTTTTCTTCATTTTTTCCTTATCAACGCCCACATCCCATGAATGAATATTTAAAAAAAAACTACCAGAACTTCCCTTCCTCTCCCTCCCCGATGCAGCAAACCGGCTTCAACAATTACTTTCTGTTGTTAACCACAGATCTTGCCACCCCGATGAGAAATTAACTGCTTTTGCCAATGTTATGCATCCTGACAGCGTGATCAAAACCCCAGGGATGGCACCTTCACAAGTTCAAGTTAGAATGAATGCTAGAGCTAGTGCGAGCTTCTACTAAACCCATTTCTACCGATAATTTTTTATTCAGTATGTGGATGTGGGCATCCCCAGTTGCCCCGAGGTGGTGGTGCTGGGTCTTCTTTGTAGCAGTTTGATACAACTGACTGGCTTGCTTGGGAACTTCAGAGGCCAGTTAAGAATCAACCACATTGGTGTGGGTGTGGAGTCGCATATAGGCCAGACCAGGTAAGGATGGCAGGTTTTCTTCCCTAAAGGGCTTTAGTGAATCAGTCGGCTGTTTATGACAATCCGACAGCATCATGGTCACCTTTAATTATACCAGTTTTTATTTGCAGATTTTTTTAAAAACTACACTGAATTCAAATACTCAAATTGCCACGGTGGTGTTTGAAGTCACCTTCTTGGATTATTAGTCTAGGCCTCTGGATTACCAATACAAAAGCAAAATACTGCGGGTGTTGGAAATCTGAAATAAAAACAGAAAATGCTGGAAATACTCAGCAGGCCATGACGAAAGGTCGTCGACCTGAAATGTTCATTCTGTTTCTCTCTCTCCACAGATGCTGCCTGACTGGCTGAGCATTTCCATCATTTTCTGTTTTTACCCCTGGATGACTAGTCCAGTAACATAACCACTATACAACCAGATCCCTAAATTGTTACTTAGTTGCCCAAATAATATTCTGGGCCAATGGGGTCTGAGGGAAAGCCACTTGAAAACACAGGATCTGATTCCCTTCCAAATTTTGTAAAGTTAGTGGCAAATACTCGAGGCAAATGAACAAGCTGGACCATAGCCACTTAATTCACAGTGAGACCCATATCTCAATACTTTCACTAGAGCTACAGTTCCCAGCTCTAATCAGTGCACGGTAGTGGGATGTCAAAACAAATTACTGGTCTTCCATTCATGTGCTACAAAAGTTTAACATTTTGACAGGTTTTCTGGTAGTTCAGTGGTTAAATGCACTGCCCAGTGTAGTGCAAAATTATTCAAACTGATCTGCTCGTTGGTCTGGGCCGAGTTCATGATCGCACCCAGGCAGTAAGAGCACGAAAAATGGTCTCAGAATCCCCAGGCTTTGGAGTGAGTAGAAAGGAAAATCAGCAGGGATTCCACTATTCATCATTATATCCAGTGTCTCCCGCTGCAAAGTGCATGTGTCTGGATGTTTGATGAGCCCAGGTTTAGACTTGCCTGCAAAGCCCTGCCCGTGTGAATAGACTGCTGACATTTGCTGTCTCGACTGGTGGTGAATGGCCATTTGAATAAAGTATTGGAGGGCTGCAGTTACACATGGAGCGGCGTCCCAGCATAAGTCACTGACTTCAGGAGAGAAACATGGTTTAAAATAAAAACAAATTTGAATCTTTTCTCACTTCTGAAAGCTTAAAATTACTGTAAACTGCCAAACATTGGACATTTTGTTTGCATTCACTATAAAAATGGTATGATCTTAAAATACTTATTTATTTGACAGCACAAGCTATGCTACATTATAAACCACAGACTCACTTTTGGGGGGGGGGGGGGGGGGGGGGGGGAGAGTTGGGAGGGAGGGAAAAGGAATGCTTTAAGGCTTCCCTACGACAAAGGAAAGTACACTTAGAAAACTGATTGGGTCACATGAATATAAATCATTTCAGCAACAGTTTATTGCTAATGGTCTTGTATATACAATAAGACCCTAAATCCTTCATACATATCTCACATCTTTAATTTACAACATTTCAAATTATTCTTGGCACAGGAAACTGTCTCTATGCAAGTGATACATTTTGGTAGAAAGAATGAGGAGAGGACATATAAACTAAATGGTACAATCCTGAAGCGGGTGCACGAACAGGGAGACCTGGGGGTATGTGTACACAAATCATTGAAGGGCAGGTTGAGAAAGCAATTAAAAAGGCTTACGGGACGGTGTTTTAACTTTTCCAGGTTTTCAAAATGTGCATTTTAAGGGGCAGCACGGTGGCATAGTGGTTAGCACTGTTGCCTCACAGCGCCAGGGACCCGGGTTCGAATCCGGCCTCGGGTGACTGTCTGTGTGGAGTTTGCACATTCTCCCAGTGTTTGCGTGGGTTTCCTCCGGGTGCTCCGGTTTCCTCCCACAGTCCAAAGATGTGCGGGGTAGGTTGATTGTCTATGATAAATTGACCCTTAGTGTTAGGGGGATTAAATACGTGGGGTTACGGGGATAGGGTGGGATATGTGTTGGTGTAGGGGTTACGGGGATCGGGAGGGATATGTGTCGGTGCAGGCTCGATGGGCCGAAATGGCCTCTATCTGCACTGTGTGATTCTGTGATTCTGTGATCCTGGGCTTCATGAATAGAGGTATAGAGTACAAAAGTGTAGAAATTATGAAGAACCTGTATAAAACACTGGTTCAGCCCCAACTGGAGTACTGTGTCCAATTCTGGGCACCACACTTCAGGATGGATATGAAGGCCTTAGAGAGGGTGCAGAAAAGATTGACGAGAATGATTCCAGGAATGAGGGACGTCAGTTACATTGATAGACTGGAGAAGCTGGGGTTGTTCTCCTTGGAGCAGAGAAAGTTGAGAGGAGATTTGATAGAGGTGTTCAAAATCATGAGGGGTCAGGACAGAGTAGATAGAGAGAAACTGTTCCCATTGGCGGAAGGGTCGAGAACCAGAGGACACAGATTTAAAGTGATTGACAAAAGAACCAAAGGCGACGTAAGAAAAAACTTTTTTACGCAGCGAGTGGTTAGGATCTGGAATGTACTGCCTGAAAGGGTGGTGGAGGCAGACTCAATCTCATCTTTCAAAAGGGAGTTGGGTAAGTATCTGAAGGAATGAAATTTGCAGGAAAGGGCGGGGGAGTGGGACTAGCGGAAGTGCCCTTGCAGAGAGCCGGCATGGGTTAGACGGGCCGAATGGCCTTCTTCTGTGCTGTAACCATTCAAAAAAAAATTTTAACAAAAATAGTTACCATACTAGGTTCAGTGCAAGATGGTCAAAAATTGATTGGTGCAAGTAGTTTTAAATTGGTGTCTATTGAAAGTCTATTAGAACTATTTTCTACATTGGGACTAAATTGTTCAGTAAAATGTGCGAAATTGTCTTATTCTGTGAGCCTGAAAGAAGTAGGAAGAGTGTGATTATAAAATGTGCCCACTATTAGCTGAAAGGGACAACAAAGTAATTCTGCAAATAATGTTCTACTTAACATCATGCCATTGTGGAGCAGAGTGGTTACTTGGCCCGAAACCTATTTGAAATGTTGCTGGTTTTCAAAACCGCTACCTCTTACCAGCACCATTAACCTCATAATATTTACTGGGAAACGGCTGTCTGCAGCTCATCTTCATTCGCCTCTTACTACAGCAACTGGAAGAGCCATACAGATGGGGGAGATTTCTAAGCATTTAACCGATTGCATGCCGCCTCAAATTGCTGATATATGTAATGTGTAACTGTTTCGACCGACAATTCAATTTGAATAAATCTTGTTTATACAATGGTTCCTAGGGAGGTAGCCTTATAGGGCGTTAAATTACTGACATTACCGTGTGCAATTACAGAACATTACACAATTCTGTAACAGGGCTGCTGTAATCTTCATGCAACCGAGGCACAGGGAAGGCATTTAAAAAAATGACAAGTGTCAATGTTAAATCTCAAAACCTACTTTGGACAAAAAGCATACACACAGTCTATTCAAGTGATACAAAGGCATACTCCAGTCGTATATGTTATTTCTTATATCTAGTCATGTAACAATTTCTATTTCATGGAGATTTTTAATTATCAAGTTGTCAATGATGGTTTGAAATGGCGGCAGTGGGAAGAGGTGGGAGGAAAGAGGAAAGGATGGAACAGAATACAGGGAACTTTGCTGTGTTTCTGGGTCCTTCTATGCCCAAGTCAGAAATCTTTGTTGCCAACACTAGACGCCAAGAGAACAAATGTTGCATTCTCAGCATGAATAGCATTCTTCATCTTAATGAATACAAAATGTATTTAAAATATACAGTCCCCGTCACTTATGACAGTCACATTTAAATCAGCCAAAAAGCGCTAACCATTTTCCATTTGCATTATAGTCAATTACAAAGTTGCCGTGTTAAACGCTACGTGTATTTTGGCCAGAAACAGGTGTTTACTCAATAGTTGACTGCTTCAATAAATAAGTTTCTTGAATAAATGTTGCAAAGCATAAAATTAAGGCATCTGTCACAGGTAACACTGGAAGGGAGCGGATACCAGACAAGCAAATTATACCCTCTCCATTAACCTTCTTCCCTGAAATTTAGTTATCCTGACTTATCAAAGCCTTTTTCTTCTTTATTACTGGAAGAGTGCTTCCTATCCAGTTTCATTATCCAGCTAGTCAACTTTTTTTTTTGCTGGAAAAGTAGTGATAAAACAGCATTTACACTTTTGACAAAGGACTGCGAAATGCAAGTACGGTGTAGAATATTCTCTCTGCAAATGGCATTACATGTACAGGAAACACCCGTACAATGAGGCACATCAACACAGGAAACCCAGGGTACACCAAAAATAAACCAAATACTGAACTCCGAATGCAGAAAAATAATAAATTGCTGAAGGGTTTACCTTGCTAGAGCAAGTGTTAACTTAAAGAGCAAAATTATCATGCACCATATATAAAAGTGAATCACACAACATAATTGCAACTGAAACCAAAACATGAGCAACAGTCGCACAGGTAATACTTCCCAGGCAAGAAGCTAATAGAAGTGTAGTATCAGTTACTTGCAAAGCAAAATGATGGAGTGACCAAACTTTGGTCAGTGATGTTGGTTTTAAGGAGGGTCTGAAGGAGCAAATGAAGCTGGAGGTGGCTTAGGTAAGGAATTCCGTAGGGCTGAGGCAGCTGAAGACATGGCTGCCACTGTTGAGGTGGAGGGAGGATGAATCCACAAAAGGCCAGAGTTGCAGAATGGAGAGTTCTGGGGTAGTCGTTGGGGAGGGGTTATTCGGGCTGGAGGAAGTCAGATAGATAGGGAGAGGAAAGGCGATGAAAGGCTTTAAACACAAGGATGAGAATTTTGAATTGGAGGCATTGGGAGAGTGAGAGCTATTGTAGGACCGCAAGGACATACGTGATAGGTTAGTGGGACTTGGTGTGGGATAGAATACGGGCAGCAGAGTTATGGATGAAATGGTTAATGGAGGTAAAGGATGGGAGGCCAGCCAGGAGAGAATTCGCGTAGTAGAATCTGGAGGTGACGAAGGCATGTTTTGGAGTTTCAGCAGCAGATCGGAGATGTGTAATGTTAGAGGTGAAAGTAGGCTGTCTTTGTGAAGGAGAGGATATGGGGTCGGAAACTCAGCTTGGAGTCGAATAGGACCAATGTTGCGAAAAGTCTGTTTCAGTCTGAGGCACTGCCCAGGAGTGGGATGGAATTGGTGGCAAGGGTACGGAGTTTGTGGCACAGGCCAATGACAATTGCTTTGGTGTTCCCAATGTTTAACAGGCGGAAACTGCAACTCATCCTAGACTGGATGTCAGACCAACAGTCTAACAACACAGAGGCTGTGGAGAGATCAAAAGAGGTGGTGGAGAGGTAAAGTTGGGTGTCATCAGTGTACTTATGGGAGCTGATTCCATGTCTGTGGATGATGTCACCAAAAGGCAGCACGTAGAGAAGGAGGCCTAGGATGGATCTTTGGAGGATTCCGGAGGTGACGGCTTTGAAGTGAGAAGTAAAACCATTGTTGGAGGAGCTCTAGTTATTGGATAGGCAAGATTGGAACCAAGTGAAGGCAATCCCTCCCTTTCACTCCCTCCACCACCAGCGTACCGTGGCTGCAGTGTGCACCATCTACAAGATGTACTGCAGCAACTCGCCAAGGCTTCTTCGGAAGCACCTCCCAAACCCGCGACCTCTTCCACCTAGAAGGACAAGGGCAGCAGGCGCATGGGAACACCACCACCTCCAAGTACCCCGCTAAGTCACACACCATCCTGACTTGGAAGTATATTGCCGATCCTTCATCGTTGCTGGGTCAAAATCCTGGAACTCCCTCCCTAACAGCACTGTGGGAGTACCTTCACCACACGGACTTCAGCGGTTCAAGGCGGCGGCCCACCACCACCTTCTCACGGGCAATTAGGGATGGGCAATAAACGCTGGCCTTGCCAGCGACGCCCACATCCCATAAACGAATTTTAAAAAATCCCACTGAGCTCGACAATTGAGGAGAGGCGTTAGAGGAGACTGGCGACTGTGTCAAAGTCTACAGAATGGTCAAGGAGGGATAATGCATTATGGTCATAGCCAGAGGAGATTTCATTTGTGACTTTGATTAGGGCAGTTTCTGTACTGTAAAGGAGAATTAATCGGATTGAAGAGATGCAATTAGGGAGTTGCAGGAAAAATGGATATGGATTTGAGACAAACACATTTTAGTGGTGCAGTAGTTTGCAAGGATGGAGGGGGTACGGTTGGATTTATTGAGGAGGATGGTGACGGTGATTTTGAAAGGCAGGGGGCTGGTACCCGAGGAGAGAGTCAGCTAACATGGAGGCCAGGAAGGCACGTTGGGCGGACAGCCGTTTAGTGGGAATTTGTAGACAAGGATTTTTGAGGCGAGACTCGAACGCAAGCCCCTGTCTCTTCAAATGGTTGGTGGGTTAGGTGTACAGGAGAGAAAGGAGAAGTAAGTTTAAAGAAACTTAACAAATTCTTGACTAATTCCCAATTTACAGTAGTTTGATCAAATATTTTCCAAAATTTAAATTAAAACTTTTTCCCCCACCATCATTCAGGATCTCTATGAAAAACTGGTGAGCTACTACATATGCCCATCCTGCAAAACTATCAGGGAACATGTGATAAATGTACCCTTTTGACGTAACTATTTTCCTTCTGGTTGCTGCACAGTTCTACATACCTGCACTTTCTACTGCGATGCTGCTGTAGGGTGGCGGGGCAGCCTCAGCCCCAGATTCGGACACCTCCAACGGCTCTTCCTCATTCTGCAACTGAATCAACAAAACACCAGATACAAGTTAAAACTCCGTCACTAACAGCAGACCTGCGAAATGTGAAAAGCAAACTTCAGGAAACAACCCAAAAATGCTCATTTATCAAAGCCTGTTCACATGCCTCTCTCCTACCCCCCAATGCAATGCCTTTTCACAGAATCATCTTTTTTCCACCTCCCTAATGCAATACAATGTCAGTTTACCCACATCAAACTACAAAATAAAAAAAAGTTGCTCCCTCGCATCCCGAGAAGAAAATACAATATTAGAGACTGTCAATCAACGCAGATATTTTACAGGAAACTTTCGTTTATCCGGAGGTTAAATGTCCGGAAAGCTCTATCTACCGGCAAAATTCAGGAGTCGGTTCAGATCATTTTTTTTTCTTTTCGTTGCTTCTTTTCTCCAGTCCTGGCTCTGCAAGCGTCTCTGTAGCTAAGCAACAGCTTCAGCTAGACGCTTGCAAGCTACGCCGACTGTTTTGAAGCTGTTGCTAAGCAACAGGGTTTGTTGCTTCACACGGAGCTCTGAGCTCCGAATGTTTTAACATTAGCGCTGGTTTCTATGGCAGTTTTGATCTAACGGCACCAGCTCGGTCCCGTCGGTGCCGGATACCAGAAAGTTTCCTGTACTTCTATGCAGAAAAAAATATTTTTCTCGTCTCCTCGCCTGAAGGCACTGCCTCATTGCTGGGCTACAGCTCCAGAGGTGCTATTTGTGCTCTATTATTCATGAGTGGGGGAGGGAGAAATAAATCGCAGTTGAGTTCAATCTTCTCCTCTGCCCGCACGCGGAGTCCCAACAGGGGTCTAAGAGAGCGATCAGCTACTAAAACCACGGCTGATTTTACCCTCTCCGAGCCACGGGTGCGGAGGCCAACTACAGTGCCTCTGACTCCGTTCCAGGTGAAACCACCACAAACTGGGGATCAAACCTGGTCTGTAGAACTCAACTACTCACTGAACTATTGGGGAAGCTCAAGATAGTTTCATAAAATCAGTAGAATTCTTTAAATGATGTTCCTATTCTCTTTCTCTTCTCTGCGTGGATCTTGTTGTCACACATGTCCACCTGTATCTAATTTCCTCCAAAATTGGTCTGGCAAAGGCAGGTACCATTTCTGACATTTGTATGCAAGGACTTTTGGGAATCTCTCTCAGGCAGGAACTATTCTTGGAAATTTTGCTTTTATAGCATTTTTGACAACAAAACAGTCAGATTTTGATCTCAGCCATGACAGCAATGTGGAAGGTCAGGATTCCCGAGCAATGGAAGGGGGAAAAGACAATTAGCAAATCTTCTGATTTCAGATTACTAGCCAGTCACTCCTGCTGCAAAGTGCAGGTATGGACAGCATCTAAGGGCAGATTTGGGCTTGGCTCTGACATCCTTGCACGTCAACAGCCTGCTGTAACTCACCATCTAAGCTCACACTGGAAACATGGCCACTTGGACAAGGTACAGGAGACTGCGGGTGATCATCAGCTTCAGCAGAGATGGGGAAAGAAAGAGGGGCCAGAGAGAAGCTAACTGGCTATTTCTTGGTGACCAACAAATTCAGTGGAGTCTTTTTAGCAACTCAGATACATTTTTTTAAACATTTGTATTGATTGGTTCTCAGGAGGTGGGCGATGCTAGCAAGCCTGCACTTCTTGCCAATCTCTAGTTGCCCTAAGCAGGTAATGGTTTTGGGCCTTCTTGAAGTGGTACAGTCCTTATGGTGATGATCGTTTCCACACAATGTTAAATAGGCAAAGATTTTGACCCAGCAACAATGAAGGAGTAGCAATGTGTATCCATGTTAATTTGGAGGGAGGCGATGGTGCTCCCATCAAGCTGCTGCTCATTCCTCTTGGTGGTAGAGATGATGGGGACTGAGGTGCTGTTGAATTGCGACAATGCATCCTGCAGGTAGTACATACTGCAGCCACAGTGCATCATTGGTGGATAGTGTGGGGATTAAATCCAGTGGCAAGGAAGCTAATCAAGCAGATCGCTCAGTCCTATCTCCGCTTTCTAGTGAGGATAAATTCTGCCACAAACATGACAATCATGATCTCTTCAATATATGCACCCTCATACCAAAAGTGCACATTTTGTCTTTCATTTATATCAAAGTAAGCTTATTTATTGTTAAAAGTAAAATTATGCCAATGCCAGTAGCCCCCAAAGTCATCCAGGGCGACAGATACAGTCACCATGCCGTTTCCTAGACTGGCACACATTCAATTATTTGGAACAATCCAATGGTGCATTAAAAAGGTGGCACGACTAAATGATTGAGAGAGATCAGCACAATGGCTAGTTGAAATAAGGGCATGCAGTACCACTCCAGTGGTTTATGGGGACATTTTATTTTATTAGCAGAAGCTGGCAGAAAACAAATCCAGGAAGGACAGCCTACCCTCAATAAAAATGATTTAAGTTTTAAGATAACATCTGTGTAAAGATTACTTGATATTTTAAGCTACTTTTTCATATCCTGTTCCTTGCTCCAATATATTCACTACAGCACACCTATAGGCAGATTACTCATTAGGGCTGCATTATGCTTATATCATAAGCAATGTTCCCTTTAAGCTGCACAGCCACACCGTACTCTGCAGCTCCTGCGCAGCCGGCTCTTAAAATAGGAAAAATCACACGTGTGGTATTCTGAATGGGCCGCGCACCCGGAAAAAATTAAAAGGGAACATTGATCATAAGTGATATTTTACCAAGGTCATTTGGTACGCAAGAGGGCGAGAGGTGAACTGACAAATTGAGAAATGCTCATTGTATGACTCCACAGGTGAGAAATAGGAGAATAAATGTTTTGGACTACAAGTTTTTACAGAACTTTCCTTTTTCAGTAAGAGGAATGTCCCCACACAATAATATCGGAGACTCCATTCGCAATACCCATTTTCAGAGACCAAGTACTACAGAGCAATTAACGCCTTGAGGATTACAAAAACAAGGTCATCAGTCCAAAAATATAGCAACTCGTACAGGAGATTAACCTGATTTGATCAAATGTTTCACTGTGGTGCTGGTTTTCTGCACTGTCTGTAATATTATGGAAATCCTTCCTTACACAAGAAATCTGGAATAGGTAGGTAAAACTATATTGTAAATAAAGCTGCATGCACTATTATAATAACTGTAACTGTACTTACAACCTTTAAAATAGTTAAAAGAAATTGCCCTGCTTTAGCCCAATAAACTGTCAGTAACATGAAATCCTCCAAAAAGCAAAAGTACATAAAGTAACCCATGGCCAATTTCAGGAAAAATCAGGCAAGCGCCAGGAGACTATGGTGACCCGTGATGCCTTACTCAGCAAATTTGACTAACCCCACAGCCCACAACCAATGATATTCTTCCTCTGGGCAAGCCCCTCCCTCTGATGGCTTGACTGATGAGAAGAACTTGCATGAGAAGTTTGGTGTGGGGCATTTAATTGTGTCTTACTAGACATATAACATCATATTGTAAAATACAGAGGATGTACTGATGAAGAGCTGGGGGATACAATGATATAACATCAGTAAGCTGCCCTAACTCATACATGGGGAGTCGTGGTCAGCACTACAAACGAATATATAAATTATATAGCACAGCTTATCACTATCCTATTTACACCACACCGTAGCAAGTAATGAAAGGAACTGGATCTATCTAAATATTAACTGACACAGCTATGCTGGTATGCAAATTACATTCTGCTCCATTCTTTATTACAATGCATTTGTTCTCAACTAGGAGATCTTGTGCAAAACAAAGTTCTTGGAGACGACGCACTCACGTGTGCATTAAATTTACACCTTCCAAATTCTTTGAAATATTATAGTGGAATGGCCTTACTGGAGTCCTCAAACCATTTTTTGTTGGTCCATCACAAATTACTTACAAATAACAAGAGAGATCATGCATATAATACACTGGTCTTTAACTTTGCGCCCAATTAATGTCTACCCTCATGAGCGGGGGCGCGCAATGGTGAGATATGCAGGGTCCATTCAGGTCATGTTGGCTCCAAGGCAAATTGCCTGGTGATGGGAGATTGTAACCAAGCCACGCCTCTATGGCAAACTTAGTCCAAATCCAAGTTAGCAGGTCCACAATACCACAGGGTGTTTTTGCTGGTTCACCAGTCAACCAGGCTTATTGACAAGAACCTTTGGGGATTCTTCCCACTCAACTCTTTATAACCTTCATTATCACTGGGTCAATATATTGGAATCCCCTATCTAACACTATCACGGGAGCACTAGCAAAAACAATTTGCAGTTATGTGACATCTTTAACACCAGAGAAACATCCCAAGGTGCGTCAGAGGTGCAAAGAAAAAAGGACACCGAGCCACAGGAGGTTCGGAGAGATCACCAAGAGCTTGGTAACAGAGATGACTTTTAAGAATTATCTTAAAGGAGGAAAGGCAGAGGAATTTATGGAGGGAATTTCACAGAGTGGAATCTAGGAGATTTTGGATTCAACAGAGGGGATGAATTTCCTCTTTCAAAACGAAGAATCGTCCGTCAAAGCATGGATGCAGTTTCCAAAACAATTCTCACTGGACATATTAGAATGTAATCTTTCTCATGCTGACATTCATCTCAACTGGGAATATAAGAAATTGTTGGAAAAAAAAAACAGTAAAGGTCTACCAACTTGCTTAGCAAAATGTGTGTTTTCCTCACACCATGGACAAGCAGCAAGTGAAAGTGAGGACCTCCCCCACAGGGAAGGCAAAGTCCCTTAGAGCATTCTTGCATATTTAGCAGCCAATGTGAAAGTAGGTTACTCATCAAAATAGGGACGGGTGCCAACCCCTAATGGAGTAGATGTTTCTGGGACCTGGTCAGTGCAAAGGTAGAGGTACATATCTACCTATCTTAAGTACAGTACATTAGAACAAAAGTGAGGTAAAAAATTAACTCCAGTAAGATATTTCAACTGTACAATTCTGAAATTTGCAGAGGTACTGGAATCACAGACATCAAGCGAGCACAAGAATCCCAATACAAACATTTGCAGCGTATTTCACTGTATTTAATCATGTACAGGAGTCTCTCCCTCACCCCCCTCCCCCACAATTTGCATATTTCAAGAAGATTTCGACAAAGGAAGAAGCACTTCGCTCTGGATCATGCCCAAGTCACCTGCCTTTGGCAGCAGCAGTTTCCAAAGAGGAACACAACCAGTCAGCTAGTTAAATGAATCATGTGACTTCACCTTCCCTTCCCCCTTTCTCTTGGAGACATACATTTAGTGTACTCTGTACTAACACTGCATGTCCCAAATGTCTACTTTTCTAAACCCCCCTGAATGATGCTCAGAAATGACTTCTTCTTGGGGATTATTAGGGCCTCCACTGTCATTAGAAAACTAAAGGTATTCAATCTAAATACTTCTTTTTAAAAAAAGGTTGTTTCCAATTTTACCAAGTTCTACAGCTGCGACAATTTGTCCAGTAGCCATTATGTGTCTGGAGTCAAAATAAATTATACCCCTTCCTATTCAACCTCTAAATAACATGCCTGCTAAGATTTACAAGTCACAACAACTGCCTGCTATGATAGGATTCACGTATTTTGTATACTTTATTTCACTGCATCTCCCGCTCAATTATTGGGCACTGTATTCTAAAAATGCATTTAAAGTTTTTTTTTAAATATAAATTCTACAGCATAAATGGAGACATGCTAATGGAGCTAATTATATGGTAGGTGAGGGAATTAATAGAAATCAATAGAACATATTTATCTTATGTCTCCTGTTTGGTTTCAGGACAATTCTTGGTTGTAAAAATCAGCAGAGACAACAATTTGCATTTATATAGCACCTTTAATGTAGTAAACCGTCCCAAAGCATTTCATTAAAACATTCAGGACCAAGATTAAATGGTACAGTAACATTACCAAATGAGTTTCATCAGGTCAAGCAGCATACTTACAGGTGCAATTGGGTTCAGGATGGTTTTTTATTTGTGGTATCTGGTAGCCACCCTTTACTTGTCACAAACTAATATTGTTACAAAACTTCCCCTACATAACTCAAGAACCCATTGCTTTCCCTCAATATCAGTTACCAGCAGGGAAGGAGCAGCCATAAATCAAGATTGGTCCTCATCACTCAAAAGGTAATCTGATCAGCTGTTAAATATTTATAGTACTGGGGAGTATTTATAGTGCTGGTAAATCCTGCACTGCATCTCAGACTCCCTTTACATCAGAGTGCTTCCCTTTCTTTATCATAAACAATGACTATAAATGTTATTTTGAACCATATAAATGGGTCCAACCCAGAGATGTGTGCACTTTAAAAAAAAGATTCACTTGCATTGTCTTTAGGTGACAGACAGTATTAAATAGACCTTCAATAATTGTAGGAAAAGCTTTGAGGTAGATAGGCGAATGCCAATCACTCATTTTGTAACCTATTTTTGTGTAGGTCACTCTCAAGAACAATATAGCTCGTGTTGAAATGAGTTTGCAATTCCAGCCACTCTTCAGTTTCTAATTGCCACTCTTAACTTTTTTTTTTAATTATTCGTTCCTGGCTAGTATTTATTGCCCATCCTTAATTGCCCTTGAGAAGGTGGTGATGACAATTGAGTGACTTGCTAGGCCATTTCAGAGGGCAGTCAAGAGTCAACCACATTCCAAGTAAGGACAGCAGACTTCCTTCCCTAAAAAACATTGGTGAACCAGATGGTTTTTTGACAATCTGGTAGTTTCACAATTACTGACACAAGCTTTTTTTATTTCAGATTTATTTAATTAACTGAATTTAAATTCTCCAGCTGCCGTGGTGAACTCACATCTCTGGATCATTAATCCAGGCCTCTGAATTACTAGTCCAGCAACATAACCCACTAGTCGTCCAGCAACAGAACCCCCTGATGTTGACAAGCTCCTGTAACATTTCCAGAAGAGTGTTGGATTCCGTGATCCTTTGACCCAAGGTTATCAACAAGAGAATGAAGTGGGACTCGCCATCTCACCCAGAACCAGACAGTCTGGAAATCCATTTAAAGACTTCAGATGCAAGAGGGACATGGACCCAATGCAGATGACATTTTAAAACAAAATGTGTGACCGTCACTTCCAATGATCGACAGTCTCCGCCAACACTGCATTTCCCAACACAGAAGGCAATTCTACCGCGATTCACAAAGCCCTCCTTTTGTATGTGACATATTTTATTTAAAAGAAAAACAAAATGGAGTTAGTGTGATTCCTGATTACATCAATAATTGATGGTGGGCTATTAAATCCGGTGCCATGACTCGCGAGGTTGCCGTCAGTCAGCAGCGAGACCAACAATTTCTCCGTTTCCCTTCCTAATCCTTCGCCCCCGTCCATGTTAACAATAGCACGAGGCCTAGAGAACAGCCCCAAGCCTCGGTGTCTCCTGGCGATCGCCGCCCATCGCCCGCCCGGGGCTGACAGAGACCCGCCCTCCCCCGCTACTCACCGCCTGATACCGGCTGCTGCTATCCGCCATGGCGCAGGGAGGGAGCGAGCGTTGCTGCTGGTAGCGGGAGTGGGGGGCTGCTGCTGCTGCTGCTGGTAGCGGGAGTGGGAGTGGGGGGCTGCTGCTGCCGCTCTCTCTTCTCCCCGCTTATTTTTTGCGGTCTGATCGACAGCTGAATCAGCTCGCAGCCGCACCGGATGTGAGTGCCTGAGATTGGGGGGGAAACAGCGCCACCTGGCCTGGCAGTACCGGTACTGCAAATGTTAGATGGTGTGAGGAGCCTCTACCTGACAACACCGGTACTGCAAGTGTGAGATGGTGTGAGGAGCCTCTACCTGACAACACCGGTACTGCAAGTGTTAGAATAAATAAATGTATTTTGATGCTTTGGCAACATAAGATGTACCTTATCATGCCAATAAAGCGATTTGTATTGTATTGTATTGTATTATTGTTAGAGGGCACGGGGAGCCCCTACCTGACAACACTGGTACTGCAAGTGTTAGAGGGCATGGGGAGCCTCTACCTGACAACCCCGGTACTGCAGGTGTTGGAGGGCATAGGAAGCCCCTACCTGACAACACCGGTACTGGCAGCATCCACAGCTGTATGCAAATTAGCTTCAGAAATGAGCGAATTAGAAGTGCTGCACAGCAGAACTGACAGACTGTCTGCCCCTCAGAGCAGCAACCAGTACTCCCCTCCCCCACTGCACTGAGAGCACCCTCTTTCAGTTTCCCCCTGACATCAAAGACAGTACAAGAAAACAGTTCAAGCAAAAGCTGATGAGAGAGAGGCCAGAGACTCTTTTTGCTGACTTGTACAAAAATGGGAATATGAGTAATCTTACTTTTTACTCAGATCAGTCCACTGCTTGGCACAAAGCAATCACCACACACTACCCCTGTGTTCAGCATGAGGAAACCACTAATGGGTTCAAACTGAAAATAAGGGAATCAGAGGACCTTGAGAGTGCAATGACAACTGTCAACATGTACAACAATGGGACAATAATGGTGCAAGGCAACCTCAAAGACTTTGAAATGGCCTTCCAGACACTGAGAGGATTAGTAGAGAAGGGAGAGACCAGCCCCAGTGTAACTGTCAGGGAGAAAGCCACACACACTCCCCCCACCACTTGCAGCTCACCAGGAGTAAAGCAGCTTAGCCAGGAGGAGAGTGAGCCCCTCAGTTCTGACCAGGCACCCACTCTGTTGCCCCACAGCTCCCTGGTACAATTAAAGGAGCAGTTCACGCAGCTGGAGATAGAGCTGGTTCAGCTCAGAGAGACGGTCCTTACTCAGAATCCAGAGCAACACACAACAAAACAGTTACAAAACCAGGTTGCTAAACTGAAAAGCGATCAAGTAAGCAGCATCTCAGCACTAAAGCAAGAACTAAAGCAAGAGAGGGAGAGCTACAGGAGAGAGCTGACTTTACTTGGGGAGCAGGTAAGAGAGCTGCAGAGGGACAGGGAGAGCTACAGGGGAGAGATAGATACATTGGCCCAGCAGCTAGAGGCCAGAGACAGGACAGTGCAGAGCCTTACTGAGCAGCTGCACTCTTTCACTGAGCAACAGCAGCAGACCCACACTACAGGGAGTGCCACACAGACCAACCAGCACACTGAAGCCCAGTCTGCCCCCCCCCCACTTTGGAATCACAGCCGAGCCCCTCAGCCTCCGTCTCACAAGAGGAGCGCCCACACCGGACACGACCCCCCACGTCCAACATACAACCTGTGAGTCCAGGCGAGAGTCACCAGCCAGCAAACACCAACAAGGCTGACATTGTAATACTAATAGACTCAAATGGGAAATTCCTCCGGGAGAAAAAGCTCTTCCCTAAACATAAAGTAGCCAAGCTCTGGTGCCCAACATCAGACAAAGCCCTGGAAATGTTGTCCACAAGCCACTTAGGCTCCCCCCAACACATCATAATACACACCGGCACGAATGACCTAAGGGCCCAGCAGGAGAGGGTGGCAACATCCCTCCGAACAGTGATTGAGAAGGCAAGTACCACCTTCCCAAACACAAAGATCACTGTTTCCACACTGTTGCCGAGAAAAGACTTTCACTACAAAACAATCCACAAGGTAAATGCCAGCATATCATGAGACTGTGCATTAAAACAAAACGTGTACCTGGCCCAACATCCCACCCTCGATGTGGAATGCCTTTACGACCACGTCCATCTTTATAAGGAGCTAGTGCCTGTCTTTGCTAAGGCCCTGAAGGACGTCGCTCTTAACCGTGACCACACCCAGACTCCAAGAGGAAAAGGACACCCCCCCCGGCCATCAGAGACCAGCGAGGTACAGCCCAGGACCACTACAGAGACCACCACCACCCTGGACCCCGCTATCAAGACCCAGACATCCCCATCCCCATCCCCACCACCCAGCCCAACCAGGACCAGAGAGGATCCCCACGTACACGCCATCAGAGCACAGCACCACTGTCCGACCTGCACCACTCCTGCCCCCCAGGAGAGCAGGACCACCCCAGCAGCAGGAACTCCAGCCCGGCAGATTGAGGTATGCTCAGGCTGTAAGCAATACTACAGGCAGAGACAATCCATTGAGAGACATACAGCAGATGCTCAGCATCATCTGCCCCTGCCTTGTGGAACAGGAAGTATAATGACTAGCCCATTTCACACCTGACAAAAAAAAGGTGTGATTGTTAGAAAGAGTTGCAGTTATATATTCTCAGTATTTGTAGACACTTGAAATATTCTTTTTTTCTCATTTAACATGACAAACACACACATTCACTCACACACACACCTATTACAGTAAAAGACCAATCTTAACATGAAATCCTTGTGCATCTCAACCTGGAATATCCAAGGCCTACGCTCTTCTGTGTTTGGTTTGAAGAGCAGGACCTCAGAGTTCTTAGATGAAATCAAAGATCTAGACGTTGGCCCAGAAATTAGTGTCCCAACGCGCGAGTAAGCACCGTGTACTCACGCGTGGGACCGATGGAATTGCCGGTTTTCAGCATGCACAGCGCATGCGCGGGAAACCGGCATTTCCGATCCTCTGAACCAAGGGGTTCAGAGGTGGAACGTGTGCGCGCAGGAGTCTGCGCGTGCACGTTGAACTTCCTTTTTTGTTCCAGGTTTGCCCGTGCATGAAGGCCTCCACTTTTTACACTTTAAAAAAGCAGACGTAAGGACTTAATTTTAAAAGGTAAGTGGTCTATTAATTAAAATTAGAATTTTTTTTCCACAGGTTTATTTTTAAAGACTTTACAGTAAGGTAAGTGTATTTTTAGCCCCGATTTTTTATAAAATTATTTTTTTCAAAAATTTAAATTATTGTTTAAAATAGTTATTTAAAGTTATTTATAGTTCATTTAATTAGTGGGATGTTTTTTTAAATTTTATTTCAAGTTTAAGTACTGTTTTGGGCGCCCGGAGTTTTCATGAGTTTGACAGTTCTTGTCAAACTCATGAATGAACTTTTGCATGCTCCGATTGGTTGCCCAGTGCTCACGTGATCCCAGCCGACGTATCGCACTAAGTACGCCGCTGGGTCATGCAAGCACAGCGCGCCAGGAGCTGAACTGGGCCACAGACAGGAAATCCACGCAGGCCCAGGCTTCAACTGCTGGCGCGCTAGGTAAGTGTAGGTCAGGGGCTTGCACCCGCGGGAAGCCCCCGACACGAATTTCTGGGCCATTATCATTTTGCAAGAAACCTGGTGTAGAGGAGAAGGGTCCACTGGTTGTCCCCCTGGGTACACAGAGCTGGTGGTTCCCTCCAATAAACTGCCAGGAGTAACCCAGGGCAGAGACTCTGGAGGCATACTGATTTGGTTTAAAGCAGAGCTTAGGAATTACATTGAATTTATAAAAAAGAACGAAAATCATTTATGGCTCAAGATTAAGAAAGACATCATTTCTAGCATGAAAAATGTTTTCATTTGCGCAATCTATATCCCCCCTATAGAATCCCCATACTTCAAAGAGGACACCTTCTCCAACATTGAGAGGGAGATTAACCATTTCCAGGCCCAGGGGAATGTATTGATCTGTGGTGATCTCAACTCAAGAACTGGTGAAGAACCAGACTTTATCAGTACTCAGGGGAATAATTACATATTTGGGAATAACCATTTTGATCTTCCTTTTCATTCACACAGGAATAATTACGACAAACAGACAAATGCAAACGGAAAGCAGCTCCTGCAGCTCTGTCGAAGCCTGGGTCTGTACATTGTCAATGGTAGGTTCAGAGGGGACTCTCTAGGAAGATCGACCTATTCTTCACCTCTTGGCATCAGCACCGTAGACTATATGATTACAGATCTGGACCCATCCTCTTTCAGAGCATTCACAGTCAAACCACTAACACCTCTGTCAGATCACAGCCAAATTACTGCGTATCTTAAAAGGACAGAAACAACCAACACAGAAACACAGCCCAGTAAGTTATACAACATTAAAAAATCCTACAGATGGGCCCAAAACAGCACTGAAAAATACCAGAAAGCAATTAGCAGTCAATCAACTCAATCTCTCTTAGACACCTTTCTGGAAAACACATACACTCACAATAAAGAAGGCGTAAACCTGGCAGTGAATAATCTAAATAATATCTTTGATAATTTGGCATCAATGTCCAACTTGAAATCTTCCAAGAGTAAATCCAAAACACAAAACCACAAAAAATGGTTTGATTCAGACTGTTATAACATGAGGAAAAAACTCAGAAAAATATCAAACCAAAAACACAGACAACCAGAAAATGAGGAATTACGTCTTGCTTATTGTCAGGCACTAACACAATACAAAAATACACTCAGAACCAAGAAAGAACAGTATATTAAGAATAAACTCAGCACCATTGAAGAAGCTATTGATTCTAATTGTTTCTGGGACAACTGGAATACATTACACAAAAGCAACACGATGAATTGTCCATTCAAAATAGAGACATATGGGAAAACCATTTTGAAAAATTATACCAGAAAAACACACTAAGCCCAGAGCAAGATCAAATATGTAAACAATTGGAAAAGCTCAAACTGACCATAAAAGATTACCAAAACCCTTTTGACTCCTCAATAACTGAAAAAGAGCTATTTGAAAAACTCAAGGACCTGCGACCAAGAAAAGCCTGTGGTGCAGGTGGCATCCTAAATGAGATGCTTAAACACACTGATGATAAACTGAAATTGGCTATCCTAAAACTCTTCAACTTGGTTCTGAGTGTCGGTTACTTCCCTGATGTCTGGAACAAAGGACTCACAATGCCCATATATAAAAGTGGAGACAAAGTTGACCCAAATAACTACTGAGGCATCTGTGTGAACAGTAATCTGGGGAAGGTATTCTGTAGTATCATAAACAAAAGACTTATAAACTTCCTTATGGAGCACAATGTCTTGAGTAAAAGCCAAATTGGATTCTTACCAAATTATAGAACATCGGATCATATTTTCACCCTACACACCCTAATTGACAAACATGTTCACCAAACAAAAGCAAAATTTTTGCCTGCTTTATAGATTTCCAGAAGGCTTTCGATTCTATTTGGCACGACGGTCTATTCTTAAAACTTATTGAAAGTGGTGTAGGGGGGAAAACATATGATGTAATTAAATCAATGTATACAAACAATAAATGTGCAGTTAAAATTGGAGACAAACAAACAAAATATTTCTCACAGGGGCGTGACGTGGCGCAGGGCTCGTTTATCTCACCAACTCTTTTAAATATTTATATAAATGAATTGGCAAAACTACTTGAACAATCTACAGCACCTGGTCTTGCCCTATGTGACTCCAAGGTTAAATTCCTCCTCTATGCAGATGACCTGGTTCTGCTCTCACCAACAGAAGAGGGTCTACAGCAGAACCTGGATCTGCTAGAGTCATTCTGTCAGACCTGGGCCCTGACAATAAGCCCCCAAAAAACTAAAGTTCTTGTGTTCCAGCAAAGATCCAGATATCAGGGACCCAAAATAAACTTCACATTAGGAGCAACTAAAATTGAACAAACTACAAATTACACATACTTAGGCTTAAAAATCAGTTCTACGGGAAATTTTCATTTGGTTGTGAATGAACTGAAAGAGATAGCAAAAAGGGCTTTCTATGCCATTAAAAAGTCAATCCAAATAGAAATTCCAATTGGCATTTGGCTCAAAATGTTTAAATCAGTAATTGAACCAATTGCACTTTATGGCAGTGAGGTGTGGGGTCCGCTAACACAACACAAATTTGCAAAATGGGACAAACATCCAATTGAGACCCTGCATGCAGAATTCTGTAAAAGTATCCTCCGGACTCAGAGGAAAACCACAAACAATGCATGCAGGGCAGAATTAGGCCAATATCCACTACTAATTAATATCCAAAAAAGAGCCATCAAATTTTGGAAACATCTAAAAATGAGCAACCCCCACTGCTATCATTACAAAGCCCTGAAATGCCAAGAGGTGAACATAAAGAAGAGTCCCCTCAGTCAACTGGTCCTGGGACTCAGTGAAGTAACTACTAACACTACTAATAATAATCAGCCTGTAAGGGGTTTTAGATCACAGAGGTTTCTCTCTCTAGAGGCCTCTCTCTCTTGCACAGTAAAACCTTGAGTGGTTCGACCCACTCGCCCCTTAGATTCTATACTCTGGACTTTGGGGCAGGAACTACAATGTAGAGAAAACTCTTATAGACCAAGTTTGATGAAACGAAATGAAATGTTATTGCATATGGAAACACAAATCAAATGCAAGCAAATAAGAGAGTACATGGGAGGGAAAAACACAAACAAATCATAACGACACAATACTAACTAAGGCAAATACAGGCATATTATACTCTACAAAAATCATCATGAAATAGGGAAACACACGGAACATCGAGGGATAACAACTCATGTTAATTATACCCTTAAATATCCACCCCCTTAAACCTATCTAGATCTGATTATGGAGGGCCAGAAACATGCTCACCAATCCAACTAGGAAGTGCAAGGTTTTGAACCAGTCTGCGTTTGGTCCTTTCAGGCATCCCGTCTCCATGTGGATCATGGAGCCCCAGCGAGCTGCGCCTCACCTCTCTCCTGAGGTGGGGGTCGGGGGCGGCTGGACACCGGCTGGCCTGGATGTCGGCGGGGTCGGGGATCGTCGGCTTGACCCCAGTCAGAGGAGCCTTGGGCTGGCCCCCATCGTTTCTTCAGCTTTATTTTATCTCTTCTCCCGAGCCGGGAGAGGGCCTCTCGTTTTCGTCAACAGCCCGGGGTTGGTCGATGATCTCCCGAAGTTTGACCCCGGGGCGGGACGCCGGCTCGAATGGTCTTCTTGATGGCGGTTTGGTCTTCTTCTCCTTCCTCTCCGTCGATGGAGAGGAGTCCCGCTGATCTTCTCCCGAAGCGACTCCTCTTTACCCAGCTCAAAAGCTGGGCAGGCCTGCAAGCTGGCAAGCTGATGAGAGAGATAACCCCTACCCGTGTGTTCTCACAATTATACTTCTTCTCCAGAAGCCCTTATCTCGCGCCAAATCAGGTTAGTCTTTGTTTAACTTTTGGCGAGCTTGTTGCACAACGGGGTAGTTATTATATTTTAAACTGTTCTTGGATGGCCGGTAATGGCCCATCTCTGGTCTGGAATGACCTTCATTGGTTTTAATGTCCTGGTGATGTCCTTAACGGGCCCTTGATGCTCTTCTCATGAATATGAAACTGTTCCCTTTTGTCTGGGTCAACATTTAGATGGCCTTTATCTACAGGCCGATCTCGACTGGATAGGTATCCAATCTATATGTATATGTGGGTGTCTGGTTTCGTTCTCTCAGAAACGGCTTCCAGAATTTACTTTGGGCTGAATCCACAAAGCTGTCTGAGGATTTGCAGGAACCATTTTAAAGTGTCCCAATAAGCTGATCACGGGGTCTGGTGGCCATTTTGAATGCCCCTTTTTCTGGGCTTCTTTTAAAATAGTCTTTAAAATCATGGCCTCTTCTGCCATTCGACCCTTTATAATATAAAGTATAATTTTGCGAATCCTACAAGCCCTAGGACAGTGACATCCTAGCACAGAGAATTCGACCCAGCACAATTATTACTAAACAAAAAGAAAAATATTTGACAGATTGGACAGAATCGACAAAAACCCAAAACAAACTCGATTGCTATTTGGCCCTAAACAGACTGTACACCATGGCTGATTACCTGACCATGGTGAAAGATAGCAAACTGAGAAAAACCTTGACAATGTACAGACTTAGTGAGCACAGCCTGGCCATCGAAAAAGGCAGATACAGGCAGACCTGGCTGCCCAGAGAGGACAGGCTGTGCTCTCACTGCAGTCAGGGAGTGGTGGAGACAGAGCTGCACTTCCTCACAACTTATGGAAACTATCAGGACATAAGGGGGAATTTCTACCCAAAATTCATAAAAATATGCTCTGAATTCAAAAATTTGAATGACCACCAAAAACTCCCATATCTATTAGGGGAACAGAGAAAATGTGTAACTTTAGCGGCAAACTATGTTACAGCTTGCCATAAGCAAAGGGACAACCAGTGACCATTGAATCTAAGAAAAGATTATATGTATATTATATGTGTGTATATATTTATGTATACATGCGTATATTTGTCTATACACTGTATGTCTGGATCTGCGTTTATGTGCTCAATTATACATGTTCTTTTTCTGTGCTTTGGCAACATAAGATGTATCTTGTCATCATCATGCCAATAAAGCAATTTGAATTGAATTGGTGTGAGGAGCCTCTACCTGACAACACCGGTACTGCAGGTGTTAGAGGGCATAGGGAGCCCCTACCTGACAACACCGGTACTGCAGGTGTTAGAGGGCATAGGGAGCCCCTACCTGACAACACCGGTACTGCAAGTGTTAGAGGGCATAGGGAGCCCCTACCTGACAACACCGGTACTGCAGGTGTTAGAGGGCATAGGGAGCCCCTACCTGACAACACCGGTACTGCAGGTGTTAGAGGGCATAGGGAGCCCCTACCTGACAACACCGGTACTGCAAGTGTTAGAGGGCATAGGAAGCCCCTACCTGACAACACCGGTACTGCAAGTGTTAGAGGGCATAGGGAGCCCCTACCTGACAACACCGGGACTGCAAGTGTTAGAGGGCATAGGGAGCCCCTACCTGACAACACCGGTACTGCAGGTGTTAGAGGGCATAGGGAGCCCCTACCTGACAACACCGGTACTGCAGGTGTTGAGGGCATAGGGAGCCCCTACCTGACAACACCGGTACTGCAGGTGTTAGAGGGCATAGGGAGCCCCTACCTGACAACACCGGTACTGCAGGTGTTAGAGGGCATAGGGAGCCCCTACCTGACAACACCGGTACTGCAAGTGTTAGAGGGCATAGGAAGCGCCTACCTGACAACACCGGTACTGCAAGTGTTAGAGGGCATAGGGAGCCCCTACCTGACAACACCGGGACTGCAAGTGTTAGAGGGCATAGGGAGCCCCTACCTGACAACACCGGTACTGCAAGTGTTAGAGGACACGGGGAACCACCACCTGACAACACCGGTACTGCAAGTGTTAGAGGGCATCGGGAGCCCCTACCTGACAACACCGGTACTGCAAGTGTTAGAGGGCACGAGGAGCCCCTATCTGACAACACCGGTACTGCAAGTGTTAGAGGGCATCGGGAGCCCCTACCTGACAACACCAGTACTGCAAGTGTTAGAGAGCATGGGGAGCCCCTACCTGACAACCCCGGTACTGCAAGTGTTAGAGGGCACGAGGAGCCCCTACCTGATAACACCGGTACTGCAAGTGTTAGAGGGCATAGGAAGCCCCTACCTGACAACACCGGTACTACAAGTGTTAGAGGGCATGAGGAGCCCCTACCTGACAACACCGGTACTGCAAGTGTTAGAGGGCACAGGGAGCCCCTACCTGACAACACTGGTACTGCAAGTGTTAGAGGGCACAGGGAGCCCCTACCTGACAACACTGGTACTGCAAGTGTTAGAGGGCACGGGAGCCCCTACCTGACAACACTGGTACTGCAAGTGTTAGAGGGTATAGGGAGCCCCTACCTGACAACACCAGTACTGCAAGTTTTAGAGGGCATAGGGAGCCCCTACCTGACAACACTGCTACTGCAAGTGTTAGAGGGCACAGGAAGCCCCTACCTGACAACACCGGTACTGCAAGTGTTAGAGGGCATAGGGAACCCCTACCTGACAACACTGGTACTGCAAGTGTTAAAGGGTATAGGGAGCCCCTACCTGACAACACCGGTACTGCAAGTGTTAGAGGGCATGGGAGCCCCTACCTGACAACACCGGTACTGCAAGTGTTAGAGGGCATAGGGAACCCCTACCTGACAACACTGGTACTGCAAGTGTTAGAGGGTATAGGGAGCCCCTACCTGACAACACCAGTACTGCAAGTGTTAGAGGGCACGGGGAGCCCCTACCTGACAACACTGGTACTGCAAGTGTTAGAGGGCACAGGGAGCCCCTACCTGACAACACTGGTACTGCAAGTGTTAGAGGGCACGGGCGCCCCTACCTGACAACACCAGTATTGCAAGTGTTAGAGGGCACAGGGAGCCCCTACCTGACAACACTGGTACTGCAAGTGTTAGAGGGCACGGGAGCCCCTACCTGACAACACTGGTACTGCAAGTGTTAGAGGGCACGGGGAGCCCCTAGCTGACAACACCGGTATTGCAAGTGTTACAGGGCACGGGAGCCCCTACCTGACAACACTGGTACTGCAAGTGTTAGAGGGCACGGGGAGCCCCTACCTGACAACACCGGTACTGCATGTTTTAGAGGGCATAGGGAGCCCCTTCCTGACAACACTGGTACTGCAAGTGTTAGCGGGCATGGGAGCCCCTACCTGACAACACTGGTATTGCAACTGTTAGAGGGCACAGGGAGCCCCTACCTGACAACACCGGTACTGCAAGTGTTAGAGGGCACGGGAGCCCCTACCTGACAACACTGGTACTGCAAGTGTTAGAGGGCACGGGGAGCCCCTACCTGACAACCCCGGTACTGTAAGTGTTAGAGGGCACAGGGAGCCCCTACCTGACAACACTGGCACTGCAAGTGTTAGAGGGCACAGGGAGCCCCTACCTGGCAACACCGGTACTGCAAGTGTTAGAGGACACGGGAGCCCCTGCCTGACAACACCGGTACTGCAAGTGTTAGAGGGTATAGGGAGCCCCTACCTGACAACACCGGTACTGCAAGTGTTAGAGGGCATAGGGCACCCCTACCTGACAACACTGGTACTCCAAGTGTTAGAGGGCACGGGAGCCCCTACCTGACAACACTGGTACTGCAAGTGTTAGAGGGTATAGGGAGCCCCTACCTGACAACACCAGTACTGCAAGTTTTAGAGGGCATAGGGAGCCACTACCTGACAACACTGGTACTGCAAGTGTTAGAGGGCATAGGGAGCCCCTACCTGACAACACTGGTACTGCAAGTGTTAGAGGGTATAGGGAGCCCCTACCTGACAACACCGGTATTACAACTGTTAGAGGGCATCGGGAGCCCCTACCTGACAACACCAGTACTGCAAGTGTTAGAGGGCACGGGGAGCCCCTACCTGACAACACCGGTATTGCAAGTGTTAGAGGGCACGGGAGCCCCTACCTGACAACACTGGTACTGCAAGTGTTAGAGGGCACAGGGAGCCCTACCTGACAACACTGGTACTGCAAGTGTTAGAAGGCACGGGGAGTCCCTACCTGACAACACCGGTACTGCAAGTGTTAGAGGGCACGGGAGCCCCTACCTGACAACACTGGTACTGCAAGTGTTAGAGGGCACGGGAGCCCCTACCTGACAACACTGGTACTGCAAGTGTTAGAGGGCACGGGGAGCCCCTACCTGACAACACCGGTATTGCAAGTGTTAGAGGGCACGGGAGCCCCTACCTGACAACACTGGTACTGCAAGTGTTAGAGGGCACGGTGAGCCCCTACCTGACAACACTGGTACTGCAAGTGTTAGAGGGTATAGGGAGCCCCTACCTGACAACACCAGTACTGCAGGTTTTAGAGGGCATAGGGAGCCCCTACCTGACAACACTGGTACTGCAAGTGTTAGAGGGCACGGGAGCCCCTACCTGACAACACCGGTACTGCAAGTGTTAGAGGGCATAGGGAACCCCTACCTGACAACACTGGTACTGCAAGTGTTAGAGGGCACAGGAGCCCCTACCTGACAACACTGGTATTGCAAGTGTTAGAGGGCATGGGAGACCCTACCTGACAACACTGGTATTGCAAGTGTTAGAGGATATAGGGAGCCCCTACCTGACAACACCGGTACTGCAAGTGTTAGAGGGCACGGGAGCCCCTACCTGACAACACTGGTACTGCAAGTGTTAGAGGGCACGGGGAGCCCCTACCTGACAACACCGGTATTGCAAGTGTTAGAGGGCATAGGGAGCCCCTACCTGACAACACTGGTACTGCAAGTGTTAGAGGGCACAGGGAGCCCCTACCTGACAACACTGGCACTGCAAGTGTTAGAGGGCACAGGGAGCCCCTACCTGACAACACCGGTACTGCAAGTGTTAGAGGGCACGGGAGCCCCTGCCTGACAACACCGGTACTGCAAGTGTTAGAGGGTATAGGGAGCCCCTACCTGACAACACCGGTACTGCAAGTGTTAGAGGGCATAGGGCACCCCTACCTGACAACACTGGTACTCCAAGTGTTAGAGGGCACGGGAGCCCCTACCTGACAACACCGGTACTGCAAGTGTTAGAGGGCACGGGAGCCCCTACCTGACAACACCGGTATTGCAAGTGTTAGAGGGCACGGGAGCCCCTACCTGACAACACTGGTACTCCAAGTGTTAGAGGGCACGAGGAGCCCCTACCTGACAACACTGGTACTGCAAGTGTTAGAGGGTATAGGGAGCCCCTACCTGACAACACCAGTACTGCAAGTTTTAGAGGGCATAGGGAGCCACTACCTGACAACACTGGTACTGCAAGTGTTAGAGGGCATAGGGAGCCCCTACCTGACAACACTGGTACTGCAAGTGTTAGAGGGTATAGGGAGCCCCTACCTGACAACACCGGTATTGCAAGTGTTAGAGGGCACGGGAGCCCCTACCTGACAACACTGGTACTGCAAGTGTTAGAGGGCACGGGGAGCCCCTACCTGACAACACCGGTATTGCAAGTGTTAGAGGGCACGGGAGCCCCTACCTGACAACACTGGTACTGCAAGTGTTAGAGGGCACGGTGAGCCCCTACCTGACAACACTGGTACTGCAAGTGTTAGAGGGTATAGGGAGCCCCTACCTGACAACACCAGTACTGCAGGTTTTAGAGGGCATAGGGAGCCCCTACCTGACAACACTGGTACTGCAAGTGTTAGAGGGCACGGGAGCCCCTACCTGACAACACCGGTACTGCAAGTGTTAGAGGGCATAGGGAACCCCTACCTGACAACACTGGTACTGCAAGTGTTAGAGGGCACGGGAGCCCCTACCTGACAACACCAGTACTGCAAGTGTTAGAGGGCACAGGGAGCCCCTACCTGACAACACCGGTATTGCAAGTGTTAGTGGGTATAGGGAGCCCCTACCTGACAACACCGGTACTGCAAGTGTTAGAGGGCATAGGGAACCCCTACCTGACAACACTGGTACTGCAAGTGTTAGAGGGCACAGGAGCCCCTACCTGACAACACTGGTATTGCAAGTGTTAGAGGGCATGGGAGACCCTACCTGACAACACTGGTATTGCAAGTGTTAGAGGGCACAGGGAGCCCCTACCTGACAACACTGGTACTGCAAGTGTTAGAGGGCACACGGAGCCCCTACCTGACAACACCAGTATTGCAAGTGTTAGAGGGCATAGGGAGCCCCTACCTGACAACACTGGTACTGCAAGTGTTAGAGGGTATAGGGAGCCCCTACCTGACAACACCGGTACTGCAAGTGTTAGAGGGCACGGGGAGCCCCTACCTGACAACACTGGTACTGCAAGTTTTAGAGGGTATAGGGAGCCCCTATCTGACAACACTGGTACTGCAAGTGTTAGAGGGTATAGGGAGCCCCTACCTGACAACACCGGTACTGCAAGTGTTAGAGGGCACGAGAGCCCCTACCTGACAACACTGGTACTGCAAGTGTTAGAGGGTATAGGGAGCCCCTAGCTGACAACACTGGTACTGCAAGTGTTAGAGGGCATAGGGAGCCCCTACCTGACAACACTGGTACTGCAAGTGTTAGAGGGTATAGTGAGCCCCTACCTGACAACACCGGTATTGCAAGTGTTAGAGGGCATAGGGAGCCCCTACCTGACAACACCAGTACTGCAAGTGTTAGAGGGCACAGGGAGCTCCTACCTGACAGCACCGGTACTGCAAGTGTTAGAGGGCACAGGGAGCCCCTACCTGACAACACCAGTACTGCAAGTGTTAGAGGGCATAGGGAGCCCCTACCTGACAACACTGGTACTGCAAGTGTTAGATGGCATGGTGGAGCAGCTGCTACCAGACAACAAAAGTGTAGATGAGCAGAGAGACCTTGGTGTCCATGTACACAAATCCTTAAAGTTGGCAGAGCAATTTGATCAGGTGTTTAAAAAAGCATATGGGTTGCTTGGGTTTATAAATAGAAGAATAGGGGGGTGGTAGTGGTTAGCAACTTCTACCAGACAACACCGGTACTGGAAGTGTTAGTGGTCTTAAGGAGCCGATACCTGACAACAACAACAACAATTTGTATCTATTTAGCTCCTTTAACGGAGTCACAGGAGTATTATAAGACAAAAATTCGACACCGATCTAGAAGGAGAAATTAGGGCTGCTGACTAAAAGCTTGGTCAAAGAGGTAGGTTTGAAGGAGCATCTTAAAGGAGGAAAAAGAGGTAGAGAGGCAGAGAGGTTTAGGCAGGGAATTCCAGAGCTTAGGGCTTAGGCAACAGAAGGCACGACACCAATGGGTGAGCGATTATAATCAGGGATGCTAAAGAGGGCAGAATTAGAGGAGTGCAGATATCTTGGGCGTTTGTGGGGCTGGAGGAAATTACAGGGATAGGAAGGGGCGAGGCCATAGAGGGATCTGAAAACAAGGATGAGTACTTTGAAATTGAGGCATTACTTAACCGGGAGCCAATGTAGGTCAGCGAGCACTGGGGCGATGGGTAAATAGGACTTGGTGCGGGTTAGCACACGGGAAGCTGAGTTTTTGATGATGTTTATGTAGGGTAGAACATGGGAGGCCAGCCTGGAGTGCATTGGAATAGTCAAGTCTAGAGATAACAAAGGCATGAATGAAGGTTTCAGCAGCGGATGAGCTGAGGCAAGGGCGGAGACGGGCAAGACGCTTTGCAGGACTCTATTCCATTCTCCCAGTTTCTCCGTCTCCGCCGCATCTGCTCCGACGATGCCACCTTCCACACCAGTGCTTCCGACATGTCTTCCTTTTTCCTCAACCGAGGATTCCCCTCTACCGTGGTTGACACGGCCCTCGACCGGGTTCGGTCTATCTCCCGCACGTCAGCCCTCACCCCTTCTCCACCCTCCCAGAACCACGATAGGGTTCCCCTTGTCCTCAGCTTTCACTCCACCAGCCTCCACATTCAACGGATCATCCTCTGCCATTTCCGCCACCTCCAACGTGATCCCACCACCAATCGCATCTTCCCCTCCCCTCCCCTTTCAGCATTCCGTAGGGACCGCTCCCTCCGAGACACCCTAGTCCACTCCTCTATCACCCCCAGCACCCCTTCCCCTTCGCCCGGCACCTTCCCGTGCAAGTGCAGGAGATGCAACACCTGCCCTTATACCTCCCCCCTTCCCAGTGTCCAGGGCCCCAAACACCCCTTCCAGGTGAAACAGCGATTTACTTGTACTTCTTGCAATCTAGTATAATGTATTCGCTGCTCCCAATGTGGGCTCCTCTAAATTGGGGAGACCAAATGCAGATTGGGCGACCGCTTTGCGGAACACCTCCGTTCAGTCCGTAAGGGTGACCCCGAGCTTCTGGTCGCCTGTCATTTCAATTCACTGCTTCACTCCCGCTCTGACCTCACTGTACTCGGGCTCTTGCATTGTTCCACGGAAGCTCACCGTAAACTCGAGGAACAGCACCTCATCTTCCGATTAGGCACTTTACAGCCTTCCGGACTCAATATCGAGTTCAACAACTTCAGATCATAACCTCCGCCCCTATTATATTTTTATATTTTTTATCCACACTTTTGGTTTGTGCCTTTTCCTTTTTCCCTCTCTCTCCCACATGGCAGCTGTCTTTCACTCTGCCAGCGCATTTCACACTTCATCTAGAGCCATTGTTTGTTTCTTTACCTGTCCTATTACCATCTCGTCTCACCTTGAATATCTCTTAATGTCTCTTCTTTCATTCCCCTCCCCCATTTCCCAGCCCCCAAACTGCCTTTTGTTTCATGTCCTGCCTTTTCTCTCAGTTCTGTAGAAGGGTTTCGACCCGAAACATTGACTCTATTTCTCTCTCCATGGATGTTGCCTGGCCTGCTGAGTTTTTCCAGCATTTTCTGTTGTTATTTCGGATTTCCAGCATCCGCAGTATTTTGCTATCCCATCGGAGATGGGCAATGTTACAGAGGTGGAAATAGACAGTCTTAGTTATGCTGCGGATATGTGGTCGGAAGCTCATTTCAAGGTCACAAAAGACAGCAAGGTTGCCAACAGTGTGGTTCAGCCTCAGACAGATGTTAGGGAGAGGGATGGAGTCAGTGGTTAGGGAACGGAGTTTGTGGCGGGGACTGAAAACAATGGCTTCGGTCTTCCCAATATTTAATTGGAGAAAATTCCTGCTTGTCCAGTACTGGGAACGGTAGCATAGTGGTTATGTTACTGGACTAATCCAGAGATCTGGACTAATGATCTGGAGACGTGAATTCAAATCCCACCATGGCAGCTGGGGAATTTAAATTCAGTTAATTATATAAATCTGGAATAAAAAGTTAGCATCAGTAATGGTGACCATTGAAACTATCGGATTGTCGTAAAAACCCATCTGGTTCACTAATGTTTCCTTCGGAGAAGAAAATCTGCCATCCTTACCTGGTCTGGCCTATATGCGACTCCAGCAATGTGGTTGGCTCTTAATGGCCTAGCAAGCCACTTAGTTGTAAAGCAATAAGAATAAAACCAGACGGACCACCCGGCATCGACCTCGGCTACGGACATGACAACAGCACACCCAGCCCAGTCGACCCTGCAAAGTCCTCCTCACCAACACCTGGGGATTTGTGCCAAAATTGGGAGAGTTGTCCCACAGACTAGTCAAGCAACAGCCTGACATAGTCATACTCATAGAATCATACCTTTCAGCCAATATCCCAAACTCCTCCATAACCATCCCTGGGTATGTCCTGTCCCACTGGCAGGAGAGACCCACCAGCAGAGGCGGCACAGTGGTATACAGTCAGGAAGGAGTGGCTCTGGGAGTCCTCAACATTGACTCTGGTCTCCATAAAGTCTCAGCTCAAGCATGGGCAAGGAAACCTCCAGCTGAACACGACTTGTAAGAAGCATTGAGAGTAGCAAGGGCACAAAATGTACTCTGGATGGGAGACTTCAAAGTCCGTCACCAAGAGTGGCTCGGTAGCACCACTACTGACCGAGCTGGCCAAGTCCTAAAGGGCATAGCTGCCAGTCTGAGCCTGCGACAGGTGGTGAGAGAACCAACACAAGGGAAAAACCTACTCGACCTCATCCTCACCAATCTACCTATCGCAGATGCATCTGTCCATGACAGCATTGGTAACAGTGACCCCCACACAGTCATTGTGGAGATGAAGTCCCATCTTCACACTGAGGACACCTTCCGTCGTGTTGTGTGCTAAATGGGACAGATTCAGAACAGATCTAGCAGCTCAAAACTGGGCATCCATGAGGCGCTGTGTGCCATCAGCAGCAGCAGAATTGTATTCTATCACAATTTGTAACCTCATGGCCTGGCATATCCCTCACTCTACCATTACCATCAAGCCAGGGGACTAACCCTGGTTCAATAAGGAGTGTAGAAGAGCATGCCAGGAGCAGCACCAGGCGTACCTAAAAATGAAGTGCCAACCTGGGGAAACTGCAACACAGGACTACATGCATGCTAATAAGGGAAGCAGCATGCTATAGACAGAGCTAAGTGATCCTACAATCAACGGATCAGATCAAAGCTCTGCAGTCCTGCCACATCCGGTCATGAATGGTGGTGGACCATTAAACAACTAACGGGAGGATGAGGCTCCATGAATATCCCCATCCTCAAAGATGGTGGAGCCCAGCACATCAGTGCAAAAGACAAAGCTGAAGCATTTGCAACCATCTTCAGCCAGAAGTGCCAAGTGGATGATTCATATCGGCCTCCTCCTGAGGTCCCCACCACCACAGAAGCCAGTCTTCAACCAATTCGATTCACTCCATGTGATATCAAGAAACGGCTGAGCGCACTGGATACAGCAAAAGCTATGGGCCCTGACAACATCCCGGCTATTGTGCTGAAGACTTGTGCTCTAGAACTAGCCGCGCCTCTAGCCAAGCTGTTCCAGTACAGCTACAACACTGGCATCTATCCGACAATGTGGAAACCTGCCCAGGTATATCCCATCCACAAAAAGCAGGACAAATCCAATCTGGCCAGTTACCGCCCCATCAGTCTACTCTCAGTCATCAGCAAAGTGATAGAAGGTGTCATTGACAGTGCTATCAAGCGTCACTTACTCAGCAATAACCTGCTCACTGATGCCCAGTTTGGGTTCCGCCATGACCACTCAGCTCCTGATCTCATTACAGCTTTGGTTCAAACATGGACAAAAGAGCTGAATTCCAGAGGTGAAGTAAGAGTGAGGGCCTTGACATCAAGGCAGCATTTGACCGAGTGTGGCATCAAAAAGCCCTAATAAAACGGAAGTCAATGGGAATCGGGGGGAAAATTCTCCACTGGCTGGAGTCATACCTAGCACAAAGGAAGATGGTTGTGGTGGTTTGAGGTCAATCATCACAGCCCCAGGACATCACTGCAGGAGTTCCTCAGGGCAGTGTCCTCGGCCCAACCATCTTCAGCTGCTTCATCAATGACCTTCCCTCCATCATAAGGTCAGAAGTGGGGATGTTCACTGATGACTGCACAGTGTTCAGTGCCATTCACAACTCCTCAGATAATGAAGCAGTCCATGTCCGCATGCAGCAAGGCCTGGACGACATTCAGGCTTGGGCTGATAAGTGGCAGGTAACATTCTCGCCACACAAGTGCCAGGAAATGACTATCTCCAAAAAGCATGTGCCTAACCACCGCCCCATGACATTCAATGGCATTACCATGGCCGAATCCCCCACCATCAACATCCTGGGGGTCACCATTGACCAGAAATTTAAACTGGACTAGCTACATAAATACTGTGGCAACAAGAGCAGGTCAGAGGCTAGGTATTCTGTGGCGAGTGTCTCACCTCCTGACTCCCCAAAGCCTTTCCACCATCTACAAGGCACAAGTAAGGAGTGTGATGGAATACTCTCCACTTGCCTCGATGAGTGCAACTCCAACAACACTGAAGAAGCTCGACACATTCCAAGACAAAGCAGCCCGCTTGATTGGCACCCCATCTACCACCTTAAACATTCACTCCCTCCACCACCAGTGTACCGTGGCTGCAGTGTGTACCATCTACAAGATGCATGGCAGCAACTCACCAAGGCTTCTTTGGCAGCACCTCCGAAACCCAGGATCTCTACCACCTAGAAGGACAAGGGCAGCAGGCGCATGGAAACACCACCACCTCCAAGTTCCCCTCCAAGTCGCACACCATCCTGACTTAGATATCGCCGATCCTTCATCGTCCTGGAACTCCCTCCCTAACAGCACTGTGGGAGTACCTTCACCACACGGACTGCAGCGGTTCAAGAAGATGGCTCACCACCACCTTCTCAAGAGCAACTAGGGATGGGCAATAAATGCTGGACCTTGCCAGCGATGCCCACATCCCATGAACGAATAAAAAAAAAGGATGTCAGACAAGCAGTCTGAGAATTAGAATTAGAGACCGTGGAGGGGTTGAGAGAAGTGGTGGTGAGGTAAAGCTGGGTGTCGTCAGCGTACATGTGGAAACTGGCACCGTGTTTTCAGATGATGTTGCCAGGAGGCAGCATGTAGATGAGAAATAGGAGGCCAAGGATAGACCCTTGGGGGACACCAGAGGTATTGATAGGGGAGCGAGAAGAGAAGCCATTACAGGTGATTCTCTGGCTACGATTAGATAGATAAGAATGGAACCAGGCGAGTGCAGTCCCAACCAGCTGGATGGTGGTGGAGAGGCGTTGGAGGAGGATGGATAGGTCAACCGTGTCAAAAGCTGCAGACAAGTCGAGAAGGACGAGGAGGGATAGTTTACCTTTGTCACAGTCACAAAGGATGTCATTTGTGACTTTGATGAGAGCCAATTTGGTTCTGTGGTGGGGCAGAAACCTGATTGGAGGGATTCAAACATGGAGTTGCAGGAAAGATGGGCACGGATTTGGGAGGCGACAACACGTTCAAGGACTTTGGAGAGGAAAGGGAGGTTGGAGAAGGGGAGGTAGTTTGCAAGGACGGAGGGGTCAAGGGTTGTTTTTTTGAGGAGAGGGGTGATGATGGCAGATTTGAGGGAGAGGGGGACAGTACCTGAGGAGACAGAACCATTAACAATGTCAGCTAACATGGGAGCCAGAAAAGGAAGTTGGGTGGTCAGCGGTTTGGTGGGAATAGGGTCGAGGGAGCCGGAAGTGGGTCTCATGGACAAGATGAGCGTGGAGAGGTCATGAGGGGAGATTGGAGAGAAACTGGAGAAAGATGCGAGTTCAGGGCTAGGGCAGGGGGGAACCTTAGAGGAAGTTTGGCCCGGTGGGTTAGGGGAAGGAAGGGAAGTAGCAGAGGCAGCTGAACGGGTGGTCTCAATCTTAGAGACAAAGAAGTCCATGAGTTCCTCACACATGTTGTCGGAGGTGAGGGTGGAGGAGACAGAGGAGAGGGGTTTAAGAAAACGGTTAGCAGTAGAGAATTGAAGCTGGGGTTTACCTTTGCATTGCAGAATGATTCTGGAATCGTGAGCAGTTTTGGCAGACGAGAGCAGGATCCGATAATGCTTTATGTGGTCCAGCCAGATCTGGCAGTGAATGGCTAAGCCACTTGTCCGCCATATCCATTCAAGTCTGCATCCCTTGGACTTAAGGGAGGGAAGATGAGGGCCATACCAGGGGGAATGACCAGGGTGAGAGAGGGTAATTGTTTTAATAGGGACTAAGGCATCAAAGGTGGTGGTGAGGGTGTGGCTGGTCATTCGGTAGCTGCAGAAATGTCATGGTGAATGGAGGGCCAAAGGCTGGACAGTTGGGATTTGTTAAGTGCAGTTGTAAGAGAGTTGGGAGAGAGTTTTTTCCAGGGGCGGACACAGAGGAAGTAGGGTTGGGGGGGTGGGGAAGGGAGATGTGGGTGGAGAGCGATACGAGGAAGTGGTCAGGTATGGCCTTATCCGCGATTGACACGATGGGAGTTGTGAGGCCACGAGAGATGGCAAGATCGAGAATACGGGTTGGGGCGTTTACATGGAGGGAGAGATTAAGGGAGGATAGGAGGGTAGTGAACTCAGAGGAGAAAGAGCATGATGAATTGAGATCACCAAGGACAAGAAGTCGCTCGGTGCAGAGGGTGAGGGAGGAAAGCAGTGAAGATATCTCGGTAATAACTTGGGTGGGCGGTAGAGAACGAGAATTTTAAATGATAGGTGAGAGGGGTGGAATAAGGTGAGATGCTCAAAGGAGGAGAAAGTGCCAGGGGAGTAAGAGGACAGACCAAGGTTTGATTTGGTGATGAGAGCCACACCGCCACCACAGCAGTCTAGGCGGGGCAAGTGGTGGAAGATATAGCCAGGCGGGGAGGCTTCATTTAAGGGTAAGGTGTCATCAACCCTCAACCAAGTTTCCGTCAGGGGCCATGATGTCACTGCAATTATCCACGATAAGCTCATGGATGGCAAGGGCCTTGTTCGCAAATGAATGGACATTCTGGAGGGAGATGCGGAGAGGGTCGGTGATGGCTGACCCACTGCCAGCGTCCACAGGGTCAGCGCTGGGAGGGATGAGTTGGACAACACCGGCACTGCAAGTGTTTGAGGGCGTGGGGAGCCTCTACCTGACAACACCGGTACTGCAAATGTTAGAGGGCATGGGGTGCCCCTACCTGACAACACCGGTACTGCAAATGTTAGAGGGCATGGGGTGCCCCTACCTGACAACACCGGTACTGCAAATGTTAGAGGGCATGGGGTGACCCTACCTGACAACACCGGTACTGCAAGTGTTAGAGGGCATGGGTTGCCCCTAGCTGACAACACCGGTACTGCAAGTGTTAGAGGGCATGGTGGAGCAGCTGCTACCAGACAACAAAAGTGTAGATGAGCAGAGAGACCTTGGTGTCCATATACACAAATCCTTAAAGTTGGCAGAGCAATTTGATAAGGTGTTTAAAAAAGCATATGGGTTGCTTGGGTTTATAAATAGAAGAATAGAATATAAAAGCAAAGAGATCATGCTATAACTTTATAAATCACTGGTTAGGCCTCAGCTGGAGTATTGTGGACAATTCTGGGCCCCCCCATTTCAGGAAAGATGTAAAGGCCTTAGAAAGGGTGCAGAGGAGGTTTACCAGGATGTTACCAGGGCTGAGGGATTTCAGTTATGAGGAGAGGTTGAAAAAGTTAAGAGTGTTTTCCTTGCAACAGAGAAGGTTAAGAGGTAACCTATTAGATGTTTTCAAGATGATGAGAGGTTTTGACAGAGTAAACAGGGAAAAAATATTTGCTGTGGCGAGTGGGTCAATAACTAGAGGTCATAGATTCAAAATCATTGGAAAAAGATCTAGCGGAGAGATGAGGAGAAATGTTTTCACTCAGAGAGTTGTCGGGATCTGGAATGCTCGGCCTGAAAAGGTGGTGGAAGCTGATTCCATAAATAATTTTAAAAGGCAGTTGGACAGGTACTGGAGGATGAGGAACTTACATGGGTACAGACAAAAAGCGGGGATGTGGGACTAAGCACGACTGTTGTTTCAAAGAGCCAGCACAGGCACGACGGGCCGAATGCCTCTTTCTGTGCTGTGAGTTTCTATGATTCTATGAACGTATAATACTGTATTAAGTTATATGGAGTCTACAGCAGAGAAACAGGCCATTAGGCCCAATTGATCTATGCCGGTGTTAATGCTCCACACGAGGCTCCTCCCACCCTACTTCATATAACCCTATCAGCATATCCTTCTATTCCTTTCTCCCTCATGTGCTTATCTAGCTTCCCCTTAAATGCATCTATGCTATTTGTCTCAACTACTCCTTGTGGTAGCAAGTTCCACATTCTTACCACTCTTCAGATAAAGAAGTTTCTCCTGAATTCCCTATCGGATTTATTAGTGACTATGTTATATTTATGACCTCTAGTTTTGGACTCCCGAGGGACTGCCTAAGAAGGAGAAGAAGAGTTTTAGACTCCCCCACAAGTAGAAACATTTTCTTTACATCTACCCTTTCAAACTCTTTCATAATCTTAAAGACCACGATCAGGTCACCCCTCAGCCTTCTGTTTTCAATAGAAAAGAGCCCCAGCCTGTTCAGCCTTTCCTGATAAGTATATCTTCTCAGTTCTGGTATCATCCTTGTTAATCGTTTTTGCACTTTCTCTAGTGCCTCTATATCCTTTTTATAATATGGACACCAGAACTGTGCACAGTACTCCACTGCTTTTCAATTCTATCCTGCGAGAAATGAACTCCAGTACTTGGTTTGCTATTTTTATGGCCTTATTAACCTGCATCGATACTTTTAATGACGTGTTTCTGTACCTCAAGTGTTAGAGGGCGTGGAGAAAGCTTTACCAGAAGTGCAGATACTGCAAGCGTTAGAGGGTATGGCAGAGTGGGGTGGTGGGAGGGGGGACTGGGGGTGGGGGGGGATGGGGGAAAGGGGAGCAGCCTCTACCAGACAGTGGAACATAGGAAAATAGAAACATAGAACAGGACTAGGCCATTCAGCCCCTCGAGCCTGTTCCACCATTCAATTAGATCATGGCTGATCTCAACTTAATTTACCTGCCTTGGTTCCATATCCCTTAACTAACCTTACCCAACATAAATCTATCAATTTCAGTTTTGACATTTTCAATTGACACAGCCTCAAGGGCTTTGTGGGAGAGAGTTCCAGATTTCCACTACTCTTTGTATGAAGAAGTGCTACCTGACATCACCCCTGAACAGCCTAGTCTAATTTGAAGGTTATGTCCCCTTGTTCTGGACTCCCCCATCAGAGGAAATAGTTTCTCTCTGTCTACCCGATCAAATCCTTTAATTATCTTAAACACCTCAATTAGATCACCCCTTAAACTTCTATATTCAAGGGAATTCAAGCCTAGTCCATGCAACCTATCCTCATAATTTAAACCGTTTAGCCCCAGTATAATTCTGGCGACACTGTGCTGCACCCCCTCCAAGGCCAATACATCCTTCCTGAGGTTCGGTGCCCAGAACTGAATGCAGTACTCCAGGTGGGGTCTAACCAGAGCACTGTACAGCTGTAACATAACTTCCATCACTTTGTATACCAGTCTCCTGAGATGCAGTAAACAATGAGGAGGATAGTAACAGACTTCAGGAGGACATAGACAGACTGGTGAAATGGGCAGACACATGGCGGATGCAATTTAACGCAGGGTAGTATGAAGTGATACATTTTGGTAGGAAAATTGAATAAAGGCAATATGAACTAAATGGTACAATTTTAAAGGGGGTGCAGGAACAGAGAGATCTGGGGATGTATGCACACAAATCTTTAAAGGTGAGCAGGCTATTGTAAAAGCATATGGGATATTTTTATTAATAGAGGAATAGAGTACATAAGCAAGGAAGTTATGCTAAACCTTTATAAAACACTGGTTAGGCCTCAGCTGGAGTATTGTGTTCAATTCTGGGCACCACACTTTAGGAAGGATGTCAAGGCCTTGGTAAGTATGCAGGAGAGATTTACCAGAATGGTACCAGGGATGAGAGACTTCAGTTATGTGGAGAAACTGGAGAAGCTGGAGTTGTTCTCCTCAGAGCAAAGAAGGTAAAGAGGAGATTTGATAGAGGTGTTCAAAATCATGAATGGCTTTGATGGAGTAAATAAGGAGAAACTGTTTCCAGTGGCAGAAGGGTCGGTAACCAGAGGACACAGATTGGCAAAAAGAACCAGAGGTGACATGAGGAAATGTTTTTTACACAGCAAGTTGTTGTGGTCTGGAATGCAATGCCTGATAGGATGGTGGAAACATATTCAATCGTAACATTCAAAAGAGAATTGGATAAATACGTGAAGGGAAAAAATTTACATGGCTATGGGGAAAGAGCAGGGGAGTGGGATTAATTGGATAGCACTACCAGAGAGCCGGCACGGGCATGGTGGGCCAAATGGCCTCCTTCTGTGCTGTATGATTCCAAGATTCCATTAACCTTTTAAATTATTTTTTGTACCTGTTCACCAGCTTTTAGTGTTTTCTGTACTTGGGCCCCTAAATCTCTCTGCTCCTCCACAGTTCCTCGCTTCTCGCCATTTAGAAAATACTCTGACCTAGCTTTCTTAGGTCCAAAGTGGATGGCCTCACACTTTCCCACATTGAACTCCATCTGCCACAGTTTTGCCCACTCACTTAATCTATCAATGTCCCCTTGCAACTTTCTGTTCTCATCTACACTATTTACTGCGCCATCTGAATTGGCGTCATCAGCAAACTTGGATATACGGCTCTCTATTCCTTCATCCAAGTCCTTTATAAATATTGTAAAAGCTGAGGCCTCAGTACAGATCACTGGGGGACACCACTAGTCACATCCTGCCACACCCTTCTCTCTGTCTCCAACCTCCTAACCAATTCCCTATCCAATAGGTTGCCTCCAATTCCATGTTCTATTAACAGTCTCTTGTGTGAAACCTTATCGAATGCCTTTTGGAAGTCATTAGACACTCCCTTATCTACCACATTTGTAACCTCCTCAAAAAATTCAAGTAGGTTCGTTAGACATGACTTTCCCTTTACAAATCTATGCTGGCTCTCTCTGATCAGCTCATATTTGTCCAAATGCTCAGACACTCTCTCCCAGTGCAGGTACTTCAATTGTTGGGGGCATGTTGAACAGCATTTACCAGTGTAGATACTGCAAGTGTTAGGAGGCATGGCAAGCCTTATTGGGCAGTGCAGGTACTGTACGTGTTACAGTACATCAAGCTGCCAATTACAGAGCGCTCCAGCAAATTAAGGACCCTGCTCTCTTTTCAAAGGATTCAGAAATAAATGGCAATCAAAGTCACTAATTCCAGGTTATAGGCCTGTCATCAGATGTGTAACTAGGGACCTTTAAGACTTTCCTGGCTACATGCCACTCTGTACGACTCGAATTGTGCATTATATATGAATAGTGAGAGAAAGATGGATGTCCCTACTGGACAAATACAGGCATTGCAAGCTTTGCTGTGTATAACCAACCGAGGGCTGGGGTTGAGTATCTCTACTGGACAAATTTCAAATGTCATGCCAGCAATGCAATCCCAAATAGATTTAACGTGTATATAGGGATAAACAGAAACACAGCAAATGTTGGGATAAACAGAAATTGCTGGAAAATTGCAGCAGGTCAATCAGTAACCCATTCCCTTTCAGATGGCAACTGTGCAGCTGTGTATTTTCAGCCTTTCTAGTTTCTATTGTTAAAATATATACAGTGGGGCTCCCCTAAACGCTCAGGTGATTAAGGTAGCATTTATCTGACTTATACAGACCAGGAAGGTTCCACTTCAATCCCTAGTTTATGCAAAAGGTACTGGTCTCAGTGATTGGCTTCAGCACCCCTGGATTAGGGAAGAGCAAACATTGACCAGTTTTCACACTTCTTATCGCTGTCAAGTGACCACTGCTGCAAAGTGTGTAGGTACATGGACCTCAGTTGAGGACAGCAGGCCCTGGAACGTCAGACACCGCGGGAGGCTCGGAGGTCAGACCGGGTGGAAGGAGAGCCAGGGAGAAGCAGGCCCCGGGATGTCGGTACCACGGCGGCTGAAGATTGTCGGGCAGGAGTGTGGGAAAGGCGGAGCGAGGCGAGAGCAGACCCTATTGTGATGGCGCCGATGAAGATGGCTGCCGTCCTTGCGGGCTCCGTGCATACCAGGCAGCTAAGTGTCCTTTGCTGCTTGGTGCGCTCGGCTGAAAAAAGCATTTCACTGACTGGATTTTGTTGAATCCGTGATTCTTAAAGTATGGTGTTTTCCAATAACTAGACGGAGGCTGCAAATTAACAATCAACAGGTGTTTACTGGAGGAGGGTAGTCTAAAGACTAACAGTACAGAGGCATGCTCAAGGCTTATATACAGGTGTGGTCACTGCCGGTACTACAGTATACAGGAGCTGTAAAAGTAGTTCTCTCTTAAAGGTACATACACTACAATTCCTCCCCTTTTAGATTAACAGTACCCATAACATTCAAATAACAGTTAACACTTTAACATGCACATTTAACTGAAATAGTCCATTTATAGATTCAGTCTTTGGGGCGGCTTCCTGATCCTTTCTGGATAGCGCCTTTCCTGAGGTTCTTGTTCTTGGTGTGGAGGCGATTCTGGCCCCCTTTCGTCGGTTAGTTCATCAGTTTCAGCTGCTACTGTTTCTGAGGTAGATGCTACCGGTATGTCGGGTTCATCCCCAGGTACGCGAGACATGGGGTTGACTCGTTCCTGTGACGCTAGGATCTGGTCGACGTGGCGTCTCACAATGTTCTCCCCGACATCCACTGTGTACATTAGTGGCCCCTGCCGTGTGCATATCGTTCCGGGTTGCCATTTCTCTGTTCGGTAGTCGCGGGCCAAGACTGGTTGTCCTACATTGAAGCTCCTTGTCGGCTTCTCATTGATGTGCTGGAATTGCTTATCCTCAACATTTCTTCGCACATTTGGTCTGAGCAAATCCAGACGAGATCTCAACCTTCGGTTAAAGAACATCATGGCCGGGGTCTGGTTGGTAACTGCATGTGTCGCATTTCTGTAGGCTAACAGGAAATTGTCCACCTTATGCTGTAGTGGAATGTCATCATCGCACATGGCCCTTACTGCCTTTTTAAAGGTTTGTACGAACCTCTCAGCCAATCCATTTGTGGCTGGATGATACGGGGCGGATGTGTAATGCCTTACCCCATTCCTTCTCATAAATTTCCGAAACTCTTCGGACACAAACTGTGGTCCGTTATCAGAGCAAATCTGCTCTGGCAAGCCGTTCCTGGCAAATATGGTCCGTAGGACTGCAATCATTTTCTCTGTAGTGGTGGAGGACATTTTGATCACCTCAGGCCATTTCGAGTGCGCATCCACTGCTATTAAGAACATTGAGTCCATGAATGGACCAGCAAAATCAATATGCACCCGTTGCCATGGCGAGGAGGGCCACTCCCATGGGTGTAGGGGAGCATGTGGTGGTGCATTTTGGACCTTCTGGCATTCTGAGCAGCTCTTTGTTAGGTCCTCGATTTGTTGATTGATCCCCGGCCACCGCACATAAGCCCTAGCAAGGCTTTTCATTTTCACCCCTCCCAGATGGCCTTCGTGAAGCTCATTGAGCACTCTCTCCCTTAACTTGGGTGGAATTACCACTCGGGATCCACACATCAAGGTCCCCTGGCATACTGACAGCTGTTCTCTTCTGGATGAGAATGCTGGCAACAGTGAGTCGCCATGTGTTGGCCATCCCTTCACCGTCAAATCATATACCCGAGACAGTGTCGGATCATTTCGGGTCTCCTTCTCTATATCCGCGTTAGATACTGGCAAGCGTTCAATTATCGACGAATAAAATATTTCGATAGGGTCCACTGCTGGTGCTTCCTCCGCAGTAGGCAGTGGCAGGCGTGATAGCCCATCAGCGTTTCCATGCTGTTTCGTGCCCTTATAGTCTATTTCATATTGGTTCGCCCCTAGAAAAAGGGACCATCTTTGTAGCCGTTGTGCAGTCATCACCGGAACGCCCTTCTTTGGATTAAAGATGGAGACAAGTGGTTGGTGGTCAGTCAGCAAGGTGAACTTCTGCCCATGCAGATAGTGGTTGAATTTTTTACTCCCCATACTAGGCTGAGGGCCTCCCTGTCAATCTGGGCGTAGTTGCGCTCGGCTGAGGTTAGTGACCGAGACGCAAAGGCTACTGGCCTCTCCAACCCGTCTGGGAATTTGTGCGATAGCACCGCTCCAATACCATAGGGTGATGCATCACACGCCAACCGAATTGGTAGTGCTGGGTTGAAATGGGCCAACACCTCTTTTGATGTGATCAATTCTTTGCACTTCTGGAAAGCTCATTTACATTTGTCATTCCACTTCCATGGTACCCCCGTTTGCAGTAGGGTGTTCAGTGGGTGTAATACTGTAGACAAATTTGGTAAGAACTTATGGTAGTAGTTCACCAGCCCGAGGAACGACCTCAGTTGTGACACATTTTCCGGTGCTGGAGCCTTGACTACTGCCTCAATCTTTTCAGGGGACTTATGTAACCCCTCTTCATCAATGACGTGGCCACAATACGAGATCTGCTTCTGGAAAAACTCGCACTTGTGGCGATTAGCTTGGAGCCCATATTCCTTTAATCTAGTGAGCACCTTCTCCAGGTTGGCGAGGTGATCACTGTCATTTTCGCCCGTGACCAGGATGTCGTCCAAATAACACTGGGTCCCTGGAATCCCTTGCAGGACTTGATCTATTGCCCTTTGCCAAATAGCCGGAGCCGATGCTACCCCGAACACCAGCCGGTTGTATTGGTAGAGACCTTTATGAGTGTTGATCGTGAGGTATTGTTTCGAGGCTTCTTCTACCTCCATTTGCAGGTACGCCTGGGCCAGATCAATCTTAGTGAAGCGTTTACCTCCAGATAGTGAGGTGAAAATATCCTCAATCCATGGAAGCGGATATTGTACCGTGTGAAGGACTGGGTTCACTGTCACCTTAAAATCCCCACAGATGCGGACCTTCTTTGGTTCCCCAGGCGTATTACTCAACGACCTCTTCATTACAGGAACGATGGGTGTCGCCCACTCGCTCCAGTCCACTTTGGACAGTACTCCTGAACGTTCCAAACCTTCCAGCTCTGCTTCGACGGCTGGTCGGATCGCATAAGGTCTGGCCTTAAAAAACTTTGGGCTTGCATTTTCCTCTATTTTAATCATTGCTGTTATGCCTTTTAGTGTTCCGAGTCCCTCCTGGAATACTTCTTGTGCGTCAGTTAGCATTTTTGACAGTCGTCCAGGTGTGACGTCGTCATCCTTTTTGGCCTCAACCTTCAGTGTCTGTATGGAATGCCAATCTAATTGTATCTTCCGGATCCATTCACGTCCTAGTAGTGGTGGTCCTCCATCTGGCAATACATATAGGTCCATTTTGGGTATTTCCTGGCCTTTGTATATCACGTTCACCCTTATTTTTCCTTTGGGGTAGACTTTTTGCCCCATGTACGTCTTCAAGACAATCTCTGTAGCTTTCAAGGATATATGTGAAAATAGCCGCTTGTAGTCCCTTCGGTTTATGACTGTTAGGGCTGATCCTTTGTCCAATTCCATTTTCACTTGGACTCCGTCTATCTTGAGCGTGACCCAGATAGTCTGGTGATCCTCCATTTTGATTACCTTATGTAGTTTCAGACAACCCAGCTCCTTGCTTCCGGAGTCTGTATCACTTTTCTGTTCGTCTGAACTACTGTCCATCACCTTATGTACCTTTTTGTACTTCTCCTGTGGCGATTTCTTGCTGCTGGTTTTCTTCCTTGACCTGCAGACTCTTGCTATGTGTCCTGCTTTTCCACACTGTCTGCACACTTGGTCCTTGAACCAACAATCCTTCTGGTCGTGTGTTGTTCTGTCGCAGCGATAACACTTCCCTGCTCCATATGACATTTCATTGGTGCCATATTCTTGCGGTCTCCATTGTATCTCTGCAGCGCCCCGTGCGGCTGCTTCGTGTGATACTGCCATGCTGAAAGCCTTGTCCAGCGTAAGATCCTTTTCTGATAGAAGCCGTTTCTGGGTTCCTTCACTTTGAAGCCCACACACAAACTTGTCCCTTAACGTATCTGCTAGTCCCAATCCAAACTGGCAGTGTTTCGATAGCTTGCGCAGTTCCGTTAAGTACTCAGCATTACTTTTGTCTTTATGCTGGTTCCTTTTGTGGAACTTAAATCTTTCTGCTATCAGCAGCGGTGTGGGGTTTAAGTGGTTCTGTAGGATTTCCACTATGCTTTCGAAATCCTTATCCACTGGCTACTCTGGGGTTATTAGGTTTCGCAGTAAGTCATAAGTTTTTGCACCCATGGAATGCAACAAAACCAGTGCTTTCCTAGCATCTGGCACTTCATTCGCCTTGCAGTACACCTCAATGCGTTCCACATATGTCGCCCAATCTTCGACTTCATTGTCGAACGCAGTGACACTGCCACTCTTCGGCATCATCTGGTTAAACTGTCTAAAATGGCGTCTCCCGCGCTCTCCCTTCTTCTCCGCTGGCTCAAAATGGCGTCTCCCGCGCTTTCCTTTCTTCCCGCGCTCGCCCTTCTTCTCCGCTGCGGCTTCTAAAATGGCGTCTCCTGCGCTCTCCCTTCTTCTCCGCAGCTCAATGGCATCTCCCGCGCTTCCTTTCTTTCCCCGCGGACGCTGCTCAGCCCTTTGAGCCCTGGCTGCGCTCTGCGCGTTCTCCTGTGCGCCTCTCTCGTTGCCGCCGCTTGGTCCTGAACCCCGGCTGCGCTTCACCCTCTCTCTTACCCCGTCGACGCTGCTCGGCATTTTCTGTGCTGTCGGTCGGCTCCAGCCGCTGCTGTCTGGGAAGGGTGTGCGCTGTACCTGTAGCCAGTCTGTTGCTGGATCGTCGTGGCTGGAGAACTAAGCCCAGCTCTCAACAGCCTTCCCTGCGATGTTCACTCTCTGCCGGATGACTGGGCGGTTGCTCGTGGTCGACGCCCGTGCTTCTGGCCTCGACTTTCTTCCACCGTCCTCCCGGAGCGAATCCTTGAAGGAAATGCAGAGTTGCAGGTAGATTCGAATCGACCTCGTCGCCACTGTTGAATCCGTGATTCTTAAAGTATGGTGTTTTCCAATAACTAGACGGAGGCTGTAAATTAACAATCAACAGGTGTTTACTGGAGGAGGGTAGTCTAAAGACTAACAGTACAGAGGCATGCTCAAGGCTTATATACAGGTGTAGTCACGGCCGGTACTACAGTATACAGGAGCTGTAAAAGTAGTTCTCTCTTAAAGGTACATACACTACAGATTTCACTTGTTGTATCTGGTTATGTGACAAATAAAATTGAAATTGAAATTGAATTGAAATTGAAATTGAATTAAGCTTGGCTGTGATATTCTCCACAGTCAATTAGATTGTCAACATTCAGTGTCAAGGCTCACAGTGAATGATGGTACTGGAGGGTACCCTGCACCCAGAGAATGATTCCTACCAAGGAGCCACTAATTTCAGGAAAGGGGAATAAATAAAGGCAGCTTCTACATTAGGATTAGAAGCTGTAGGCTGATATTGTAAATATGTATGTATGTTTCTCTGTTATAAAATCATCAGCACAATACATTTCTCACAGAGTAAAATCAGAGATCCTGAGCATTTCTGAATTTCCAGGGTTATTCTTTGATTTTCCCACATTCTCAACATTTGTATCCCATGTTGAAACCAGCTAGGATGTGAAGTTCCCAACTCTCAGCATTTCTTCTTGTGAGCTTATCAAAGTAAGGGATGTTTGTATCAGGGAACTGATCACTTTATCAGCCAATGCTGACCACAGCCAGTTAACCTTCTTTGTCAAACGATGACCTGCAAGTCAGAGCAGCTGACGGTTTCTGTGCTGTGAGTGATTGAATTATGGTATTCACCCACAAGAATGATATTTATAACTACAAAGCAACTGCAAAGCGAAGAAGAGCTGTTAGGCAAAGACAGAAGCCTTTAAAGTGGTACTGAAAGCCTCTTTGGAGTAATCTGCTGCAAAGGTAGATTATGACGCCTTTTATTGTGAGGCCAAGACGGTTATTAGGGAGATGTAGCAGGATCAGTGGGTTGCCTTCATCTGTAAAAATGTGCAATATAGTCATCCATAAAGTAAAATAATTTTTCGGTTGGTTAGAGGTCTGTCATGAATCATATTGAAAGGGTTCCTCTGGGCCAGTGCCAATGACCGCAAAGCCCATTACAAACCTGTTCTGGAGGGGGGTAGGGAGGGGGGCGGGGGTTAGAATATCTAACAATATGATAGCATAACCCAGGGGGTTAACAACAGATCTTAAGATCTGAACTGGATATTTGTGTGTTTTGTACATGGTCCCACATGCACCTCTTCAATCTTTTCCAAGGTGGACTGAGAGAACACTTGATTAAAAGAGGCCAGATACGAATCATTAAGCGGCTTTATTTCCCAACATTTGGATATGCAGAGCAACAATTATAATCAAACCCATTCAATTCAGTCAGTACAGCCTGTCTTTGCGTCGTAATACAAAATAATGAACAAGTTGTACATCCCCATATCAGTGGATCATTTTGTTTGAATTAAACAAAATAACTTCTAACTGTCTTCCTGCATTCTAAACTTCTAAGCCTGGGAAAAGCTTGCTGCCACAGCTTCCTATTAAAAACCTGCCTGTTAATGAATGCTTCTCTTTTTTTTTTATTTCCCAGTCTTCAGAATCCAAGGGAAGGGCCTATGTAAGACAAACTAGGTATCTCTGTGTTTTTTCAAAGACTCGTATAAATGCAATTCCTTTTCAAATCCTTTCTGTGGAAAAACGGTCAAAAAAATCCTGAAACATTACACTGACCAATATTCCAAACATCACAGCTTTCAACATTTTTGACTCATTAAAGAGTGCATCTTGCTCAGGGATTAAATTAAAGCTTCTCCACCTGTTGCATGATGATATTTCTATTTTAATACCTCAATAAACAAGGGCATACATTTGAACAATGTGTTCACCTTTTTTCCCCAGCGTTAACAGTCCTTCAAAAAAGAATAAGATATGTTCGGGAATAATTCTTGCAAACTATTACATATGTAAAGGACAGAAATTGACATTGCAATTTAATCCCCTTCATATATAAACTCTGGGTTATTTAAATTTCCCTGCAGGTTGCTGAGCCTGTGAAAAGGTGAGATGCCTGGGTGAATTCCCTCAGCATTGCCTGCAAGTAGTTGAGGCCCTGTCGTCCCCAGTTGTTCTTGTGCTGGAGTCAAGGTGCTCCAAGCTTTGCCTGTGCTAGGGAACAAAAGCCCCTCAGCTCAACCTGTCGAACATCAAAGCCATAGATGATCCACAACTTCGTTAAACTGAACTCTGAGACGACTGAATCCATCATTCTTGGCGTATCTGCTCTCTCAATCCTGGGTACAGTGGTTATGTTACTGGACTGGGCAAAACTGTGGCAAATGGATTTCAATATAGGCAAGTGTGAGGTCATCCACTTTGGACCTAAAAAGTACAGATCGGAGTACTTTCTAAATGGCGAAAAGCTAGACGCAGTGGAGATCCTAAGAGATATAGGGGTCCATGTACATAGATCATTAAAATGTCATGGACAGGTACAAAAAATAATCAAAAAGCTTAATGGAATGCTGGCCTTTATATCTGGACGACTAGAATACAAGGGGGGTAGAAGTTATGCTACAGCTATACAAAACCCCGGTTAGACCACACTTGGAGTACTGTGTTCAGTTGCGGGCATCACACCTTAGGAAGGATATATTGGCCTTGGAGGGAGTGCAGCATGGAATTACTAGAGTGATATCTGGACTCCAAGAGTTAAATTATGAGGAGAGAGTACACAAACTAGGGTGGTATTCACTGGTTAAGGGGTGATTTAATCGAAGTTTTCGAGATATTAAGGGGAACTGGTAGGGTAGATAGGGAGAAACTAATTCTGCTGGTTGGTGAATCTAGGACGAGGGGACATAGCCTAAAAAATAGAGCCAGGCCTTTCAGGAGTAAAGTTAGGAAACACTTCTACATGGAAAGGGTGGTAGAAGTTTGGAACTCTCTTCCACAAATGGTAGTTGATGCTGGGTCAATTGTTAATTTTAAATCTGTGATTGACAGATTTCTGCTAACCAAAGGTATTAAGGGATATGGGGGCAAAGGCTATAAAGGGTATAGGGAGTTAGGTCACAGATCAGCCATGATCTCATTGAATGGTGGAGCAGGCTCGAGGGGCTAAATGGCCTACTCCTGATCCTATGTTCCTTTAGACTAGTAATCCAGAGATTAGATTGATAATCCAGAGGGCCCCGATTTTCGGCTTGTGTGGGAAATGGTCGGATTTCCCCGAATGTGGGGTTTCTGACACACATAAAAAAGTGTCAGCCAGCTCCACGCAATTTTCCCTCAAGTGGCCAATTAATTCCCAGCATGTGGGAAGCCTTGCTAATTGTTCAATTCGAGTCAGAAATCCCCACAGTATGATGTCATCATTCGTTGTGCTTTCAAAGTGTCCAGCAAGCTTCTCCACCTCTGCAGGCTTCTCAACCACTCTTGCACAATGGCAGAGGAGCCTGCACCAGCTGCTGCCAGCGGCAGAGGCCGAGCTGCCTTCAAATTCGACGAGGCTTCACTGCAGGCATTATTGGATGGGGTTAGGGCCCACAGGGAGGCCCTCTTCCCGAGGTCAGGGAGGCAGAGTCCTCCCACTGAGACCAATGCTGCATGGATGCAGATGTCAGCAGATGCCAACTCGCTGGGAGTCACCAGAAGAACCTTGGCATTATATCTCTATCTCCTTCCTTTACTCCCCCACAGTACCATCCAGAGCCCCCGTCCTCACTGTGGAGGAGGAAGAGGCTGTGCAGCCAGACTCCTCAGAGGAAGCTCCAACCTCTGAGGGCACAGCGTCAGATGTAAGCGCACCCAGCACCAGCGCAGACACTCACACCTCGGGGGGACCTTCGGGACATAGAGTAGTGTTGTCACCTGGTGTTTCACAGCTCACAAGTGAGCCTCAGCAGATTCTGGAGACAGAGACAGCAGTGGAGAGTCCTCGTCGGAGGGCGTAGGACTCTGCCAGCTCAGCTCAGCTGTGCTGCATGACGACCCTCTGCCTCTGGGTCCATCTGCAAGAGAAGAGGTGATGGATCTCCATGCACAGATGCAGGAGTCTCTGGCAGGTTTTGTCTCCAGGGTCGCTGCGAGTGCAGAGCAAATGGAGGAGTCCATAGCGACCATGAGCAGAGCCTTTGTGGAGTCATTGGCGCAAGAACGCATCACCATGGAAAGGTTGGCAACCTCCATGCAGGAGATAACTCGCCAGGGTACGGAAAACATGGTGAGTGCTCATAAGAGAATGACATCTCTTGAGGAGCGTTGGCCATCTGTTGAACAGATAAATCAGATCTTCATGGAAGTCCTTCTGAGTAGGACTGCCAGTGCAGAAACGGGTCCCACTGGCCCACTAAAGCGCAGCAAGGTGCTCTCAAGCCACTTCCAAGCGCTGGCCCCTTCTGGCCTGTGCAGCTTCAGGTGAGTGAGCAGCAGCCTGGTGCTCCTGGTGTTCATCCTGCTGTTCCTGGTTCTGCTGCTGATGCCTCCGCTGTGGGAGATCCTCTAATGCCAGGAAGGGAATGTCCCAAAGGCCTCCCATGCTTCTGGCAGATGCCTCCGTTGAGGGGGCGCTGAGTTAGGGTGGTGAGAGGGGCTTCCCAGGAGCTCACACTGAAGAAGTGTGTGAGGCTACAACTTTCTGCAGCTGCTCATAAGGCTTCAAAAAGTCCCCCCAAGCCTTGATCAACAAGGTCCTGCAACCTGCAAATGCTGCCTATTTAAATCTCTTCAGCCCTCAGCGACCTGCTGCTGCAAGCAAGCAAGCCAGCTGTTTTCACGCCAGCTCTCAGCAGCGGGGTTTCCCGCAGGCGGGTTTCAGGTGGGGAAAGCCCAAAGTCGCAACGGCACGGGAAAATCCACTTCAACAAGCAGATAATTGCTTGTTAGTGCTCCGACAACCAGTCCCGCCAGCGGCGGCCGGGACTGAAGCGGGGCGCGCGGAAACGGCAGTCCGAAAGTTGGACGGGGCGGGGAATCAGGCGGGGGGCGTCCCGACCCGCTTTTTCGCCGATTTTCGGCCCCCGGCCGCATGAAAAGCCGCCCGACGGCGGCCAGAAAATCGGGGCCGAGTTCAAATTCCACAATGGCATTTCAGAATTTGAATTCAGTTCCAAAAATCAGTAAAAGTAACCATAACGCTGTCGGATTGTCATAAAAATCCAACTGGTTCACCCTGTTCCTGGAACTAGGGACAGGGTCACTGGCAAGGCTTGGAAGCCTAAGCAGAGCCAGGCCTGGTTAGTACCTGGAGGGGTGACCATCAGGGAAGATCGGTGCAGAAAGTCACGGAAGGAGCCCCGAGGAGGGGCGGTTGGAGAGAAGGTCACGGAAGGAGCCCCGGGAGGGGCGGCTGGTGAGCAGGCCCGGGCGTTGGGCTGAAGATTGTCGGACAGGAGGAATGGTGGAAATGGAATGGCGGCGCGCACAGACGCAGCGGCTTTGCTTCTCCCAGGACGGTGCTATTTACGTTTAATGTTAATGTTATTTGTACTGGACTCATGGGAGCTTGCAAGATCACATTTTGTTGTTCATGTACTTGTACAATGACAATAAAGTTGAATTATTATTATTACACTTTAGTGAAAGAAACCTGCCATTCTTACCTGGTCTGCCTATATATGATTCCAGTCACACAGCAATGTGGTTGACTCTTAACTGCCCGAGAAAGCCACTCAGTTGAAGAAGGCCCATAACCACCACTTTAGGGCAACTAGAGGTGGGCAAACAATGCCCACATCCTGAGAATTAATAAATTAAAAAAAAAATACTGATTGCATCCTCCTCCCTGGTATGTATCTCAGGTTTTGCAAGGACTCTGAGCTGATCTTCAAACCCCAAATGACCAATACCACTAATTACCATCTCCACAACATTGCCTGTCTCTGCCCCACCTCAGTCCCTACACCGCTCATGCTCTTATTCATGCTCTTGCCACTTCATTTTCAATGTAAAAATTAAAATTTTCCATGGAAGCATGCCCCTGGAACAACCCCGCCCAGAAATGCATTACCAATTTTGTTCCTTTAATGATTGTATTTCCCCATTCAGACTTGAGTGCAAAAATCTAGACTGACACTCCAGTGCAGTACCGAGGGAGTCTTTTGGATGAGATGTTAAACCGAGGCCCCGTCTGCCCTCTCAGATGGATGTAAAAGATCCCATGGCACTCGTTCGAAGAAGAGCAGGGGAGTTATAGATTAAGAGATTAGCGTGCAAAGTTAAAGCACATGGGATTGGGGGTAAGGTACTGACTTGGATAGAGAACTGGTTGGCAGACAGGAAGCAAAGAGTTGGAATAATTGGGTCTTTTTCCGAGTGGCAGGCAGTGACTGGTGGGGTACCGCAGGGATCGGTGCGAGGACCCCAGCTATTCACAATATATATTAATGATTTAGACAAGGAAACTAGATGTAATATCTCCAAGTTTGCAGACGACACAAAGCTGGGTGGTCAAGTGTGCTGTGAGGAGGATGCAGAGAAACTCCAGTATGATTTGGACAGGTTGCGTGATTGGGCAAATGCAAGGCAGATGCAGTATAATGTGGATAAATGTGAGGTTATCCACTTTGGTGGCAAAAACAGGAAGGCAGATTATTATCTGAACGGCAATAGATTGGGAAAAGGGGAGATGCAACGAGACCTGGGTGTCCTTGTGCACCAGTCGCTGAAGGTAAGCATGCAGGTGGTTAAGAAGGCAAATGGTATGTTGGCCTTCATAGCGGGAGGATTCGAGTACAGGAGCAGGAATGACTTGCTGCAATTGTACAGGGCCTTGGTGAGACCACACCTTGAGTATTGTGTACAGTTTTGGTCGCCTTATCTGAGGAAGGATGTTCTTGCCATGGAGGGAGTGCAGCGAAGATTCACCAGACTGATACCTGGGATGGCAGGGATGACGTATGAAGAGAGATTGGGTCGATTAGGCTTATATTCGCTAGAGTGTAGAAGAATGAGAGGGGATCTCATTGAAACTTATAAAATTCTAACAGGACTAGACAAACTAGATGCAGGAAGGATGTTCCCGATGGCAGGGGAGTCCAGAACCAGGGGTCACAGTCTAAGGATAAGGGGTAAGCTATTTAGGACGGAGATGAGGAGGAATTTCTTCACCCAGAGATTGGTGAACCTGTGGAATTCTCTACCACAGAAGGCAGTTGAGGCCAAATCATTAAATATATTCAAGAAGGAGTTAGATATAGTTCTTAAGGCTAAAGGGATCAAGGGATATGGGAAGAAAGCAGGGACAGGGTACTGAATTTGGATGATCAGCCATGATCTCATTGAATGGCGGAGCAGGCTTGAAGGGCCGAATGGCCTACTCCTGCTCCTATCTTCTATGTTTCTATGTTTATTCCCGGTATCCTGGCCAATATATATCCCTCAATCAACATCACTAAAACAGATTATCTGGTCATTCTCACATCATTGCTGTTTGTGGGAGCTTGCTGTGCACAAATTGGCTGCCGCGTTTCCTACATTACAACAGTGACTACACTTCAAAAAGTACTTCATTGGGTGTAAAGCGCTTTGGGACGTCTGTGTTATGTTCATAAATAAATAGACGTTTTCATTATGAACAGCTAGCTTGAGCTAGTCATTTATTCAGCCATGTGGACTAGTGTACAGGCATCCATCGTGACTACTGCCTTGTGGGTAGCCCACTACTAAACATACAGCTCCACCTAGTGTACCATTCTAGAATGACATGTTACTGATCATTACATCCCCCTTCCTTAGAGGTTAAACAAAATCAATATCAATCAATCATAACGACATAAACATCTTCACAACAGTCAACACATTTTCAAAGCTTTACTTTATGAACTCTAAGCTTTTCATTCTTTTATTATAGTTTTCTTTGTACTCAAAGATTAAGTCTATCAGGCTTTTTTACTTCACGTGTGGGTCTTCTCAGCACAGGTAAGTCTGATGTGTTTTCATGAGAGCCTGTATGTGTGTTTGTGTTAGATTGTTCTGGTGGTGAGTGACAAGATTCAGTTGCGGCATTGTCATCGATTTGCTCTTGGATAGTTTCTTGTGTTTTCAGGAGGGAACGGCGGTTCCTCCTGAGAATCTGTCCTTCCTCAGTTCTAACAGTGTATGACCTTGGTCCTACTTCCTCAAGGACTGTAGGTTTCCTGTTCCATGCATCTGGATCCTCAATCCTGACAACATCATCCCTTGTCAATGGTTTCAGAGTTTTGGATGACTTGTCATAGTGTGATTTCTGTTTCAGCTTTAACAGTTGAAGTCTCTGTCTTAGTTCCTTACTCTGCTTTTCTTTTGCACAGCAGGGTAGCATGGTGCACAACTTGCGACCCATTAGGAGTTCAGCAGGTGAAGAACCAGAGTCTAAAGGGGAGGCTCGGTAGCTCAGCAGGGCGAGATAAGGGTCAGACTTGCTTTCTGTTGCTTTCTTCAGTAGCTGTTTGAGAACTTGAACACCTTTCTCTGCCTTACCATTCGACTGGATGGTGAGAGGGGCTTCCCAGGAGCTCACACTGGAGAAGTGTGTGAGGCTCCAACTTTCTGCAGCTGCTCCTAAGGCTTCAAAAAGTTCCCCAAGCCTTGATCAACAAGGTCCTGCAGCCTGCAAATGCTGCCTATTTAAATCTCTTCAGCCCTCAGTGACCTGCTGCTGCAAGCAAGCAAGCCAGCTGTTTTCACGCCAGCTCTCAGCAGCGGGGTTCCCCGCAGGCGGGTTTCAGCTGGGGAAAGCCCCAAAGTTGCAAAGGCACGGGAAAATCCACTTCAACAAGCAGATAATTGCTTGTTAGTGCTCCGACGACCAGTCCCACCAGCGGCAGCCGGGACTGAAGCGGGGCGCGGGGAAACGGCGGTCCGAAAGCCGGACGGGGCGGGGAATCAGGCGTGGGGGGGGGTTCTGACCTGCTTTTTCGCCGATTTTCGGCCCCCGGCCGCATGAAAAGCCGCCCGACGGCGGCCAGAAAATCGGGGCCGATGTGTTTGCCTGGTGTGTAGATCAGTTCAAAGTCATATCTTTGCAGCTTCATCATGAGTCATTGAATCCTTGGAGACATCTCATTCAGATTTTATTTTATGATGGCAACCAGTGGGCAGTGGTCTGTCTCAACTGTGAAGGTGGGAAGTCCATATATGTAGCCATGGAACATTTCTAGTCCAGCTACCAAGCCTAGACATTCCTTTTCAATCTGGGCGTATCAACACTCAGAGTCAGTCATAGACCTGGAGGCATAGGCAACAGGCTTCCAATCTTCACCCTCTGCTTGTAGCAAGACCGCGCCTAGGCCATCTTTTGATGCATCCATTGACACTTTGATTCTCTTTGTTGGGTCAAAGAAGGTGAGTACAGGTGTGGTTGTCAGCACTGTTTTGAGGTTCATCCACTCTTGTTCATGTCTTTCTGTCCATGCGAACTCATTTGTTTTATGTAGCAGGTCTCGTAGACAGGCTGTCTTGGCTGACAAGTTAGGAATGAACTTTCCAATGAAGTTTATCATCCCCATGATGCGTAGCACTCCTTTTTTGTCAGTGGGTCGGGGCATGTTGAGTATGGCGTTTACTTTTTCCATATCTGGCTCTATTCCTTTACCAGATAGATTATCTCCCACGAAAGTGACTTCCTGGATGCCAAACTGACACTTGGCTTTGTTGAGCTTCAGTCCATTCCGGCGTATGCTCTGTAGCACTTTAGTCAGTCTCTCATTGTGTTCTTTCAGTGTGGAGCCCCAGATGATGATGTCATCAACATAGACCCGAACTCCTTCCAGACCTTCAATTATGTGTTCCATCACTCTATGAAAGATTTCAGATGCAGATATTATCCCGAAAGGCATTCTGAGGAAACAATACCTGCCAAATGGTGTGTTGAAGGTACAGTATTTGGTGCTCTCTTCATCCAGTTTTAGTTGCCAAAATCCTTGTGAGGCATCGAGCTTTGTGAAGTATCTGGCACCTGACATTTCACTGGTGATTTCTTCTCGCTTGGGAATCTGGTAGTGTTCACGTTTTATGTTTGCATTTAAGTCCTTTGGATCCATGCATACTCTTAGATCATTGTTCTTTTTCTTTACACATACCATGGAGTTAACCCAGTCTGTTGGCTCTTTGACTTTCCTGATGACTCCTAGTGTGGTCATTCTGTCCAGTTCTTTCTTGAGCCGGTCACGCAGGGGTGCTGGAACTCTCCTTGGAGCATGTACCACTGGCTGAGCATCCTCCTTTAGCTGGATCTTATCAGTGAATGGTAAAACTCCAAATCCTTTGAACACATCCTGGAAATTACTCACTACAGAATCCACTGAGTCATCTGGTCTGCTTATGGCACAGTTTATACGGTAGACTCTCTTGACCAGTTCTAAGTCCTCACAAGCTTTGTCACCTAGTAGTGAATCAAGTCCTTCAGCCACAACAGAAAACATGAGATGATGCACTTTGTCTTTGACTGTCACTTTAAGTCTGCATACACCTAAGCTATCTATTTTCTGTCCATTATAGTTCTTCAGTAGTGCTGACTTTTTCTGTATTTTGGGCTTTTCTTTCATATTTTAATGTCACTCATACTGATTAAGTTTGCTTTTGCCCCAGTGTCTAGTTTTAATGTAACTAATGCTCCATTTACCTGCAGTGGCATTATCCATTTGTCCTCTTTTACTGCATTAACTTTATGTTCAGCATTGTCCATTCCTGAGGGCAGCACATTTTCTGTATCCTTTTCTATATTGTCACATGACACCATTCCTACAAAAAATGTCTCACTTAAATCAGTGTCCTCAATCACATTGACTTGTTGCCCTTTCTTTGTTTTTACTTTTGAAAAGCATTGTTTGGCAAAGTGATTCTTTCCATTACATTTTGTGCACATTTCCCCAAACGCTGGGCATTGTCTTGACTGGTGCTGGTAACCACAGCATTTACAATTAAAAATTCCATCCTCCGATTGCTTTGCATTTCTGTTCTGCCCATGTTTCTTCCCCTTGTTGGACACAGCACCGACAGCAGCACAGTCACTCATTACAGTCGCATTATTATTAATTTCACTGAAAGTCTTTGCATGATGTTGAGCTAGCTCACTGGCATGGCATATTTTCACAGCATCCTCCAATGTTAGTTCGGTTTCTCTCAACAAACGTTCCCTAACCTTTTTATCATGAATACCAAACACAATCTGGTCACGAATCATGGATGATTTCAGTTCAGAGAAATTACATGTCTGTGCTTTCAGTTTCAGATCGGTCACAAAGCTATCAAAAGTCTCATTTTGCTGCTGTGTCCGTGAACGGAACACATACCTCTCATAGGTCTCGTTCTTTTTGGGAGAACAATGAGTATCAAACTTCTTTAGCACATTGTCCATTTTTTCTCTGTCCTCCTCTTGATCAAATACAAACATATTAAATACCTCTATCGCCTGTGGGCCTGCAACCGTGAGCAGTAATGCTATTTTCCTTGCGTCTGGCATCGTACCGAACCCGATGGCAGCAATATAGAGTTCGAATTGTTGTTTGAAAGTCTGCCAATTGCAGTCGACATTCCCCGTGAGTTTCAAACCCTCCGGTGGCTTCAAATTCTCCATGTCGTGTTTCACAATATTCAGCAGATATTACCAATCCTGGTACCATGTTTTATGTTCATAAATAAATAGACGTTTTCATTATGAACAGCTAGCTTGAGCTAGTCATTTATTCAGCCATGTGGACTAGTGTACAGGCATCCATCTTGACTACTGCCTTGTGGGTAGCCCACTACTAAACATACAGCTCCACCTAGTGTACCATTCTAGAATGACATGTTACTGATCATTACAGTCTGGTGGTTGTGAAAGGCGCTATAGAAATGCAAGTCATTCTTTCTTTGGGGGAGAAATTAAGTTGGCTAGTGCCACCCATTAGCACCTGGCGGGGGCACTAACAGGGCGCTAATGAAGTAGTGCCGGAGCGAGGCGAATCCAGCGCTGCACGCCAAATCCAGTCACCCCTTAGCGCTGCGGCGAACAGTTAGCACCTGGGGCTTTAACGCCAGGCAGATCATGATGCCAGTGAGCGTGCAATGCTCACTCAGCGCCCGATCTGCCAAATTGATTATCGACCCCTGCCTTTGCGCCTCACCCCGGCAACGACAGGAAGAGGAGGTGTGAAGCAGGCAAATGGTGGCTCCAGGGGCGCTATTTAAAGGGATCAGTCGCCGCTGTCAGGTTAGTGCTGTTTCACTGCTTCCTTGTCAGTTTGCGATTGTGCAAGAATTTAATTCAGTCATTTAAAGGTTCTTTAGTATCACGAGTGTTGTGGCTACTAAAAATTTGTGACATTTATTCTGACAAAATTTCAAAGTGCTACACATCGTTACATTAATGGGGGCTGTACTGGCAGTCAACCTCGCCCTCCAGGATCTAATGCAGAGGGAGCAGAGGCAGTGAGAAAGATTGCAAGATGTGGCCAGAGGGAGGAGGAGGGCTCTCAACAGGAGGCCTTACCCTCCGAGAGTATTCCGAATGCACTTCTCCTACCTCCAATTAAGCGAGGAGCAGTGCACTTGAAGGCTCCGCTTCAGCAAGGATGTGGTCACTGAACTCTGCCACCTCCTGCAACCAGACCTCGCGCCTCAGATCAGGTCGACCACGGCTCTCTCAGTGGCAGTCAAGGTCACCGTCACCCTCAATTTCTTCGCCAGCGATTCTTTTCAGTCTGCAACAGGATATATGGCGAACATCTCGCAGTTCGCCATCCATCGCTGCATCCGGGAAGTCACAGAGGCTCTCTACAATAGGAGAAGGGACTGCATTTCCTTTCCCATCACCAGAGAGAAGCAGGACGAACGTGCATGTGGCTTTGCCAGTATAGCGGGCTTCCCCATGGTGCAGGGCGCCATTGACTGCACCCACGTGGCTTTGCAGGCACCGCATAACAATCCTGAGGTCTTTCGTAACCGCAAAGGCTACCACTCACTTAATGTGCAGTTGGTGTGCGATCACAGAGAGCGAATCCTCAACGTGAATGCCAGCTATCCTGGCAGCAGTCATGATGCCTTCATCCTGCGCCAGACTGTGCCAGCACCCTTCCAGCCGCCACGTCAAACCCGCAGCTGGCTGGTCCGAGACAAGGGCTATCCGCTCTCCACCTGGCTCATGATTCCCCTCCGCAACCCCAGCACTCCTGCTCAGCACTCATACAATGAGAGCCATGCTGTCACCGGGAACATCATCGAGCAGACGATCGGGGTGCTCAAGCAACAATTCCGCTGCCTTGACCGCTCAGGAGGAGCCCTCCAGTAACTCGGCGGAGCAGGTGTCCCATGTCGGCGTGGTCTGCTGCATGCTCCACAACTTGGCCATCATAAGGGCCCAACTCTTGCCACCAGGGATTGCGGGACCACCTCAGGAGGAAGAAGAGGGAGAGGAGGAGGAGGATGAGGATGAGGAGGAAGAGGAAGATGAGGAGGAGGAGACGGAGGAGGAACAAGAGCGAGGGAGGAGGCAGCCACTCAATCGGCCTTCTGCAAGGGCGGTCCATGACTGCCTCATCAGATTGCGGTTCCAATAAATTAAACCCCAGATCCCCGTTGCTCACCACATCCGCATCATTCCATCACAGGCCATATCACAGCGCAAAGCTGAAATGAGAGACACCACAAAATCATCCTAAGCCAATTAATACATTTATCAATAATCAGTGAACACATATTTACAACAACAATATTAGCTATTCACCCTTGTGCAATCCCTTAGTGCCCCTTGTTACAGTGCCTTTGCCTACTCTAGTGCTCCTACGAAGTGTTGGCCCAGTGGCTGCAGCAGGGCTGGTGGAAGGCTGCTGAGTGTCCGTGCGGGAGACTTCAGATGGCCTCACAGGACGCTCTCGACCAGCTCTGGGCCTGGAAGGCCCGGCTGTAGACTGCACCACCTCAGCATGGGCGGCAGCAGTCTGGGCTGGCTGGGTAACAGGCAGTGACAAGGGCAATGGCGGAGTGCCAGTGGTGAGAGCAGGAATGCTGTCATTCTGAGAGAGGACAGCAGCTTCCTGCTCCACTGACCCACTGGCACTCCACCGGGGCAGCACCTCACCATCACCATCAATCTGCTGGAGCACAGATTACTGGCCTGCTGCGACACCGTGAAAGCCCCGGTGGATGGTGGTCGACCCAGCCACGATGGCAGCACCAAGCATAGACTGTATTACAGCACTAAGACGTTGTGTGGCATCCGCCTGTGCTGCAATGGAAGCTGTGGCATCGCCCATCACACATGGCATAAGGTCTGGGTCGCCACGGTGTGTTCTTCGTCCTCCTCTTCTTCCGCCTCGCTCTCTATGGTATCCTCAGGGACAGGCTGCTCAGCTGCTTGCTCATTATCTGAAAGCATAAAGGCACAAGAGTCGGGTTAAGGTGAGGGGAGGGCGGCAGGAAGGGAGAAAGGCATGCATACAGCATAATTAGCTGGAAAGTGGGAAATGCTTGTGGAGTGAGGAGCAAGTGGGATGTGAGAAGAAGGAGTAGGGATGAACATACCATTGTTGTCCCCAAGGGGGTCAACGTCGCCAGTGGCCATGGCGCCCACCACCTGGCGCCCAATGATTTGCAGCACTCTTTCCTCCAGCTCAGACAGTGGTTGGGTGTCAGGTTGTCCCCTACCTGGCGCTCCTGCTCCCTTCTGTTGTGAGCGACCTTGGCCTGCAAGAGAGAGGAAAGTGTGTGAGTGAGTGTGGAGCAATGAGTTTGGGAGATGTGCCTGCCATAGTTGAATAGCTGTCATAGTGTGCAAGGTGTGAAATGTGGGTGTGAGTGTTGGTAGGTGGAGATTGTTGGTGGGCGAGTGCTGGGGGTGTGGTGCTTTGGGCAGTGTGTGCAGACTGAGGTTCAGATGGTGGTATGTAGCATTTGTTGAACCATTGACTCATCCTGACCATCCGAGTGAGGTCGTTAAATTTCTTCCTGCACTGTGTGTGGGTCCTGGGGACCACAGTGCTGCCCGAGACCTGCTGGGCTACCTCCCTCCACATGGTGTGGAAGACTTGCGGCAAGGGCCTCCTGCCACTTGCCGGGTACAGCACCACCCTCCGTCTCTCCACGGTGAAGAGCAACGCCTCCGATGTCTGGTTGCAGAATCTGCGAGCTCTCTCCCTGGGCCATTGATCTGCCATAATGACATCTCCTTCAGTTCCTTCTCCTTGGCCTTCTGATGCTTGCTGAGAACGAGGTTCTGCAGCATAATTGGACCTCCCCTTTAAGAACCGGAAAGAACCTGTGGCAATGATGACTAGCGATTAGACTGTACCTGAAATTGCTTAGCACTTTGGCCTAGAAATTAGGTATGGCCCCGCCAGCTCAGTTGCACCCAAATGTTTGCGCAGCGCCCGGAGCCCGTTGCGCCCGCCAGAAATTCACTTTTAGCGCCCCAAGTCGGAACCGGGCGCTGTTCCAGGGTGTGCCCGCCTCCGCTTGGGGCGCTGAAAGTGAATTTCAGCGCTCCAGCTGCCGCTGCGCCACCCGATGTGGTGCGGCAGGCTGGGGTACTGCAGGCCTCCTCCTTCTCTTAAGGAGGAGCTGCCTGCAGCCATGAGATCGCCGCTGGATTCTGCCGGCAAATGAGCCCGGCACCACGGAGAAGTGCCGGGCTCGCGGGAATCAGCCACCAATGCCACGGGGGGGGTGGTGTAGGAGGCCGGGGAGGGAGGTGCGGGCAGGCGGCCGCCGAAAAAGCGGCCGGCCGCACCTCCACCTTTATGCGCCCCACTAACGCTGCATGAAGGCTGTGTTTCACGAACGTTGTTTGCGGCCGCTGCGGAAGAGGCGGCGGCAACTGAATATGGGCGTCGGGCCGGCATCGGGGCGGAACCGGGGCGCTGCGCACACCGATGACGTCATCGGTGCCGGCGCAGCGCTACCGGCTACCGCCGCCATTAACGCTGCACTCAATTTCCGCGCTACCAACCCCGCCGGCGCAGAAGACCTCTTTAGGCGCTAAGTGGGCGCAAGGCCCACTGAATTTCTAGGCCTTTGAGTCTAACGCCACTGAGCTAGGTCATTAGCGATTGATTTAGCGCTCCCATCCTTTCTTTGAGCGATGACACTGAATTTTGCATGCAGCGAGATTCATTAGCGCCTGGCGCAAAATCTCAAACTTTTCAGAAGTTAGCGCCCATTCCTGGGCGCTAATGAATTTCGCCCCCTCTGTGTTTTATTCTCCTCCATTAAGCTGAAGGAATATTGGGTATTCCTATCACAAGATAAGGAAGGGCCCTGAGCCCATCTTAATTCATCCATCGAGGATGACCCTACACTCTTCCCATTGCTGCATCTAATTACTTCTTAAATGATTCCATCTTTTCACCTTCACCATTCATTCCCAGAAGTCCATTGCAAATGTTGATAATTCTCTGTGTGAAAAACTTTTTGATATCAGTCCTAAACTTACCATTAACTAGTTTGAGCCTGTATCCTCTTGTCCAACACCCACTCTTCAATTTAAAGTGTTCCGGATTAACTTTTTCCATCCCATTGATTTCCTCTCCGGTGCCTTCTTTCAACGATCAAAAGCCCAAGCCCCTCCAAGCTTTCTTCATAACTCAGACCCCTGACACCACATATTGGCCTCGTGGCTCTTCTCTGCACTGCCTCCAGTGCTTGAATCTCTCCGTTCTTTCTCGGCAACCAGAATTGGTCACTGTACTCAAGCTGTGATCTGACCAGAGCATTGTACTGTACAGCTTATTGTGACTTCTTCTGACTTGTATTCTACTGCTTTTGGCTATCTAATTCAATATTCTGTTGAACAGTTGATTTCTGTTCTCCATTGATTGGCATGTTGAGCGTATTAAGACTCCGAAGTTTCTTTCAACTTCATCCTTAGCTAGTCATGGAGTATGTGTGTGACCCATTTTTCCTTTCTATGTATATAGGAACATAGGAACGGGAGTAGGCCATTCAGTCTCTCAAGCCAGTTCCACCATTCAATAAGATCATGGCTGATCTCTATCTTAACTCCATCTACCTGCCTTGGTTCCATATCCTTTTATATCCTTGTCTACCAAAAATCTATCGATCTTAGATTTAAAATTATTAATTGAGCTAATATCTACTGCTTTTTGTGGAAGAGTGTTCCACACTTCTACCACCCTTTGTGTGAAGAAGTGTTTCCTAACTCTTCTCCTGGATCTGATATTCTCCTTGTCCTAGACTCGCCCACCAGCATAAAAGGTTTCTCTCCATCTACCCTATCAATTCCTTTCAAAATCCTAAAAACTTCAATCAAATCACCTCTTAACCATCTATATTCCAGGGAATAAAAGCCTAGTTTATGTAATCTCTCCTCATAATCTAACCCTTGGAGCCCTGGTAACATCCTGGTGAATCTGCACTGCACTCCTGCCAAGGCCAATATATCCTTTATAAAGCCCAGGACTGTACACAGTACTCCAGATGTGGTCAAACTAGGGCTTTGTATAGCTGTAGCAAAATGTCCTTCCCTTTATATTCCAGCCCTCTAGTGATAAAGGCTAACATTCCATTAGCCTTTTTGATTACTTTTTTGTACCTAACTACTACGTTAGTGATCTGTGTGCATGGACCCCTAAATTTCTTTGGACCTCCACTGTTCCTAGCTTTTCACCATCTAAATATTGCTCTGACCTGTCCTTTTTTAGTCCAAAATGGATGACTTCACACTTACCTGCGTTGAAATCCATCTGCTACAGTTTTGCCCACTCACTTAATCTGTCAATGTTTCTTTGTAATGTAATGCTCCTGTCTACAACAACAACTTGCATTTATATAGTGCCTTTAACGTAGTAAAACATCCCAAGGTGCTTCACAGGAGCATTATCAAACAAAATTTGACACCGACAGTTGCCAGGGAGAGGGATGGAGTTTTGGGCTATGGAGCAGAGTTAGTGGCGGTGACTGAAGACAATGGCTTCAGTCTTCCCAATATCTAGTTGGAGGAAATTTCTGCTCATTCAGTACTGGATGTCGGACAAGCAGTGTGACAAATCAAAGACAGTGAGGAGTCGAGAGAGGTGGTGGTGAGATAGAGCTGAGTGTCGTCAGCGTACATTTGGAACCTGACATGTTTTCGGATGACGTCACCGAGGGGCAGCATGTAAATGAGAAATAGGAGGGGGCCAAGGATAGATCCTTTGGGGACTCCCGAGTTAACGGTGCGGGAGTGGGAAGAGAAGCCATTGCAGGTGATTCTCTGGTATGACTGGATAGATAAGAATGGAACCAGGCGAGGGCAGTACCACCCAGCTGGACAACGGAGGAGGTGTTGGAGGAGGATGGTGTGGTGAACCGTGTTAAAGGCTGCAGACGGGTTGGGAAGGATGAAGAGGGATAGTTTACCATGGTCACAGTCACGTAGGATGTCCTTTGTGACTTTGATAAGGTCACAGAAGGTAAGTCTACTCTAGTTACTATACCACCAATCTTTGTGTCATCGGCAAACGTACATATATGGCTCTCTATTGTGTTATCTAAGTAATTAATGAACCTTACTTTATGTTTCTCTGTATTAAATTTCATCTGCCACTGTTCAGTCTACACACATATTTTGTTCAACTCATTCTAGGCTACCTTCTTTGACTACATTGCCCATCTTAGTTTTTATATTATCTGCAAATTTGACCAAATTTCCTTGAGTTTCTGAATCCAAGTCATGAATGTAAATGAGAAACAATAGTGGTTCAAACACTGAGCCCAGGAGCACCCCACTCAGTACGTCTCCCGACCCCATTATTCCTCTAACCAGTACCAATTGTTTTCTACCTTTCAGCCATTCCCAAGTTTTATCCTGAACCCTTAAGTTTAACTAGTGGCCTTCCATGTGGAACTTTATCAAATGCCTTTTGGAAATCAAAATACACAACATTGTAGGGCTTACCACAGTTTAAACAACAGAGCCTCTGTAACCACTTGTTTTTACACATCATATGCATTTTACACATTATCGTGAAACCCATTCGCGAGTTGTCAGCTTTTGCAGGACTCTCAGCTTTTACTAGTTTTGAGGTTGGCATGCATGGTGCTGGTTGGTGTGTTGCGTTGGTACAGGAGCCCCTAATGTCAGAGGATTGAGCTACCAGGAAAGGTTAGAGCAATTTTGGCTTTTCAATCCTCAAAGGAGGCAACAGGGGTGTGTATAAGAGAGCAAATAGTATATTAAATGTAAATCCACAACCCCACTTTGAATTACTGCAACAGTAGGACAAAGGGGGTACAGCTTCAAAACTGGTAAATGATAAATTAACTGATGTCAGGACCTCCTTTGTCATGCAATGTGTGATCAATAGGTGGAATAGATTTTTAGGTTGGGTAGGAGAAGTGAAAACTGGAGCCATTTAAGAGACAGCTGGTTTCTGTACAGGACTGTAGTGGTTATGTTACTCGACCAGTAATACAGAGGCCCAGGACTTATAATTCAGAGAACGCAAGTTCAGATTCCACTGAGGCAGTTCGAGAATTTGAATTCAGTTTTTAAAAACTTGAAGTAAAAAGCTGGTGCCAGTAAAAGTGACCATGAAGCTGTTGAATTGTCATAAAAACCCAACTGGTTCACTAATGCCCTTTAGGGAGGTAAACCTGATTTCCTTACCCAGTCTGGCCTATAAGTGATTCCAGTTCCACACCAACATAACGTATGATTGACTCTTAACTACTCTCTGAAGTGTCTGAGCAAGTCACTCAGTTCTGTTAAACCGCTTCGTGATTGTTTTTCATCTTCAGCTGTGTAAGGGGTCGTTTTAACGAGCTTGTGGTGTGCGAGATCGGTTTTTGATTTCCCACTGCTCGTGAGTGGTTCTGAAGCGCTCCCCCCTCACCGGTTCTAGACACTGGGCTTATTGCCAGACCACCTTGATGTGTTGGCCCAACTTGTGACTCGGAAGACAAATGGATCAGGTGAGACAAGGTAAGTTTTAAATCAAAGGTATCTTTATTTTTAAGGAGAATAAAACATAAAGAATGAAGAAACAATGCAGACAAAAATCATGAACACGCCTCTCAATGGGAACTAAAACTTAACACACAAGAGTTACTTTGACTATCATAATACATCAATTCTAGATCAGCGATATAATAAAACAGGGGTGGAGAAAGCGCACGGCACAACGAAGGATGAATAACACTCCCGAATTACAAAGCCCTTAATATTAAAAACCCTCCCGTCTCTAAAATATACCTCAACTAGATCAGCTAGGTGGAGTTGGGCCTCTATGCTCACCAGGGTTTAAAACTGTCCTTGACCTTGGTGCTCCTGTATCGTCCGGGATCTCCAATCTTCCTTATGGGACCGGCTCCTGAACCTGCTCTCCTGCTCGAACTTGTAGGCCCTCCGTGCTCCTCGAACCGTAATCGAACCTCTTCACTCGCTCTGCCTTTGACCTCGTGTCTGTGTGAAACTGTTTTTTTTTAATGTCTCTTTTCCCCCAACAGTTATACTGTTTTCTTGCCCTTATCTTGGCGCCAAATCAGGGGTTTTCTTTTGTTAAAGTAATGGGCAGGCTGCTTTGACAAAAGTGGGTACTTTATTTTAATGTCTTGTGAATGAAACTAATGGGATCTGTCCTGTGTCCCTCTGAGTTTGGTACAGATAATAGGTTTTGTCTGTGCTCTACGATTTCAGAGATGGGTTTGCGTTTTGCTAGCAATTAACACACCTTGAGGTGTAAATACTTTTGTTTTGACTTCATTACTACTGTAACCATTTTACCATATCAATTGCAGTCAGTTCTGGAATCTTCTAATCGGTGGCGACTCAGGTTTCTTTAAGATACTGCAGTGGTATGTCCTTCTGAAATGAGTCATGTGATCTGCCAACTCCATCTTGTGTTCATAAAATGTGGCCATTTCAGGGGTTTTACAATGTAGACTGTATTTTCCTGGATTTTTGCGAATCCTACAGTCCCCCCTGTGATACAATGGACATCTCAAATCGTCTTTTGTATCATGAATGTTTTAGGGTGAGCATAAATCCGTTCCCCCCCCCGACTGACCTTCCCCGTAGTTTACCTGACTATGGAGTGTACCTCGCACACGCACTTTCCTCATCCCGAAAACGGAGTTGAGTAGATATCCCCTACCGGAGAAACATTTATGCTATGTACAGACTCACCTTAGAGTCATAACCCAACGCAACACAATCTTTGTTATAATACACCAAAAACAGATGGAATAAAAACATTTAGCTACACGGGCGAGTCCCCGTTTATGCTGACATAGTGGCCCCGCCAATTCCGCTGACTAGGGAACTCCCTGTCGTATCCCTTCCTCCTACACTGGACACAGACCAGGTACAGAACGATCCCTACCTGGCACACCACTAAGACGTGGGAAGCCAGTCTGACCCATGATGGGATCTCTATATTATCAAAAAGGTCCCACCATGGTGGAACCACTATGTCTTGGATTTTTGCCCCTATGTCGGTGGTTTTCTGCTCTAAAGTAAAGTGCTTCTGAGAGACAGTAACTGCTTTCAGCAGTTCGGTTAAATGTTCTGGGAGAGGGGGAATTGTGAAACCAAAGTGGGCCACGTACTTCTGGAGATCGATGAAGTTCTCCTTGACAGTGAGGTGAACAGTGGATGGTTCAGGGATCGGGATAATCCGCAGCTGTGCCACTTGAACTACTGCCTCGGGTTTGAAACAGAAGCTGCTTTCACTGACCGCGCACCAGCCGTGCTGTCCGTGCCGGTAGTGAGACGCTGCAGTGGCGACACAATATGTCCCACCTCCTATGTTTGCCACCTGTGGGGGAACATGGTCCTGTGCCATGGCTTCCATGGTGCAATTGATAGGCTTAGCGTCAGCAGAACTGAACCCGCACTGTGGTGTTGAATAGGCATTCAAGTGCTGGGGACACAGGATTATGTGTGCTCCCCGGCTATGGCACCCCGAGAGGTCAGTCCCCGTCATAGCATGCTCCCACTTAATGACGTAGGGTGGGACCTCTGCGAAACGGACGTGTGCTCCCCCCCGAATGACTCCAATGTTCACCACCCTATACACCGGCGCAGGTCGGGCCGCCCTACTCATTACTGGGATCCGCACGACGACCCCCATGATGGTGTGGTTGGAGCGACCACAGTCCACCGGGACTGGGTAGGCCTCAGAAGCGAGCCGGAGCTGGCACGGACTCAACGCGTTCTCAAAGGGGTGGAGGGCTGCGAGGTGTTTGTTACTGATCCAGGAGGAGACCAAACCCTGTTTTAAGTCCTCCAGATTGCTGCGGCCCTCGTCCAGCAACCATGCTCCGTATAGTACGTACACCTCATTCTGGGCAGCCTGATCTGAGGCGTTCCTGTCCTCCCTAATGAGAGCGTTGACCGTCCGAACCTGCTTCTCCAGCTCTGCAATGATTTCTTTTAAATGGAGAGTCATAGCCTGGTCCTCATGGAGCTCCGAACCCACCACCCGATTTTCGTCCGTGAGGATCCCCCTCAACTGGGTCTTTAACCCGTTAATCTGCCGTTGCAATTCGATGTCGTCCATACTATTTATGATGGATGACCCAGTGTTAAACCCTGTGAACCAGTCGTTCACGGCGCCCCTTCTTTGTCTCCCCAATTGCTCCCATTCCTTGTGGCCCTCGGTGTAGAGTTCGGTTCTATTGACCCCCGCGAAGTCAAACTCGTAAAACTCCTGCAGGGTCTCTTTCAGCAGGGCCTGATACAGCCTTGCCGTCTCTACGGGGCACCATTCCGGCAGGTGCACCTCGGTCAGGTTGAGGATGACCAAGGCCACCGCGTAATGGACCCCCTGATAGGCCATTTGGTCAGTGGGAACTAATACTAACCCGTTCCCTGGTCCCTTGGTGGTGGTGGGGCATCCCTCTGCTACCGTCCGTGGTGTCTGGGTCGTGGGCAGGGGCTGTCGGGGGCGGGTCACTAGCTCAGTGGCATTAACCGCGATTGGGGAGTAGGGGACCGCGCATGCGTCCAAGCGCGATTCCCAGTCTATCCCCCTTCCGTTATCTTGCCACTGGCTGTGGAAAATGATGGAAACACCTGTGGGGCAGACTTTCTCTGAACCCCACATACACACATAAATCCCCTGATCGGGTTCCCACCATTTATCCCAGCACACTGTCAACCCTCCCTGGGTCCCTGTGATAGTCCGGTGAGTGTTGTTCCCTAACCTTTCCCACTTTCCTCTGGGGTTCCCCATGTCCCTGCTCAGTTTCCTGAGCCACCACCACCTATCCAGGGGGACGTACCCCCTGCAGGTTAGGAAAATACGTTTCCCCACAGTCACACTGATCCGCGTGGCCTGGATCTTGATCCGAGGGCACGACAAAGAGACCTCCCCGTATGTGAAGCCAGTTTCGCTTGAATATTTCGTGGCGTTCGAGCCCAGCCATCCGGGCCAGTTGCCCTCGTGGGTGTACCCAGCGATTTCCTCTGCTTCGCGCAGGCCCTGCCCGTCGTGGGCCAGAGGCGCAGTTTCCCCGGAGCATCCAAAGATACGGTGATCCTCCGTTTCTCCTCTCCAGGCGACGTTGAGGCCCACCAGGGCCGCGAGGATGATGCCTCCGACTGGCATCATCTTGTTATGATCTAGCGGAGAGATAAAAAAAGGTTTCAGGCCGGGCTCCCTGGGCTCCTCGGCTTGGGTGCGGGGTGAGTGGGTCCTGCGACCTAGCTCACTTAAAACTTGCCACATTCTACCGCTCCAAAGTGCTACCATACTTCCAGAAGACCACATTACTTATTTTCTAAAATTACAATAAACTAAACCTTATTACCCAAAACTATATAAATATATACATCTGCCGTCCGTCTCCGGGCGGCCAGCTTATAATCTGTGGGGACCGTCGCAGGCCTCCCCCTGCTGCGTTCCCACATCGGTCTCAGCTGCTGGTCCCTGGCAGCCCATGGCTGCTGGCTGTGGACCGTTTAAACTTCTCGCAGCTTTCTTCTCGGGGGGCCCTCTTGTGAAAACCGGCGACCAAACCTTCTTCGGTTGCGGTTTTCTATTTGACCATCTAAGGGTCACCACATATGAGGCTTCCTCGTAGGTCGGACCCTTGGCTGGAGTTTTGGCCCTGGCTGCAGTCCGTGGCTTCCCCACGACTGCCGGCTGTGGGCTTCCTCCCGCAGGCTCCGCCTCCCTAGGCTCTGGGTCAGCGGCAGGCACCTCTCCGCTACCTGGGACTCCAGGTTGAGAGTCTCCGCCCCCAGACGCCACCTCTCTAATGCTGCACTCAGGGGCAAGGCCTAAGACCTCCGGCTCCTCCCCTTCACCGCAGTCGGGGGCGGGACCTTCGTCCTCCGACTCGGCTTCCTTGTGACCAGGGACAGGACCTAGGGCCTCCGGCTCCTCCCCTTCTGGGTGATCAGGGACAGGACCTAGGACCTCCGGCTCCTCCCCTTCTGGGTCCCAGAACAATGGGGGAGTCTCCCGTGTGGACGGGACAACTCCTCCCCTCGCGCAGGCTGCTCGTCCAGCCTGTGTGACCTGCGGCTGCAGCTCCCCTGCAGTTTTTAATTCTTTGCTGCCTTTTTCAGCCCCCGCTGCCTGCTTCCCTGCCTCCGGCTTAAACAGCTTACATTGATTGATGTGAAACCATTTTGTGCGCCGGGGCAGTTTCACAGCATACACCATGGGGCTGGCCTGATCTACGATGCTGTAGGGACCCATGTAAAGTGGCTCAAAACTTCCCACACGGGCGAAGTTCCTTACCATCACTAGATCCCCTACCTCCCAGCGATGGGTTTTACTGGGCTCGAGCAGCATCCTATTTCCCTGGTGCTGCCTCCCCATGTTACCTGCGGCCCCCTCATAGATCCTTTGGAGGCGTTCAAGGAGCATGCGGGCGAATTTGTCCCGATTCACCTCCCTTAGCTGCCCCTCCGTTAGGACTGGGGCCAGGACATGGGTGGGGGTTCTCATGACCCTCCCGGTCATGAGCTCATGCGGAGAGTACCCCGTACTCTTCGACTGGCTGGAGCGGATCCCCATGAGGACAAGAGGCAGGACTTCTGCCCACCTTTGGGGCGAACCCATTATCTCTTTCCTCATTTTTTCTTTTAAGGTGCGGTTCATCCGCTCCACAATCCCCGATGACTGTGGATTGTAGGCTACGTGCCATTTCCCCTGAATGCCCAGCAGCATCAGGGTGTTCTGCATTACTTGGCCGGTAAACTGGCTTCCCTGATCGCAATCCACGAACTGGGGCAGTCCCCATCTCGAGAACACCTCCCGCACCAAGATTCTCGCAGTCCCTAACGCTGTGGCTGTTCGGCAGGGGAAGGCTTCAACCCATTTAGAGAACACGTCCACCAGAACGAGGCAGTACTTATAGCCTCCCTGGGTGGCGGGTAAGGGTCCGATATAGTCAATTTGGATTGACTGCCATGGTCCCTCTACCCTCCTAACGTGTCCCATCGGCACCTTCCTCCTGTGAGGATCGGGGTTATTTGCCGCGCACACAAGACAGTTCGCGCAAAACTCCCGGACGTCCTCCCGGAGTCCTGGCCACCATCCTGCTTGTTCCACCCGCTGCCAGGTGACCTCAGGCCCGGGGTGCCCCGCTCCTGGTCCCTCATGGGCCAGTTGAAGGAATTCCCTCCGGTGCTGCTGAGGCACCACCCACTGCTCTTCTTTAAACAGCATTCCCTCTCTTATGGACAGGGATGCTGCACCATACGGGCCTTCCATTTTCTTCCCCTCGCTAACCGCGTTAAATACCCCTCTCAGGGCAGGGTCCTGAGATTGGACCGATTTGAGGTCCGGGGCTAGCGCTACCCCTACACTCTTCTGGATCCCATCCCTGCCTTTTACAGCTGCCACTGGTCCGGACCCGTAGGGGTCCCAGAAAATGCCGGTCTGGGTACCCTCTCTCGCCAGTGCGTCAGCTCGCTGGTTCCCCTGACCGCGAGGTTCTGTGGAGGAGTGAGCCTTCACCTTGTGGATGAAGACCTCACCCTTCTCCCCCACGGCTGCCAGGATCTTCTCCAGCAGGGGCTTTACCACCAAGGGTCTCCCATCCGCGGAAGTGAATCCGCGACGGGACCAGATGGCCAGGTATTCGGTACACGAATTGCATGTAAACATGCTGTCTGAGCAAATCGTGTACGGGGTAGGGAAAACTTCGGGATGGGTAACCACATACGCCACAGCAGACAGTTCTGCCTGCTGGGCGCTCATGGTACGGGGGAGTTTAATCGCCAACGCAATGTCAGCCGTTGGGTCATACACTCCGAACCCCGTGAGCCGCTTTCCAGCGGATACTGTGCTGGAACCATCCACGTAAATCTCACGGCCGGTGGGATGTATCCCAGCCCGGAGACCAACGTCGACCTCCCATACCCCTTCAACGGAACATTGATGGGCTGTCCCAGGGTAAGCCAGGTTGGCGGCTAATCTGGGCTCGCACAGGCCTCGTACCCGCAGATCCATTTGTGAGAGGAGTAGGGTCCAGTGCGCAATGCGGGCACTGCTTACTGTCCCATCCTTAATCCTCCCATCCAAAAGCATCTTGGTGGGCGTGTGGTGTGTGAGGAGGGTGATGGGGGAGGTGCCTGTGAAGATGGCGGATCTTTTCACAGCCCAGTATGTGGCCAAGAGGTGCCGCTCACAGACCGAGTAGCTTCTCTCCACGTCGGTGAGCACCCTGGAGGAGTAAACCACGGGTCTCAGCTTGCCATGTCGCTCCTGGAGCAACACAGCATTCAGACTGTCCCCGCTGGCCGCCACCTCCAGGAAGAACTCCCTTCCCCATCTATCGCTCCCAGGGCCGGTGCGGTTTGCAGCTTCCTTTTTAGGAGCTCGAACGCGGCCTGGCATCCTTCATCCCATGACCACTCCACTCCCTTGTGCAGGAGTCGGAGTAGTGGGGCTGCCATGGCCGCATAGTCCTCCATGAAGTCTCGGCAGTACCCGGTTAGCCCTAGAAACGACCTCACACCCTTTATGGTGACGGGGACCGGTAACTCCTGTACCGCCTCCCTCCTAGCCCTATCGATGGCCCTTTCTCCGGCGCGGATGGTCAGCCCCAGGAACTTGACTTCCTTTTGACCGATCTGCGCTTTCTTTGGGTTGACTTTGAACCCCCTTCTGGTCAGTAGTTCCAACAGTTCAGCCAGCAGTGGGCCGTGCTCCCCGACCGTGTCGGTAAACAGGAGCAGGTCGTCCACGTACTGTACTAACTGAAGGGGCTGACTGAACTCCTTCAGGCTGTCCGCCATGCATTGGTGGAAAATGCTGGGACTATTGTGGAAGCCTTGTGGCAAGCAATTCCAGGTATACTGTTGCCCTCTGAAAGTAAAGGCAAATTTACACTGGTCCTCCCTCCGCACAGGGATCGACCAGAACCCATTGGAAATATCCAGCACCGTGAACGTAGTCGCGGATGCGGGGATACTCCCAATGAGGTCGGCCACTGCTGCCACTGTGGGGGCACATACGGGGATGTTGCTGTTCAACACCCGATAGTCCACCGTGGCTCTCCAGGAATTGTCCGGTTTCTTAACCGGCCAAAGCGGAGAGTTCACATGGGTGGCTATAGGCCTCAGCACCCCCTGCTGTACCAGTGCTGATATGGCCACCTCCATATCAGCCTCTGCTTCCTTTGGGAAGTTGTACTGCTTTTGGGGCCGGGCCATGGGATCCCCATCTACCCTAACCTCAAAGCCAGCAACCCTCCCACAGTCGTGTTTGTGCGTGGCGAACGCACCTAACTGAGCCTGCACCTCGGCTCTAAATACTTCTGGGATACCCTCCATCATTTCACCGAGATCGTAACTCCCTTTCGGCTTCATGGTACACAGGGTTCCCTTCCCATCCTTTCCCGGGATTACTACCACTCCACTTTCCTTTCCGGTGTTGGCCCCCCAAAGGCAATGGTTCCTGAGGTCCACGAGGATCCCATGGCCCACGATGAAGTCGGCCCCTAGGATCCCCTTCCCTCCCTCCGCATCCCATCTCTCCAGGACACATGTCCACTTTGTCTGGAGTGTGCCCAGGTGGATCGAGAGCGGCCTGGAGAACGCACCCGTCTGCTCCGCCCCTGTGAACCCCGATAGGACGTATGGAACCCCGTTAGACAGAGGTGAGGTGGTAGGATTCTCCGTATGGATCACGGTGCATGAAGCTCCCGTATCCAACAGATAAGTCCCCGTTTCCTTCTCTACCTCCATCTGCACGAGCGGTCTCTTCCATCCGTCGTACTGGAGCGCACATAGATAGACGGGCTGCGCAGGCTCCAGTCATTGCGGGCCACTTTGGGAAGGGGTCGGGGGAACCGCTGGACCGGTGGTGGCTGCTATCTTTCCCTTAGTGAGGACCAATGACCTCACTGAAGCCAGCAGCACGTCCAGCAGCTCTGGAGGGACAGTTGGCTCCGTCTCTCTCTCTGGGGCAGAGGTCGGGGGTGCGGCCGGGGCTTGGGCTGGGGCTGTGGGGACCTTTTCCCTTGTGTCCTTCCAGGGATTCTTACAGTCCCTGCGCCAATGCCCCTCCTTCCCGCAGCCGTAGCACGTTTGTCGGCTTTGGTTGGGACGGCTCCCTTCCTGGCGCCACTCTTTACGGGGCTGGTCACCAGGCCTGACCTCACAAACCTTCCCGTTTTGCTGGGGTGTCTCACTATCCCTCCCGTTTCTAAAGGTGACGGTGAGTTGGCGGATCACCGTCGCCTCCGTGTTCAGAGGGTTTCGGGGGTCGAACCAGGCCATTGCCTGCGTTTGAACGCAGAGCAGGGAGTTATTCATCAGGCACCTAAGCCAGTGGACTAACTGGTCCCCGTCCAGGTTCGCTCGCGCCGGCATTCCCGGGCACGCACCCTGGTAGACTGGCCACAGCCTGTCCGCGAACGCCTGCGGGAATTCCCCGGGGAGCTGGACTGTTTTCTCCACCCGGGTGAACGGACTCCCCTCGTTCATCCCCATGGCCTCCAGGATCTCGTCCTTCAGCCTGCCATAATTTTCCTGACCCCTCTTACACCCATCGGGTAGCATCTGGAGAAGATCGCTACACAGGGAGAACAACATCATCTTGGCCTTCTCTGCCTCGTCGCAGTCGTTAACACAGGCCGCCTGCTCTATCTCCCTAAAGTGAAGAGAAGGGTCCCCCTTCATGGTGAGCTTGGGGATGTAGCTCACCATGGAGCGCAATTGTTGCGCACCGTGTGGCACCAGGAATTGGTTCTGGAGGTCCCCAGGTTCCCCGTCGTCACCGGGTGGTCCGTACCTCCGTTGTGTCACGGGGTACACCGGTCCCGGTCCCTGATTCTCTCTCGGGCTACCCTGGTCTACCTTGGATTCTTCATCCTCCACCCCCTCCTGATCCCAGACCTCTGGAAAACTAGGGGCTAGGGGTGGTGGCTGTGAAATCTCGGGTTCCCTAACCCGTTTTGTTCTGGGGGCTGCCTGCAGGACTTCCCTGCTTGGGTTACCGTTGAACTCAGCCTGGCCGACCTTGGGGCTAATGAGGCATATCATCCCCTTTGCCCTGGCCAATGCCAGATTCAGGCTTTCTATTTCCTGCCTACAGGGGCCGTGGTCTGCCTCCTCAAACCCTTGAGCGCAGGCCAGCTTAGAGGCTGCTTTTACTTCGCCTACCTTTTCCTCCTGTGCCTTCAGTTCCCCTGTAAGGCGGCTAATCTCTGTTTTTAATCTCCTCTCTTTCTCCCTGGATTCTCTTGCCTGATACTCTACGTGTTCTACCCTGAACCTAGCGCTCCCCTCCAGCTCAGCTATCTTGCCCTCCAGCCTTTCTACCTTCCCCCGATGGTCCCGGACCATCGCTGCCCTCTCTTGGCTTATGGCCTCCAGAGCCACTAGCACCGTCCCTTCTGCTGCAACCTTTTCCTGCAGCTCCTGGGACAAATGCTTAATTTTGGTTTCCTTACTGGCCACCGCGTGGTCCAGTACCAGAACCTGCTTTTTATAGCACATAAGCCACACCGCTTTTTCAATGCCCTTGCGGTGCTCTTTACTAGCCGTCCACTGGGCGGCTGCCTTTAGGGGACGCTCGGCTCCTAACAGGTCATATACCCATTTTTTTGCTACATTTACTTTGCCACACACGTAGGAGGATAACCTGTCCTCCATAACATCTGTCTCACCCGAGTCTTTGTCCACTACACAAGGGTTCTGTAGCCAGTGTCCCATCTGGGTCGCCATTCTGTAAGGGGTCGTTTTAACGAGCTTGTGGTGTGCGAGATCGGTTTCTGATTTCACACTGCTCGTGAGCGGTTCCGAAGCGCTCCCCCCTCACCGGTTCTAGACACTGGGCTTATTGCCAGACCACCTTGATGTGTTGGCCCAACTTGTGACTCGGAAGACAAATGGATCAGGTGAGACAAGGTAAGTTTTAAATCAAAGGTATCTTTATTTTTAAGGAGAATAAAACATAAAGAATGAAGAAACAATGCAGACAAAAATCATGAACACGCCTCTCAATGGGAACTAAAACTTAACACACAAGAGTTACTTTGACTATCATAATACATCAATTCTAGATCAGCGATATAATAAAACGGGGGTGGAGAAAGCGCACGGCACAACGAAGGATGAATAACACTCCCGAATTACAAAGCCCTTAATGTTAAAAACCCTCCCGTCTCTAAAATATACCTCAACTAGATCAGCTAGGTGGAGTTGGGCCTCTATGCTCACCAGGGTTTAAAACTGTCCTTGACCTTGGTGCTCCTGTATTATCCAGGATCTCCAATCTTCCTTATGGGACCGGCTCCTGAACCTGCTCTCCTGCTCGAACTTGTAGGCCCTCCGTGCTCCTCGAACCGTAATCAAACCTCTCCACTCGCTCTGCCTTTGACCTCGTGTCTGTGTGAAACTGTTTTTTTTTATGTCTCTTTTCCCCCAACAGTTATACTGTTTTCTTGCCCTTATCTTGGCGCCAAATCAGGGGTTTTCTTTTGTTAAAGTAATGGGCAGGCTGCTTTGACAAAAGCGGGTACTTTATTTTAATGTCTTGTAAATGAAACTAATGGGATCTGTCCTGTGTCCCTCTGAGTTTGGTACAGATAATAGGTTTTGTCTGTGCTCTGCGATTTCAGAGATGGGTTTGCGTTTTGCTAGCAATTAACACACCTTGAGGTGTAAATACTTTTGTTTTGACTTCGTTACTACTGTAACCATTTTACCATATCAATTGCAGTCAGTTCTGGAATCTTCTAATCGGTGGCGACTCAGGTTTCTTTAAGATACTACAGTGGTATGTCCTTCTGAAATGAGTCATGTGATCTGCCAACTCCATCTTGTGTTCATAAAATGTGGCCATTTCAGGGGTTTTACAATGTAGACTGTATTTTCCTGGATTTTTGCGAATCCTACAGCTGCTTCAACAATGACCTTCCCTCCATAATAAGGTCAGAGTGGGGATGTTCACTGATGATTGCACAGTGTTCAGTTCCATTTGCAACTCCTCAGATAATGAAGCAGTCTGTGACCACATGCAGCAAGACCTGGAAGACATTCAGGCTTGGGCTAATAACTGACAAGTAACATTTGCGCCACACAAGTGCCAGGCAATGACCATCTTTAATGAGAGTCTAGCCACCTCCCTTTGACATTCAATGGGATTACCATGGCCGAATCTCCCACCATCAACATCCTGGGGGTCACCATTGATCAGAAACTTAACTGGACCAGCCACATAAATACTGTGGCAACAAGAGCAGGTCAGAGGCTGGGTATTCTGCAATGAGTTATTCACCTTCTGACTCCTCAAAGTCTTTCCACCATCTACAAGGCACAAGTCAGGAGTGTGATGGAATACTCTCCACTTGCCTGGATGAGTGCAGCTCCAACAACACTCATGAAGCTCAACACCATCCAGGACAAATCACCCTGCTTGATTGGCACCCCATCCACCACCTTAAACATTCACTCCCTCCACCACCGGTGTACTGTGACTGCAGTGTGTACCGTTTACAAGATGCACTGCAGCAACTTGCCAAGGCATCTTTAACTGCGCCTCCCAAACCCGCGACCTCTACCATCTAGAAGGACAAGGGCAGCAGGTGCATGAGAACACCATCACCTCCAAGTTCCCCTCCAAAACACACACCATCCTGACTTGGAAATATATCGCCGTTCCTTCATCATCACTGGATCAAAATCCTGGAATTCACTCCCTAACTCTATGGGAGTACCTTCACCACATGGACTGCAGCGGTTCAAGGAAGCGGCTCACCACCACCTTCTCAAGGGCAATTAGGGATAATAAGTGCCCACATCTTGTGAACGAAAAAAAAAATTCTCTTTCCAGCACTGTAATATTTTCTTTAATCCAAACCACTACCCATCCTCCTTTTTTTCCTTCCCTATCTTTCCTGAATACCTGTATCCAGGAATATTAAGCATCCAATCCTCCCCTTTGTTGAGCCAGGTCTCAGTTATTGCCACTACATCATATTCCCACGTGGCTATTTGCGCCTGCAACACACCAACCTTATTATCCACATTAGTGCATTTACACACAAGCACTCCAAACCTAACTTAAACCTCTTTGTATTTTCTATGATCCCACCTGATTTTGTAATATTCCTAACTCTTTAACTGTCTCTTCCAGTCCTTTGTGCACCTTGTTTCTACTTTTTAATACTACATATTGATGTTCAAAGGACAAATGGACAATCAAAGCACTACAAAGAATCCACATGGACTACAGTGGTTCGAGGAGGCGGCTCACCACCAAATTCTCTGAGCAATTAGGAATGGGCAATAAATGCTGGCTTTGCCAGCGATGCCCACATCCCAAGAATGCATTAAAAAAAAATGTAGGCTTTTGTAGAAGAATGAAAGACTTGCATTTATATAGCAGCTTTCATGGCCACCGGACGTCTCAAAGTGCTTTACAGCCAATGAAGCACTTTATGAAGTGTCTCTGTTGTAATGTAGGAAACGCGGCAGCCAATTTGAGCACAGCTAGCTCCCACAAACAGCAATGTGAGAATAGGAACATAAGAACATAAGAAATAGGAGCAGGAGTAGGCCAATCGACCCCTCGAGCCTGCTCCACCATTCAATAAGATCATGGCTGATCTGATCCTAACCTCAAATCTTCTATCACTCTGCATCCACCCAAACCCATGTGATCTCCCGGGAGAGGCGAAAAACCAGATAAAAGACCCAATGGCCAATTTGGGAGAAAAAAATCTGGGAAATTCCTCTCCGACCCATCTAGGCGATCGAAATTCTTCCAGGAGATCACTCTGTCCCTATATTTTCTACAGTACTTACCTTCTGTAAAGGCGATCTCCACCCCAGCCAGGAACAGGAATAAAACCATCTCCTGAAATCGAACACAGTAGGAGCAGAACCAGGCTACATGGCCCCTGGGCCCACTCCACTACCCACAGGGCCATGACCATTCCGAACCTAGACTCATGTCCAATTTCCTGCCCGTTCCCCGTAACCCTTAATTCCCTTTACTTCTAGGAAACTATCTATTTCTGTTTTAAAATTATTTAATGATGTAGCTTCCACAGCTTTCTGGGGCAGCAAATTCCACAAACCTACCACCCTCTGAGTGAAGAAGTTTCTCCTCATCTCAGTTTTGAAAGAGCAGCCCCTTATTTTAAGATTATGCCCCCTAGTTCTAGTTTCACCCTTCATTGGGAACATCCTCACCGCATCCACCCGATCAAGCCCCTTCACAATCTTATATGTTTCAATAAGATCGCCTCTCATTCTTCTGAACTCCAATGAGTAGAGTCCCAATCTACTCAACCTCTCCTCATATGTCCATCCCCTCATCCCCGGGATAACCGAGTGAACCTTCTTTGTACTGACTCGAGAGCAAGTGTGTATTTTCTTAAGTATGGACACCAAAACTGTATGCAGTATTCCAGGTGCGGTCTCACCAATACCTTGTACAACTGCAGCAATACCTCCCTGTTTTTATATTCCATCCCCCTAGCAATAAAAGCCAACATTCCATTGGCCTTCTTGATCACTTGCTGCACCTGCATACTAACTTTTTGAGTTTCGTGCACCAGGACCCCCAGATCCCTTTGTACTACAGTACTTTCCAGTTTCTTGCCATTAAGATAATAACTTGCTCTATGATTTTTCCTGCCAAAGTGCATAACCTCACACTTTCCAGTATTGTATTCCATCTGCCAAATCTCTGCCCACTTACTTAGCCTGTCTATGTCCCTTTGCAGGTTTTTTATGTCCTCCTCACTCACTACTTTCCGTCCCACCTTTGTATCATCTGCAAACTTTGATATGTTACACTCGGTCCCCTCCTCCAAATCGTTAATATAGATTGTAAAGAGTTGGGGACCCAGCACTGACCCCTGCGGAACACCACTAGTTACTGGTTGCCAATCTGAGAACGAACCATTTATCCCAACTCTCTGCTTTCTGTTAGAGAGCCAATCCTCCACCCACGCCAGAATATTACCCCCAATCCCGTGATTTTTATCTTGAGCAATAATCTTTTGTGTGGCACCTTGTCAAATGCCTTTTGGAAGTCTAAATACACTACGTCCACTGGTTCCCCTTTATCCACCCTGTATGTTACTTCCTCAAAAAACTCAAGTAAATTTGTCAAACATGACTTCCCCTTCATGAAACCATGCTGAGTTTGTCCTATTAAATTATGTTTATCCAAATGTCCCGTTACTGTCTCCTTAATAATGGACTCTAACATTTTACCAACCACAGATGTTAGGCTAACAGGTCTATAGTTTCCAGCCTTCTGACTACTACCCTTTTTAAATAAGGGTGTTACATTAGCAGTTTTCCAATCTGCCGGGACCTTTGCTGAGTCCAGGGAGTTTTGGAAAATTATTACCAATGCATCCACAATCCCTACCGCCACTTCCCTCAAGACCCTAGGATGCAAGCCATCAGGTCCAGGGGATTTATCCGCCTTGAGTCCCATTATTTTACCGAGTACCACTTCCTTAGTGATTTTAATCATATTTAGTTCCTCCCCCCCTAGAGCCCCCTGTTTGTCCAGTGTTGGGATATTCTTAGTGTCCTCTACTGTAAAGACTGATACAAAATAATTGTTCAGTGTTTTTGCCATCTCCATGTTTCCCACCATTAATTTCCCGGTCTCATCCTCTAAGGGACCAACATTTACTTTAGCCACCCTTTTTCTTTTTATATAACTATAGAAACTTTTGCTGTCTGTTTTTATATTTTTTGCTAATTTACTTTCATAATCTATCTTCCCTTTCTTAATCAATCTTTTAGTTATTTTTTGCTGTCTTTTAAAGACTTCCTAATCTTCCATCCTCCCACTAGATTTGGCTACCTTATATGCCCTTGTTTTTAGTCGGATACTATCCTTAATTACTTTACTTAGCCACGGATGGCTATCTTTTCTTTTACACCCTTTTCTTCTCAGTGGAATATATTTTTTTTGGAAGTTGTAAAATAACTCCTTAAATGTACACCACTGATCATGTACCGTCTTACCCTTTAATCTATTTTACCAGTCCACTCTAATCAACGCTCTCATACCTTCATAGTCTCCTTTATTCAAGCTCAGCACGCTTGTTTGAGATCCAACCTTCTCACCCTCTAATTGAATATGGAATTCAACCATTTTATGGTCACTCATTCCAAGGGGATCCTTTACTAGGACATTTTTAATTAATCCTGTCTCATTACGCAAGACCAAATCTAAGGTTGCTTGCCCCCTGGTCGGTTCAGTTACATACTGCTCAAGAAACCCATCCCTAATACACTCAATGAACTCATCCTCAAGGCTGCTCTGCCCAATTTGATTTGTCCAGTTAATATGATAATTAAAATCCCCCATAATTATAGCTGTTCCCTTATTACAAGCCTCAACTATTTCCTGATTAATACTCTGTCCAACAGAGTTGCAACTGTTCGGAGGCCTATAGACTACACCCACTAGTGTTTTTTTCCCCTTATTAATCCTTATCTCCACCCAAACTGTTTCACTATCCTGCTCCTTTGACCCAATATCATTTCTCTGTATTATAGTGATTCCTTCCTTTATTAACATAGCCACCCCACCTCCTCTCCCTTCCTGCCTGTCCTTCCTGATTGTTAAATAACCTGGTATGTTTAATTCCCAGTCATGGTCACCCTGCAGCCATGTTTCTGTAATGGCCACAAGATCATACCCATATGTCGTTATTTGTGCCGTTAACTCATTCATTTTGTTACGAATGCTACGTGCATTCAGATAAAGAACTTTCAAATATGTTTTGTAACACTTAGTTCCTGTTTTTTCCCTTTTTAGTACTTTACTTTTTACTCCATACCTTCTGTCCCTTCCTGACACGTTCTGTTTTTTAATTCCCTCACTGCTACCTAAGTCTATGACCTTCTCTGTTGTCATTTCTATTATTTGCTCTCTAGAAACCTCCCCCCCACTAATTAGTTTAAAGCCCTCTACACAGCCCTAGTTATATGATTCGCCAGGACTCTAGTCCCAGCACTGGCCAAGTGGAGTCCGTCCCAACGGAACAGCTCCCTCCTGTCCCAGTACTGGTGCCAGTGTCCCAAGAAGCAAAACCCATTTCTCCCACACCAGTCTTTGAGCCACGCATTTAGCTCTTTAATTTTATTTATCCTTGCCAAATTCGCTTGTGGCTCAGGTAATAACCCAGAGATTATTACCCTTGAGGTTCTGTTTTTTAATTTGACCCCTAGCTGCTCATACTCCTTTAACAGAACCGTCTTCCTTGTCCTATCTACGTCGTTTGTACCAACATGGACCACGACAACTGGATCCTCCCCCTCCAAGTTTCTTTCCAGCCCAGAAGAGATGTCCTTAACGCTGGCACCGGGCAGGCAACACAGCCTTCGGGACTCCCGCTCTTGACTGCAGAGAACCCTATCTATCCCCCTAATGATACTATCCCCTACCACTACAACATTTCTTTTTACTCCCTCCACTTGAATGGCCCCCTGTACCACGGTGCTGTGGCCAGGTTGCTCATCCTCCCTGCAGTCCCCGCTCCCGCCCTCACAGGGAGTAAGAACCTCGATCCTGCTGGACAAGAGCAAGGGCTGCGTCTCCTTCAACACTACATCCTGGATCCCTGTACCTTCCTCACTCGTAGCCACACCGTCCTGTCCCTGACCACGGACTACATCTGCAGTAATTAACTAATGACCAGATAATCTGTTTTAGTGATGTTTGACTGAGGAATAAATATTGGCCAGGTCACCGGGGAGAATCCCCCAGCTCTTCTTTGAAAAAGTGCCACGGGATCTTTTCCGTCCACCCGAGGGAGGCAGAAGGGGCCTCGGTTTAACATCTCATCCGAAAGACGGCACCTCCGGCAGCGCAGCGCTCCCCCAGTACTGCCCTGGAGTGTCAGCCTAGATTTTTGTGCTCAAGTCTCTGGAAATGGGACTTGAACCCACAACCTTCTGATTCAGAGCAGAGAGTGCTACCCGCTGAGGCAGTGGCTGATATTATGAATTAAAATGGGCCGCCTGTTTTTTAAAAATTCTGTATTTATCTAGCCATTGCTTTGCTCATTGGTCGCTATGCTGCTGCAGGGCACAGATACCACTCGGCCTTTCCTCAGTGCTGGGATTCTGGTTGCTAGGACACAGCGCGCGGGGACAGGAAGGGTGTCATAAATTATCTCGCGAGACCTCAATGAGGGGGGCGGGGCTTGCGTCAAAGTTACGTATGGATCAGCATCACGTGGTGACGTGACCTCTGGCCTTGTGTGAGAATTTAGTAATATTTGATTATATTTATCTGGCCCATCGCCGTAATAATACATTTTACATGCGCTACCAATCATTTTTATTGTAATTACGAGACCTGCGCTCGTCGGACCGTTGGTTGGTCGCAAGGAAGCCCGTCAGCGCGGAACATCCCGCCTTATTCTGTCCAGTTGTCCAATGAAAAAGGAGAACCGCCAGTCACCAGCATTTTGATTGGACGGTCGTGCTGCCTGTCAAACAGTTCGTGCCTGCACGACGTTTTGAGGTTTGATTGAGCAGTGAGGCCTAGTCTTTTTTTTCCCTTTCCCCCTCCCGCTTAGGTTTCAGTAAAGGTTTGCCGTTTTTGTAGTGTGTATTTAAAAAATATATATCTTTTGCATTCCGAAAACCCGCGTTTCAACTTTTTTCTGAAAACAAAGAAAAGCGATATTTGGCCCGATCGGTTGCTCAGCTTTCCCCCAGGCCGTTGAGGACAACCTCAAGCTAACCTGATTCACGTGTCCCGCCCCCTTTCTCTCCTTCCCATTGGTTGCTTCGTCCGAGCGCCGGTTGGCGATTGGTCGGCGGCCCCGTCAATCGAGCTGCCGCCTGGGTCGCTGTTTTGGGAGCGCGGCGCGGTGCGGCCTGCTCTGCTCTGGTTTGTTGTCATGTTGCTGGTGGACTTTCACTGAGGCTGACATTCTGATGGTGAGACAGCGACTGGGCCAGAGACCTTAGGAAGATGATCATAGAGAATCTGGACGCTTTCAGATCTTGGTTGTCGAGGGCGCTGGACCCGATGTGAGTATTACTCCAAAACAACCCCCCCGCCCCCTGCTCATTCAAATATACTGGGGTGAGGAGGGGGAGTAGAGACTTTTCACTTTTCAGGCCCCGCGGCTGCCACATGAGCCAGGCTTGCAAGGCCACACGCTTACACTGTGTTCTGTCACCTCGATTAAAACTAGGCAAAATAATGTAATCTGTTAAATTCTCTTGGTAGACTGTTTTTGAGATGTGTTAACTCTTTGGAAACAAGTATTCTTTATTACTTTTACGAATCCAAACTCTCTGAACTTGTATTTAGGGCTATCGTCCACTTTAAATTATAATAGAAGTCCCGACACTTGCCCTAAATTTTGGGGTCTGTTTGGAACAAGCGGAAAGAGAAATTTTACTGAATAGAAATATTTTATTTGAAGTTCCTAATTGATATTGAGATGTATTGACTATATAGTTTAGGTTTTCTTTCTAAAACTCCTATCATACTTTTGGAGTATTTCTTCCAAGTGCAGTATTCTCGCTGCAATTATAAGTTAGATGGGAGAGAAAACTAAAAGGTGCATTTTGGGCACTCACTTTTAAAACCTTTATCAAAAGAAGAGTAATATGTTCTAGAAATGATAGGCTTGCAACAGGTTGACTAGTGAAATGTTGCATTATTAATCATTGTCTGCACTGCCAACCTTCAATGACCATTATTAATGTTCTGGTCAGGCAGTGGTGGAATGTGAGCCCCTCCAACAACAACAGTGTGCATTTATATAACCAGTGTCACTCGAACAGATTATCTGGTCATTTATCACATTGCTGTTTGTGGGAATTGGCTGTGCCTAAATTAGCTGCTTTTTTCCCTTGCATTACAACAGTGACTACATTTCAAGAGTACTTAATTAGCTGTTTAGTGCTTTGGGACGTCCTGAAGTTGTGAAAATGCAATACAAATGAAAGTTCTTCCACTCTGTTTACATAATGCGTTTAATGTAAAACTAAAAATCCTAAGGCGTTTGAATGAATTTTATGGTGTTAGAGTGTGGGAAGTGTTCAGAGCATCCACCACACTTCAAAATGTCAAAAGTATAACCTGGAAAGCAGCCATTTCATAACTTTGTTTCTACCTTGGAGATGGAAAATTTACAAGTACCTTCTAATCTGCAAACTTCCCTCACCAAACAACTGTTAAATTCTGATTGCTGTAAGTAAACAGAGCCTGAGATCAATTAGACTTTGGGAAAGAGGGCATCTTAATCACAGATCCACCATAGTAAGAACTGATGCCATACTCCTTATATCATTATAAAACAGCATATCATCAAACTTACTGAGAGTCATGCCACAGGAGATCCACTAGTGTATATTAAAATAAAAGGCTTTTAAATTCCACGAGGGACTTTTAAATATCTGCAATGTACAGGCTGTGTCACACTGCAATTCCAGAATGCCGTCTGCGGTACTGGTGCAACAAAGAGTAATTTTTTGCTTTCTTTGCCATTGTCTGATGATGCCTTGAAACTCAGTTTAGGATAGTGGGTGATGGATGAAATTTAATTCTGATTGGGGGGGAAAGCAAAATAAAAGACCGATGAGATTCAAAATTTGGAACTGGGAGATTTGAAAGTGGGATCAGGAAAAACATACGCCAGATTGGAATCTTGCTAAATTTTCACCATCTAAATGAGGCTGCTCCTTCTCCATTCATGATAACTTGTGGCCCTTTCATATTTTTCTGCATCGAACTTTCCAGAACATTTTGTTGGAAGAATGTTATTTACTGGAATGCGTAGTAGTTGCTGCTGAGGCCATTAAAAAATTTTTTAGCATTATTTCTCCTATTGCATTGTGCTAGAGAAATAATTTCCATACCCTTGTGCTTGCAAAGATAAGTAACCACATCCTGAGTTTAAAAAAATAATCTTTTACATAAAATCCTGTGTCAACATGGGATTTATGGCCTATGGATCTGTGGGTGATTTGTATATTGATGCGTTCTGTTCTTCAACCAGTGCTTAATCAGTATATTAAAACCACTCTTATCCCAAATATATTATGAGATCAGCACCTAATATTAAAGAATGTTTGTTGTCAAGTTAATTACATTACTAGGGGTTCTGTTGAGTGAGCATGTTTTGTGTATTTGACAATTATAAAAAACCTTAATTTGTATACTCACTTATATAGTGTTTCAATATTTTGTGAGTTTTGTTTCCTCAGCATTTATAATTCTCTGCTTTCTCACTGTACAGATGTATTTCTTTTCTTATTTCTTTTGATGAGCGTTAAGACTCATGCTCAAGTAGGTTTTTGTGTGCTCTGGCAGCTTGCTGGTGTGTTGCCGTTTTACATGTGTGTACATAAGCTGTTACGAATGTAGTCAGACTATTTAACTAGGGAAGAAGAGAGAAGAGAAAGTCACAAACAAGGCCAAATCTGCCGCCCTTCACGGTCCATATGTAGAGGCCACTCGATCGCAATCTGGGGTGGGGACCATGCTGGCTGTTTCTGCATCTCCCCTCACCCCGTCCCCACCCCCAGCCCAGGTACACTGAGGTTAGTTGTTCTGACGAGCTACTGCCCCATCTGGGATTGTGTGGTACATCGTGAGCCTCGGATGTGTAGTGCGTTCTTCGCTAAGCCATGAGGAGGTCCTCTTCTCAGCATCTTATTATGGTACAGGATAAGCAACCCAGAGGTGAGTTAAAATCCCACCATGGCAAGTTGTTAATAAATCAGATAATTTGTGGGCTAGCACTAGAAAAAATGTAACAAATGCTAGGAAAATGACACCAAATTGCGAATTACTTTAAAATGGAGCAAAGGAAATATTGATTTCATATGCAGGCTACCTTCCTTTGGTCATTTTAAAATATTAAATGTGCTGTACAGATGTAAGTATTCTTTAAAAAAAAACTGAACTAGGAATGACAACTTTTGACATCAACAATTCTATGACTTGTCGCTGTCACATTTTGATTATAATATAAGAAATAAAAGCAGGAGTAGGCCATACGGCCCCTCGAGCCTGCTCCGCCATTCAATAAGATCATGGCTGATCATCGACCTCAACTCCACTTTCCCGCCCGATCCACATATCCCTCGATTCCCCTAGAGTCCAGAAATCTATCTATCTCAGCCTTGAATATACTCAAAGACTCAGCATCCACAGCCCTCTGGGGCAGAGAATTCCAAAGATTCACAACCCTCTGAGTGAAGAAATTCCTCCTCATCTCAGTCTTAAATGGCCGACCTCTTATCCTGAGACTATGCCCCCTAGTTCTAAACACTCCAGCCAGGGGAAACAATCTCTCAGCATCTACCCTGTCAAACCCCCTCAGAATCTTGTATGTTTCAATGAGATCACCTCTCATTCTTCTAAACTCCAGAGAGTACAGGCCCATTCTACACAATCTCTCATCATAGGACAGCCCTCTCATCCTAGGAATCAATCTAGTGAACCTTCGTTGCACCGCCTCCAAGGCAAGTATATCCTTCCTTGGATAAGGAGTCCAAAACTGTGCCCAGTACTCCAAGTGTGGTCTCACCAAGGCCCTGTACAATTGGAGCAAGATTTCCTTACTCTTATACTCCAACCCCCTTGCAATAAAGGCCAACATGCCATTTGCCTTCCTTATTTCTTGCTGTACCTGCATGCTAGCTTTCTGTGTTTCTTGTACGAGGACACCCAAATCTCTCTGAACACCAACATTTGAAAGTTTCTCACCATTTAAAAAATATTCTGTTTTTCTATTCTTCCTACCAAAGTGAATAACCTCACATTTCCCTACATTATACTCCGTCTGCCACCTTACTGCCCACTCACTTAGTCTATCTATATCCCTTTGCAGCCTCTTTGTGTTCTCCTCACAGCTTACTGTCCAACCTAGCTTTGTATCGTCAGCAAACTTGGATACGTTGCACTCGGTCCCTTCATCTAGGTCATTAATATAGATTGTAAATAGCTGAGGCCCCAACACTGATCCTTGCGGCACCCCGCTAGTTACAACCTGCCAACCTGAAAAAGATCCGTTTATCCCTATTCTCTGTTTTCTGTCTGTTAACCAATCCTCTATCCATGCTACTATATTAACCCCCAACTCCATGAGCCCTGATCTTGCGTAATAACTTTTTATGTGGCACCTTATCAAATGCCTTTTGGAAATCCAAATATACTACATCCACTGGTTCCCCTTTAATCTACCCTGCTAGTTACATCCTCAAAAAACTCGAATAAATTTGTCAAACACGATTCCCTTTTTATAAAACCATGTTGACTCTGCCTAATCATGTTATGATTTTCTAAGTGCCCTGATACCACTTCCTTAACAATGGATTCCAGCATTTTCCCGACGACTGATGTCAGGCGAACTGGCCTGTAGTTCCCTGTTTTTTCTCTCCCTCCTTTCTTGAATAGTGGCATTACATTTGCGACCTTCCAATCCAGTGGGACCATTCTAGAATCTAGGGAATTTTGGAAGATCAAAACCAATGCATCCACTATCTCTTCAGCCGCCTCTTTTAGAACCCTATGATGTAGGACATCAGGTCCAGGGGATTTGTTGGCTTTTAGTCCCATTAGTTTCTCCAGTACTTTTTCTCCACTTGTATTAATTACGTTAAGTTCCTCATCCTCATTAGACCCTTGGTTCCCCACCATTTCCAGTATGCTTTGTGTGTCTTCTACTGTGAAGACAGATACAAAATATTTGTTTAATGTTTCTGCCATTTCCTTATTCCCCGTAATAATTTCTCCTGTCTCAGCCTCTAAGGGACCAACGTTTACTTTTGCTACTCTCTTCCTTTTTACATGTAGAAGCTCTTACAATCTGCTGTTATATTTCTTGCTAGTTTTCTCTCATCTTCTATTTTTTCCCTTTTTCTCAATTTTTTGGTCATCCTTTGCTGGTTTCTGAAGCTCTCCCAATCCCCAGGCTTACTACAGTACTATTCTTCACAACATTATAAGCTTCTTTCAATCTAATACTATCCTTAACTTCTTTAGTTAGCCACGGTTGGATCACTTTTCCCGTGGAGTTTTTGTTTCTCAATAGAATGTATTTTTGTTGAGAATTATGAAATATTTATTTAAATGCTAGCCACTGCTTATCTACAGCCATACCTTCCAATCTACCTTAGCCAACTCGCCCCTCATACCTCTGTAATTGCCTTTATTTAAGTTTAAGACTCTAGTTTCGGACTTAGGCAAGTCACTCTTAAAATTAATGTGAAATTCTATCATATTATGATTACTCTGCCTCAGAGGATCCTTTACTATGAGATTGCTAATTAACCCTGTTTCATTACACAGTGCAAGATCTAAAATAGCCTGTTCCCCAGTTGGTTACATGACATATTGGCCCTGAATTTCCGATCGGAGGCTTCATGCGTGCGAATGCTTCCGATTGGAAAAAATCTACTCACTTACCTGCTGGCTCCGTAGGTCTCAAGACTTGCGGTCCTCGGCCTCTGCTATACGAAATGCGCAGAGGCCCAGGTATCCCAGGGGCGCATCCGGTTCGCAAGCGTCCCTGGGATCACGTGGACTATGGGGAACCAATCAAAGAAGGCAATCCCCCTTCACACTTTTGACAGGTCGCTACGCACAGATCTGTCAAAAGTATGAATGGGGTTTACTTAAATTTATTTAATGTTTAACTTTTTTTTAAAAAATCACGTATTTAAAATTAGTTAAAATAACATTAAGTTAAACATTTTAAACAAAAATGTAACTTTTTTTGAAAAATAATTCCAAGTTTTTTACGGGGCTAAAAATAAACGTACCTTTTTAAAAGTATTTTTAAATTATAAATGAGTGAAAATTTTTATTTTTTTAATTTTTTAAAACTCTTATGCTGGTAAAAGCAGGTCATACGCATGCTTTTACCAGGAGTAAGATTTTTGAAGGTTTTCAGAGGGCGGAGGTTGTGCAGAAAGCGGAACTCTGCCTGCGGAGGCTCTTTTCCAGGGCAGGCAGATGATCTGTCAAGAGGATTCTTGACAGATCGCAAGTGCATGTGCTTCGGATGCCTGAAACTGGCACTTGCGAGGCCCCTACTGGTGCATACACACCCATGGGGGTTGAAAAATCCGGCCCATTGTTCTAGGAAACTGTCCCAAATGCATTCATCTTCCAGACTACCTTTGCCAATTTGATTTGTCCAGTCTATATGAAGATTAAAGTCCCCCAAGATTATTGCATTACCTTTGTTGCAGACTCCTACTATTTCTCGATTAATATTCTGTCCAACGGTGCAGCTACTGTTAGGGGGCCTCTATACTACTTCTACCAGTGTTTTCTGCCCCTTGTTATTCCTTCTCTCCACCCATACTGATTCTACTTCCTGATCTTCCGAGCCAAGATCCTTTCTCGCTACTGTCCTTATGTCATCCTTTATTATCAGGGCTACTCCCCCTCCATTTCCATTTTGCCTGTCTTTTCGAAAGGTCAAGTACCCTGGAACATTTGGTTCCGAACCTTGGCCACCTTGGTTTCCTTGATGGCACAGTGTATACATGTACACCTGTTGTACGGAGGTATACAGACCAGATGAAGTTTGCTGACTAGGGCAGTGATGATGGTGCCACAGTTGACCTCAGTTTATGTGTAGCTGGGGAAAAATCCTGATTGCTATTCAGTCATCTCTGCTGGAAAGTGCATGTGTAGATAAATTAGGTGAGGACAGGATTGGGCATTGGCCACCTATCTTGGTGAACAGCCAGCTGACATTCTGTTTTGGCTTGTACTCAGGATGGAGAATTTGGTGAGGGACCAGGCAGTTGCCGTTGCCTGCGGCACAGCGCTTTAGCACGAGAGAAGGGGAAGAAAATTGATAATTTTGAAATAATAAATTGTAATTCGGAGCATTTATATTTCGGATGATGAAACGTTAAACAGGCCCTGTCTGCTCTCTCAGATGGACGTAAAAGATCCCATGGCACTATTTCGAAGAAGAGCAGGGGAGTTATCCCCGGTGTCCTGGTCAATATCTATCCCGCAATTGATGCGCTATCAATTACTCAAAAGACTGAGGTTAAGCGAGTAACTAACAGGCTTTTATTAACAAGAGAATGAAGGTGTGCCTCGAGTGGTCGACCAGTCCAGAATACAGAGGGACTGTGGAGCAGTCACTTTTATACCTGGACTCGTGGGAGGAGTCAGCCGAGGCATGTACAGACATGTACACAGTGGAATACAAATACCCACACAGGCAGGTATAACAGTGGTTTACCACATTCACCCCTTGTTTAAAAATGAGTCCGGCGGGGTGAAGTGTATTAAAAGTTTGTGTATTGGAGTCTCTCCGGAGGTCTTGTCTGCCGCTGTGATCGACTTGGCGACGGCAGGGGTAGTGAAGCTTCCGGCGTCGAGTCCCGCGTAGGCTGGGGCACTGGTGTGTAGTCCTCGTGGGTGTCGAGCGGGTCGCGGGGCCCAGGCGTGCCGTCTGCTGGGGTTGGATATTGGATCGTGGGGGTGGGGGTGGTAGTGGGTTACTGGGGCCCCCGAGGGTGCGAGGTCTTGTATGGAGACTGTGCCCTCCCGCCCGTCCGGGTACGCAATGTAAGCATACTGGGGGTTGGCGTGGAGGAGGTCGACCCTCTCGACCAGGGGGTCCGTTTTATGGGTCCTCACGTGTCTTCTCAGTAGGACCGGCCCTGGGGACGTCAGCCATGGCGGTAGCGATGTCCCCGATGTGGACTTCCTTGGGAAGACAAACATTTTCTCATGAGGGGTGGCGTTAGTGGCAGTGCAGAGCAGTGACCGAATAGAGTGGGGCGCATCGGGGAGCACATCCTGCCAGCGGGAGGTCGGAAGGCCCCTAGACTTTAAGGCTAGCAGGGCGGCCTTCCAAACTGTCGCATTCTCTCTTTCCACCTGTCCGTTCCCCCGGGGGTTGTAACTGGTGGTCCTGCTTGTGGCAATACCCCTAGCGAGCAGGTACTGGCAGAGTTCGTCGCTCATAAACGATGAGCCCCGGTCGCTATGGATATAGCTGGGGAAACCGAATAGGGTGAAGAGGTCGTTCAGACATTTAATGACCGTGGCACTGGTCATGTCCGGGCAGGGGATGGCGAACGGGAAACGGGAGTACTCATCAATAATGTTGAGGAAGTACACATTGCGGTCGGAGGAGGGGAGAGGCCCTTTAAAATCAACGCTCAGGCGCTCGAAGGGGCGAGTGGCTTTTATTAGGTGAGCCCTGTCTGGTCTATAAAAGTGCGGTTTGCACTCAGCACAGACTTGGCAGTTCCTGGTCATGGTCCTGACCTCCTCAATGGAGTAAGGCAGGTTGCGGGCCTTGATGAAGTGGAAGAACCTGGTGACCCCCGGGTGGCAGAGGTCATTGTGGAGGGCCCGCAGTCTATCGATCTGCGTGCTGGCGCAGGTGCCACGCGATAGAGCATCCGGGGGTTCATTGAGCTTCCCGGGCCGGTACAAGATCTTGTAATTGTAGGTGGAAAGTTCGATTCTCCACCTCAAGATCGTGTCGTTTTTGATTTTGCCCCTCTGCTTGTTGTTAAACATAAAAGCAACTGAACACTGGTCAGTGAGCAGGGTAAATCGTTTTCCGGCCAGGTAGTGCCTCCAATGACGCACAGCCTCCACAATAGCCTGGGCCTCCTTCTCAACAGCGGAGTGTCTGGTCTCTGGGCCCTGGAGGGTTCGTGAAAAGAAGGCCACGGGTCTCCCCACCTGATTAAGGGTAGCGGCCAGGGCAAAGTCGGTCGCTTTCCACCTGGAAGGGGATGGATTTGTCCACTGCGTGCATGGTGGCTTTGGCAATGTCTTCCTTGATACGGTGGAAGGCTAAGCGGGCCTCTGCCGTCAAGGGAAAAGAGGTGGACTTGATCAGCGGACGGGCCTTGTCCGCATAGTAGGGGACCCACTGGGCGTAATAGGAGAAAAACCCTAGGCACCTCTTCAGGGCCTTGGGGCAGTGGGAGTTCCATAAGGGGACGCATCCGGTCGGGGTCGGGACCGATGACTCCGTGTTCCACAACACAGCCAAGGATGGCGAGGCGGGTTATGCGGAATATGCACTTCTCCTTGTTATACGTCAGGTTCAGGAGTTGGGCGGTGCAGAGGAATTTTTCGAGGTTTGCGTCATGGTCCTGCAAGTCATGGCCGCAGATGGTCACATTGTCCAGATATGGGAAAGTGGCCTGCAATGCATTTTGATCGACCATCCGGTCCATCTCCCTTTGGAAGACGGAGACCCCGTTGGTGATGCCAAAGGGAACCCTAAGGAAGTGATAGAGGCGGCCGTTTGCCTCAAAGGCAGTATACTGGCGGTCCTCAGGGCGGATAGGGAGCTGGTGGTACACTGATTTCAGGTCAATGGTCGAGAAGACGCAGTACTGCGCGATCTGGTTGACCATATCAGCTATGCGGGGGAGTGGGTAAGCGTCCAGCAGGGTGTAGCGATTTATTGTCTGGCTGTAGTCGATGACCAAGCGCTGCTTCTCGCCGGTCTTAACGACCACAACCTGGGCTCGCCAGGGGCTGGTGCTGCCCTCAATAATCCCCTCCTTCAGGATCCGCTCCACTTCGGTTTTAATGAAAACCCTGTCCCCGGCACTGTATCGCCTGCTCTTTGTGGCGATGGGCTTACAGTCGGGGGTGAGGTTAGCAAACAGTGGGGGGGGGGGTGACTCTGAGTGTTGAGAGGTTGCACCTGGTGCGCGGCGGGCAATTTGGAAGCTGCTGGCTGCGGACTGTGAGTGGGGGGAGGGGTCCACCGTACGCCATCGTAACACTTTTAAGGTGGCACTGAAAATCTAACCCCAGTAGAACGGCAGCGCAGAGGTGGGGCCGGACCAGCAGTTTAAAATTATCGTACACAGTCCCGTCTACTAAGAGTGTCACCACGCAGTAGCCACCAATGTCCGCCGACTGGGACTCGGAGGCCATAGAAATCCGCTGGTGCGCAGGCAGGACTGGGAGAGAGCAACGCCGCATCGTGTCGGGGTGGATGAAGCTCTCCATGCTCCCAGAGTCAAAAAGGCAGGTTGTTTCGTGACCATTTACCTTGATGTCCATTGTGGACCGGGCCAGTTGGTGCGGTCTCGCTTGGTACAGCGTAACAGAGGCCAGCGTAGGGGTCGGTGTGTCGCTGCGGGTATCAGATGAGGCGGTGTTGGGGGCCTGCTGCGTCCCGGCTGGCGTCCAAGATGGCGGCGTCCATGATCCCCATGTGGCTGGAGGCGTCAAAAATGGCTGCTGTTCCGGTGGTTCGCACATGGCTGGGGAGGCCCAAGATGGCGGCCGCACGGCCCACACGCGGCGCTGCTGGGGTTTGGGGTGGCTTTGGCCCTGCAGACGCTGGTGTAGTGTCCCTTCTTCCCGCAGCCCGAGCAGATCGCATTTTTCGCCGGGCAGCGTGCTCTGGGGTGTTTGGCCTGGCCACAGAAGTAGCATTTCTGACCTTGGGACACTGCTGCGGTAGTTGGGCCGTTGCTGGGATGTGGCTGGGGTGGCACAGCGCTATGAGACGGTCCTACCGTGTCCCAGGCTGTCGTTCCCCGCGGCGTCCACGGTGCAGAGGAGTAGGTATCCATGCCCCGGTAGGCTGCGTCCAATGATAGTGCGAGTTCAGAGGCCTTGTTGAGGTCGCGGTCACTCTGCTCCAACAGTCGCTGTCGGGTGTAATTGGACCTGTGGCCCGCTACAAAAGCGTCCCGGATAAGTTCCTCTGTGTACACGGCGGCCTTTACATCCTTACAACCACAGGCCCGGCCAAGCACAGACAGTGCCTGAAGGTATTCCTCGGTCGATTCCCCAGGTTGTTGTTTACGACTCCCCAGGAGGTGCCTGGCGTACACCTCGTTCACTGGGCACGTGTACTGGTCCTTGAGGAGCTTGAGAGCAGCCGTGTACGAGGTCGCATCCTGGATGACCGAGTACGCTCGGTGGTTCACTTTGGAGGTCAGGACATCCAGTTTGTCCTCATCCGATTTGACCGTTGCAGCGGAGGCGATCAGGAATCTTTCAAAGCACCTAAGCCAGTGAGCAAACTTGGTGGATGCGTCCGCCTCCCGATGGTCTAAGTCCAGGCATGCTGGTGTGAGGATCTTCTCCATTATAAAAAAATCTTGTTAATAAAATTGATGCGCTATCAATTACTCAAAAGACTGAGGTTAAGCGAGTAACTAACAGGCTTTTATTAACAAGAGAATGAAGGTGTGCCTCGAGTGGTCGACCAGTCCAGAATACAGAGGGACTGTGGAGCAGTCACCTTTATACCTGGACTTGTGGGAGGAGTCAGCCGAGGCATGTACAGACATGTACACAGTGGAATACAAACACCCACACAGGCAGGTATAACAGTGGTTTACCACAGCAATAATCAACATCACTAAAACAGACTATCTGGTCATTACCACATTGCTGTTTGTGGGAGCTTGCTGTGTGCAAATTGGCTGCCTCATTTCCTACATTAGAACAGTGACTACACTTCAAAAAGTACTTCATTGGCTGCAAAGTGCTTTGGCACGTCCCGTGGTCAAGAAAGGCGCTATGTAAATGCAAGTCTTTCTTTTTGTGCAGGCTAGAATATTGAATTTTTTTTGTCCCTGCTCCCCTTGCTGGAAGGGCTTTGTTTTCTTTTCGAATTAGATTGAAAATACTTGAATTACTACGTTGTTTCATTAGGACATGGAGCTAATCACAATTACTAACTTGATCTCATCATTTGACTCATAGAGTAGTTGATTTCCATTTTGAAAATGCTTAAGGTAACATTGCAAGCCAAACTTTGGTGTGTCCTGGACCATATAATTCAGTTACAATGTTCTGAACAGTTATGTGTGCGCCAATAAGCGATCACCGTTCTGAATTTGTTTTTATGAAGAGTGGACGTTTCACTTTATTGTCAATATTTTCATTATATTGTACTGCAAAATTTGCAAGAAATTATTGGCTTTGCGGTAATGTAGCAGTTACGCTACTGGACTAGTAATCCAGAGGCTTTGACTAATAATCCAGAGAACGTGAGTTCAAATCCCATTACGGCAGTTTGAGAATTTGAATTTGTTTAAAAAAAAACATATCTGGAAATAAAAAGATGGTATCTGTAAAAGTGACCATGGAGATGCTGGATTGTTGATGTACTTTAGGGAAGGAAACTACAAGTACTGTATTAAATTTATAGCTTAACTAGTTGAATATTTAATATAACTATAAATAATCGTTGAATAAAGACTTTTAACTAATTAAATAAATAAAATAAGGCTAGTCTAAGATATGGCCAGGCAGGTTGTGTGTCTGGACTGCAGTATGTGAGAGTTTGTGGACGACGAGACTGTCCCGAGCAAACACGTCTGCAGGAGATATCTCCATCTTGAATCTCACCGGCTGAGTCATTGAGCTGGAGTACGAGTTGGCGACACTCCGACACATAAGGGAGGTGGAGGAATTTCTGGACAGTTTTATCCAGAATACAGTCACACCCCAGAGGAAAGCACTGGTTCAGGAAAGGGAGGGCGTGACTGTTAGGAGGATGGATAGTGGGGATTTAGGAGAGGTTAAGAAGGAGGTCGCGCAGACACTGGTCCTATCCAACAGGTACAATGTATTTGCGACCTGTGAGGACAAGGAGAAAGACTGCAGGGAGGACAGCCACAATGCAGACCAAGGCACCATGGCTCAGAAGGCTGTCCGAGGGGTGGGGGTTAGAGCAGAATAGAAATGTGGTAATAATAGGGGACTCTATAATTAGGGGGATAGATAGCATCCTCTGCAGCCAAGAACAAGAATCCCAAAGGGTGTGTTGCCAGGGTAAGGAATATCTCATGGCGGCTGGAGAGGAACTTGGAAAGGGAGGGGGTAAAGCTAGTTGTCATGGTCCATGTTGGAACAAATGATATAGGTAGGAACAGGGAGGAGGTCCTGCTGAAAGAGTATCAGGAGTTAGGCTCTAAGTTAAAAAGCAGGACCTCGAGGGTAATAATCTCTGGATTATTGCCCGAGCCACGTGCAAATTGGCATAGAAGCAGACAGATCAGGAGAATTAACACGTGGCTAAAGGGCTGGTGTGGGAAAGAGCAGTTCCTTTTCATGGGACACTGGCACCAGTTTTGGGACGGGAAGGAGCTGAACCGGGATGAGACCAGTGTCCTAGCGGAACGGGTAAATAGGGAGGTGGCAAAGGCTTTAAAATAGTTAGAAGGAGAGAGGGATCTACAAGAAAAGTAAGCAGCCTAAATATAAACAAAACAGGAAAAGTGAGCATAGGAAAGAATAACGACAAGGGAGCAAATAGAGCTATAGAACAGGAGTTTAAAAAGATGGTTAAACATAAAGTGAGAGGAAATCCTATTAAAAATGAGTTAAACTGTCTGTTCAGCAATGCACACAGTGTCCGTAATAAAACAGGGGAGCTGGAGGCAATCATGTGTTGGGATGAACCAGACATAGTAGGGATTACTGAGACATGGCTACAGAAAAATCAGGACTGGGAATTGAACATTGCGGGGTATAACATATTTAGAAAAGATAGAGAGGGGAAAAAGAGGATGATTTGCTATTGGATCTAGTTATGGGGAATGAGCCAGAGCAGATAAAAGAAGTAAAAGTAGGGGAACATATAGGCAATAGTGACCATAATATAACACGCTTTAAGATGACAATAGAGAAGGACATAAGTATGACAAAAACCAGGTTAATAGATTGGAGAAAAGCTGATTTTGAGGGGCTGAGAATAGAATTTGGGTAGATAAAATGGGCAACAATATTGGGAAACAACGATGTAGAACAACAATGGGAAACATTTAAAATGGTGTTCAACAGAGTGCAGGAACAATATATTCTGCTAAAAGGAAAGAACAATAAGCACTAATGAGACTCCATGGATGAATAAAGACATAAGGGAACAATTGAGGGTAAGGAACGAGGCATACAGTAAGTACATAGATAGCAGAGGAGTGCATGATAAGAGAGGATACAAAGGGAGTAGGAGTGAAGTCAAAAAAACAATTAGGAAGACAAAGAGGAACTATGAAATTAAATTATCAAGGAACATAAAACAAAATAGTAAAATATTTTACAGGCACATCAATAAAAAAGGAAGGTTGGGATGGGAATAGGGCCATTAAGGGATGGATAGGACAATACCACAGGTAGCGATAGAGAGATGGCAGAAATATTAAATAATTTCGCTTTGGTATTTACCAGGGAGATAGAACAGGTGGACATGACATTGGACGATGAAATTAGTAATGAGATAAGTGCATTTCAATTTTAAAAAGGGGATATATTAAATAAACTAATCAAGCTCAAAGAGGATCAAACCCCTGGTCTGGATGGATTGCATCCCCGCATTTTAAAAGAATCTAGGGAAGAGATAGCAGAGGTATTACTACACATTTAATAATCGTTAGAAAAAGGTGTAGTGCCAGAGGACTGGTGGCTAGCTAACGTAATACATATATTTTAAGAAGGGGGATAGAACATGTTCGGGGAATTATAGACCAGTCAGCTTAACATCGGTGGTAGGAAAAATAATGGAATTCTACTAAAGGAGAAAATAGAAGAACATCTAGAAATGAAAAGTATAATAATGAATAGTCAGCATGGATTTCAAAAGGGAAAATCTTGCTTGACCGACCTTACTGAATTTTTTGAAGAGGTAACAGAGAGAGTAGGCACTGGTAATGCCGTAAGTGTAATTTATCTAGATTTTCAAAAGGCCTTCGATAATGTACCCCATAATAGACTAATGAATAAGGTCAGAGAATGCGGAGTCAGGCGACACGTAGCAGAATGGATTGTTAGCTGGCTTCAAGACAGAAAGCAAAGAGTGGGAGTAAAGGGTAGCTATTCACAGTGGCAGAGGGTGGGTAGTGGTGTTCCACAAGGATCAGTGCTGGGACCTCTGCTATTCACAATTTACATTAACGATTTAGGCTTTGGAATCAAAAACACAATTTCTAAATTTGCGGATGATACCAAACTTGCAGAATGGGCAAATAATTTGCAAATGAAGTTCAACACAGATAAATGTGAGGTATTACATTTTGGTAGGAAGAATAGGGAGTTCACTTATCACTTGGAGGGTGCGAGTCTAGGTGGGGTAGAGGAACAAAGGGATCTCGGAGTACAAATATGCAAATCACTAAAAGTTGCGACACAGGTTAGCAAGGCCATTTAATAAAAAAAAGCAAACCAAGCACCAGGATTTATTTCTAGAGGGATAGAATTGAAAAGTAAGGAAGTTATGCTAAACCTGTATCGAACCTTGGTTAGACCACACTTAGAGTACTGCGTGCAGTTCTGGTCGCCTTATTATAAAAGGGATATAGAGGCACTGGAGAGGGTGCACAGAAGATTTACAGGGATGATACCAGAAATGCGAGGGTATACATTTCAGAAAAGGATGAACAGTATCAGGAAAGGATGAATAGGCTGGGTCTCTTTTCTCTTTGAAAAAAGGCTGAGGGGTGACCTAATCGAGGTCTTTAAAATTATGAAAGGTTTTGATGGAGTGGATAGAGAATGTTTCCACTTGTGGGGAAGAGCATAACTATAGAGGCCACCAATATAAGATAGTCACCAAGAAATCCAATAGGGAATTCAGAAGAAACGTCTTTACCCAGAGAGTGGTGAGAATGTGGAACTCGCTCCCACAGGGAGTGGTTGAAGCGAATAGTATAGATGCATTTAAGGGGAGGCTGGACAAGCATATGAGGGAGAAGGGAATAGAGGGTTAGATTTAGATGAGGAAAGACGGGAGGAGGCTCGTGTGGAGCATAAACGCTGGCATTGACTTGTTGGACCGAATGGCCTGTTTCTGTGCCATTTGTAATCCTATGAAACTTTCCATCCTTACCAAGTCTGATCTATGTGACTGCAGTACTGCACCAATGTTGTTGATTCTTAACTGCTCTCTGAAGTGGCCTAGCAAACCATTCAGTTGTATCAAACCATTTGTTCAAAAAGAAGGCCTACCAGCACCTTCGCAGGGCTACAAGAGATGGGCAATAAATGCTGGTCCTGCCAGTGACGCCAACAAAAAAATTATAATTTGAAATGAGTTTAGTGGAAGCTATTACTAGCTTCAGATGTACAGAATAATTTCATGGAATCATAGTATGATACAACACAGAAGGAGGCCATTTGGCCCATTGTGCCTGTTCCGGTTCTTTGGTAGAGCTATCCAGTTAATCCCACTCTCCTGCTCTTTCGCCATAGCTCTGTAAATCTTTTCCCTTCGTGTATTTATCCAATTCTCTTTTGAATGTTACTATTGAATCTGCTTCCGTCGCCCTTTCAGGCAGTGCTTTGCAGATCACAACAACTGTGTAAAAGAATGTTTCCTCATGTCGCCTCTGGTTCTTTTGCCAATCGCCTTAAATCTGTGTCCTCTGGTTACTGACCCTTAGAATCATAGAATGGTTACAGCACGGAAAAGAAGGCCATTCGGCCTGTCGAGCCCATGCTGGCTTTCTGCAACAGCACTTCAGCTCGTCCCACTCTCCCACCCTTTCCCCGTAGCCCTGTAAACTTCTTTCCTTCAGATACTTATCCAGCTCCCTTTTGAAAGCTGTGATTGAATCTGCCTCCACCACCTTTTCGGGCAGTGCATTCCAGATCTTAACCACTCGCTGCGTAAAAAAGCTTTTTCTTGCGTCGCCTTTGGTTCTTTTGCCACTGCCACTGGAAACAGTTTCTCCTTATTTACCCTATCAAAACCGGTCATGATTTTGAACATGTCTATCAAATCTCTTAACCTTCTCTGCTCTAAGGAGAACAACCCCAGCTTCTCCAGTCTCTGTCCTCTGTCCTCTGGTTACTGACCCTTCTTTGCAATTAATGGGAATGGGCACAGAACACGCTAGAAAATGGTGTCTTTTCCACTTATTTTTGTTGGCATCGCTTCAGTTGATCCTATAGAACTGAATACAGGTATGGAACAGTTAAGTCCCAAAATCAAAATGGCTCACATTTGAGGTAATGCCAGTAAAACTATGAAGAAAAAACACTCTCCTATCATTAACTCCTTTCAGGCATATATTACAGAATGCTCGAGGTGTCGGTGATTGAAGGCCAACTATTTTATTGCAGCACAGAACAAATGGCTATAGTACTAATTGTCAAGTTATTTTGAACCTTGATTTTATGAGGGAGGAACAAACTCTGATTCAGTACTGAATCTTGCTCCCTCAGTTTTTGAAAGTGAAGAAATGAGATTCAGCTCTTGTTTTAGGAAGTAAAGCAGCAGAGGCTTCCCCTGGTTGATTGCTCACATAGTGTATCCCCAAACTCAGTCATTGGAGTGGAAACCAGGTACTTTTAACACATGGCATGGAAAGTGGAAGGCAAGTCACCCCAGATTGCTCTTTTGTAACTGGTAGGGGTGTCTAAACTGGTCACTTGCCTGCTTTTGTAAGTTGGAGAGGAATGGTACATGGCATGGGGGGAATCTGAAGACGAGGCGATGTAAAAGGACAAAAAAGAAACCCTTTTTAGCCAATGAAACAATTGGGTCAGCATCCAGACTGATTGTTTTAATCATTTTGTTTGTGTGCATGCAAATCTATGGCGAGAGAGAGAGAGAGAGAAAGAAAAGATGACCGGTCGTACCTGTAGAGGGATGACACTGTTTCTGGCTTAGGTTGGTCCTAAATCATCCTCGTGACCTAGGACATAATTGCAGTTGCCAGTTAGTGGGGCAGTGTAGCAGAAATGACACTGTAACTGCTGCTGGCAAGACATTTTTACAATGTTTAGCAGTGCCCTCTCATTCTGACCAGTTAATACTTTTTCTGTATTGGTTGTGTGCTGCTCTGTACTGTGCTTTAAGTTTGAAAAGGTGCATAATATTAGACACAGTCTTCCAAACTGGTATGGATGGAAGTTCTCACAAGGTTCCCTTTTTCTGTGTGATGAGTTACACGGTTCTTCTATGCATCTGCTAAAGGTTCTATTTTGTATGTTCCAGACATTCTATTTATAGATGCAGTTTTCTCAGTCTGAGAATTTTCTCAATAAAAGTTGTTGAGTCACTTTGATACTGAACAGAAAAAAGGCCTTCATTTCACCAACAGCCATAACTCCCAGCTGAGCTTCTAACATCATATCCCCTTTACCACTACAAAATGCCTACTTCTATACAGGAAACTTTGTATTATCCGCAGGTTAACTGTCCAGAATGCTCGAGCTACCGGCAAAAATCAGGAGCCGTTTCGTTAGGTTTTTTTTCTTTTCGTTGCTTTTTTCTCAACAGTCAAGCTCTGCAAAGTCTCGCTGAAGCTGTTGCTAAGCTACAGAGATGCTTGCAAGGTACGGCCAACTGTTTAGAAGCTGTTGCTAAGCAACAGGGTTTGTTGCCAGATGCGGAACTCAAAATCTCTATGTTTCAACATTAGCGCTGGTTTGTCCGGCAGTTTTGATGGGACGGCAACAGCTCGGTCCCGTCGGTGCCGGATAGCACAAAGTTTCCTGTACATTGCCACTACCTCTGCCCATCTGCTGCTGAAACCTTCCTCCCATGTCTTTGTCACCTCCACGCTCACCTATTCCAAGCTCTCCTGGCTGATACCCCATTCTTCACCCTCTGTAAACTTCAGCTCATCCAGAACTTTGCCGTACTTGGCCATGATCCCTGTCCTTGTCAACCAACATTGGCGCCCTGTGCCCGAAAGCATGGTATTTAAAATTCTCATCTTTGTATTTATATCATTGTGACATGGCCGCTGTCATATTGGTCCTCACTGTTTTTAGGCGGACCTGGCGGCTGTCCGAAATCAGCGTTAGGTCAGTTTAAATATGCAAAGAAGGGTCCTGTACCTATTTCAGGACACTTCTGCAAAATTTGTGAGCAACTTGGTGGAGCATGCGACGTGCAAACACGGACTTATTTTTCCAGTTCTACAGTGGCCTTAACAGTGGTCCTTAAAGGGAAGTCAAGGAGCGAGGTGGGGGGCTGCGACGCGAGGTTTAAAAGGCGCAGTTCTCTCGGGCTGATTAAAGCAGCACCGGGAGATTAGTGTTCCATTTCAGAGCACACGACAACCTTAAGACCAGATGAAGCTGTACCTCGGGCTACATGTTTGACACCTGTGGTCTAGATTATGCGCTCCAGGACTGGAGTGGGGCTTGTAACTACAACCTTCAGACTCCGAGGCAAGAGTGCTACCAACTGAACCAAGACAACAACTAAACAAAATTCTTGGGAACTGTCTTGATGTTCTGTCACCTCTTAATACTCATTTTAATACTCTCAATACTCGTCAAGAGGTTATTACACAAAATTAGGGCTCATGGGATTGGGGGTTATATATTGGCATGGATTGAGGATTGGTTAACAGACAGAAAACAGAGTACTGTAGCAGGAATAAACAGGTCATTTTCGAGTTGGCAGGCTGTAATTAGTGGGGTACCGCAAGGATCAGTGCTTGGGCCTCAGCTATTTACAATCTATATCAATGACTTAGATGAGGGGACCAAGTGTAATGTATCCAAGTTTGCTGATGATACAAAGCTCGGTTGGAAAGTAAATTATGAGGGGGGTGCAAAGAGGCTGCAAAGGGATATAGACAGGTTCAATGAATAGGCAAGAACATGGCAGATGGAATATAATGCAGAGAAATGTGAAGTTATCCACTTTGGTAGGAAAAATAGAATAGCAGAATATTTTAAATGGTGAAAAACTGGGAAATGTTGGTATTCAGAGGGACCTGGGTGTCCTTGTACACAAATCACTGAAAGTTAACATGCAGGTACAGTAAGCAATTAGGAAAGCAAATAGTATGTTGGCCTTTGTTGCAAAGGGACTGGAGTACAAGAGTTAAGAAGTCTTACTGCAAATATATAAGGCCTTGATGAGACTGCACCTGGAGTACTGTGTACAGTTTTGGCCTCCTTACCTAAGGAAGGATATACTTGCCTTAGAGGGAGTGCAACAAAGGTTCACGAGACTGATTCCTGGGATGGGGGGATTGTCCTATGAGGAGAGACTGAGTAGACTAGGCCTATATTCCTTAGTGTTTAGAAGAATCTCATTGAAACATAAAATTCTTACAGGGCTTGACAGGGTAGATGCTGGGAGGATGTTTCCCTTGGCTGGGGAGTCTAGAACTAGGGATCACAGTTTCGGGATAAGTGGTCGGCCATTTAGGACCGAGATGAGGAGAAATTTCTTCACTGAGGGTGGTGAATCTGTGGAATTCTCTACCCCAGAGGGCTGTGGAGGTTCAGTCATTGAGTATATTCAAGACGGAGATCGATAGGTTTTTGGCTATTAAGAGAATCAAAGGATATGGGGATAGTGCGGGAAGGTGGAGTTGAGGTAGAAGATCAGCCATGATCTTATTTGAATGCTGGAGCAGGCTCGAGGAGCCGAATGGCCTCCTCCTGCTCCTATTTCTTATGTTCTTATTTTGCTAATCCACGTGTTTTATTCCTATGACTCTCAGCCCTCACTTTATAAAAAAAAAATAACTTTAACCAATGAGGTTTTTTTTGAGGCTATAGATTATTTTTTTGTTCAGCCACTGGAGTCTTCATCTTGTTCTCTTTTCTCTTGGGGATAATCTTTATTTTTCTTCTTCGTCTTCTATAGAATTTTTCTTATTGTCCCATTATAAAACTTTGTTTGTCTGTTTTTATCAGCTTTTTCGTCCTTATCTTTTCATATTTCTTTTCTGCCAAACAGTGAAGCCATATTTTCTGCCCTTCTACAGCAAAAAAAAAGTGCTGCTTTTTTCAAGTGACATTCTTAAAGTCTTTGAAAAAGTGAAGATTCTTTCAGCTCTTTTTGTTGAGCACTATAAATGTAGATGCAAGTGCAATATGCGATTGTGTGAGTACTCGAGTCAACTTGGTTTCTGAACAAAAACCTGCTCGTTTTTACATCAGAATGATATTCACAATAGTCAGTGGGCCCCCTCTCCCCTGTGAACTGCAAAACTGACCAAGAATTCTATAGGAATTGAGACTTTGATATAGATAATGCCGAATCTTATGAAATAAATTCAATCTTCCAAATAATTGGTACTGCCTGAGTTGTTGCAGTTTCTTCTATCTCCCTGCTGGCCATGGCATCGCCTCTGGATTCTTCCTGAGCCTGTGCTTCCCTCCCATTCCACTCACAACAGTATGAATGAATCAGATTGGTTTATTTTTGTGAAGTGGTTGTGTTCTTGGTGTTGATGAGTGTTTAATGAACTCTTTCAGGATTGTAGTGGTCATGCCCTAAAAATTTAAAAAAAAAATGATCAGGTCATAATTTATTTAAAAAAGTTATGGCAAGGTTAATTTGAATTAAAAAATTGGGTTCAACTTAGTGCATTTCTTTATTTTATAATCCTTATAAGCAAAAGGTAATCCCTTTTGCAGATATTGGTGGAACGAAAAAGTCCTTCATCATTGGCATTTGGAAAAGGTAAAATTGGGTCTTCAGCAAATGATTCAGGGAGTACATCTATGCTTTACTGTATTCCCCAGCGCAAGGCACTATAATTGGGCCTTATTTCCTGGATATCTCGGGTGGATGATTTTGTACAGCCAGTTTTATCAAATGCTGCTGATGAACTCCAGCTCCTTGTCTATTTTGTGGCGGAGAGAAGTCTGTAGAATCATAGAAATTTACGGCACAGAAGGAGGCCATTCGGCCCATCGTGTCTGTGCCGGCAGAAAAAGAGCTCTCCAGCCTAATCCCACTTTCCAGCTCTTGGTCTGTAGCCCTGGAGGTTACGGCACTTCAAATGCAGATCTTAAGTACTTTTTAAATGTGCTGAGGATTTCTGCCTCTGCTGCCCTTTCAGGCAGTGAGTTCCAGACCCAAAATTTCTCCAAGTCCCCTCTAATCCTTCTACCAATTACTTTAAATCCATGCCCCCTGGTTATTGACTTCTGTGTCTGTGTTCCATATTATTTGAAAAAGGATACTTTTAAAGGTTTGAAATTTTCCCTACTTTATTTTTGGTCACCTGATGTGCAAGGTAAGCAGATTGGGGTTCCTGCTATTCGGTCTGCTCCTGGGCCTTGTGAAGGCTGCTATCCACAATTCCAGCAGATATAAGACCATGAGCAGGGTTGCCTATCTTTCGAGCTCTTTTTCACGCACCAACATGGAACGTTGACTTTCTCACTGGATATTTTCTGTAACTATTAGGCAAAGAGTGGCACTTTTTCTTTTATTATCTCTGACCTCACCTGTTTTATCAATTTAATTTTAGATACTTTTCTCTCATTATTTCATTAAAGTAATAGTTTGGGTGGGCCTCCCTATAAAGGGAAGCATTTGATGCATCCCCATGGGATGGGATGCTGGTGCATCCCCATGGGATGGGATGCATTTCCTTAAGCTGGTGTAGCAGCCATTCATGCAGAACTTTATCAAAAGTTTTCTGGAAGTCAAGGTGCACTATTATTCATCGGGCTTTTTATAATTTACTTGAGATGATACTTCCTCAAAAAGTCGAGATTGGTCAGGCAGCTCTCTTGTCCTTTGAAATTGTTTCTGTCATGTGCTGGGTTATTTTTATTCATGTAATTGTCTCGTTTGTTCCGGATGATTCCTTATTTTTGACAGATGCCGATATTTGTTTTTTCACTTTTTTAAACAAGTTGCCCAGCATGTGGTTTTGTTTCCCATCAGTGGGACCTCCCCTGTGCCCTTCAACTCCCCCCACACACTATCAGCACTTTGTAGAATTTGTCTCCAATCCCACTTTGTACCCTGAGATGTATACCGTCTGTCCCCCAGAGATTAATTTGTTCCAACCTGCCTAGGACCTCTATCCCAGTGATGTTGAGATCATAAAATTTAATCGTGGAACCTCCTGTAATGGGTAACATGGTGCTAGGCTATTCTTTAATGAATACTTCAAAAAAGTAAAGATTTAGTGTGTCCTCTCAGCCCTCTTTATCCTTGCGGGATCTATTCAATAGAATATCTTTTCTAAAGTGATGGGCATGAATGCTATCCTATTCTGTACATTGGGATCAGTCTAGAACACTTCGGGCGAAAAATTGAGCTAACTTTGCTACTTTTAGCACCCCAGAAAAATTAGTGCCCCGCGCCCGACATTGAGTGGTAGCGCCCCAAGAGGGAAGCGGGGCGCTACTGGAAGCGCCTCGCCTCCCTCTTGGGGCACTGAGAGGGAATATCGTGGCGCTATGTGCTGTGGTATTGCAGGACTCCCTCCCCTTCTTAAAGGGGAGCGGCATTGCACAGCGCGACCCGGGGCCCAGCTGGGCCCCCAGGGATCGGGAGTGCCGGCAAAAAAGGCTCATGGAGCGCAGCCGGCACTCCGCGAGCGGGTGGGTAAGGAGGCCGGGGAAGGGAGCGGAGGCAGGTGCTGGCAGGCGACCAGCAACAATAATGGCCGCCCGGCACCTCGCCTTTAAATAGTGCTGCCCTGGCCGCAGGTAGGCCCCCCTGATCCCATTGGACATAGCGTCCGGCGGTAAGTCAGGGGGCACTACCGAAGATCGCAGCCGGGGCGCTGCCAGTTAGCGCCGCCGCTAACCTCCCGCTGAATTTCGCAGGAGGCATTGGTGGCGCTGCATCTGGGCGCTAGTTGCTTTGCGCCCCCCCCGTTAGCGCCCTCTTAGGGAGGCACAAAGCAACCACATTTTTCCTCCTTTGGCTGTTAATGGTGCAGAGTGGAGAAAATCTTTTATATCTGCTGTATGAGATTACAAAGAATATCTTAATGTGAACGCCATGGGATTCAAACATCCTTTTCTACATTTTTACCGTTTTTTCATTTGTGGTTCAGGCAGCAGTGTTTGAATGAGAAGTTAATTTTATTTATTTGAAATCTTGCTTCTTTACCCATGGTATTTATTGAAGATTCTAAGCTGCTCTGACTGATTATTACAGATCTATTCATGGCTGTTTTACTGAAATTTCAATTTAAATAGGGATCCAAAAGCAATATGAGAAAATGTAATTCAACAAAAACACTTTAACATAATAAAGTGTCCTAAGGTGCTTCAGATGTATCTTTGCCAGTAATCCTTAGTGCAATTTTCTTTCTTACTATAGCAAGAATTTTCTTGTGTCTGAATTGTATGATGGTGTATGGATTTAATTGTGCATTTATTTAAATTGTAACAGATTGTGATGAGTTAGAAGGTAGGCTGTTGTTAGGGTCTGCAATTGGAAAGGGTACACCGAGTTTGGCAAGAACTTTGAAGAAGTTTGGTCAGACAGTGAAGTAAGTCTCATGATTAGCTCCTGGGAAATTTGAGACTGGCCTTTTTTTGTGACACTTCACACGTGATGAAGACATGCTAAATGTATATTCACATGATATGAGCAACATTGTAAGGGATTTACTAATAAGTTGGATAAAAGTACCGTTTTATTATGAAAGGATTGTTATATGATGTTTTGCATAATGTATATTGTGCTACGGTACAGTTGTGTTTCTTTAAGGCCACAAAAGTCTAATTGTTAAGGATATGAATGTAAGTTCATTCTTTCACTCTTTGGTTTATTTGTTCATTCTTTCTACGGAGCTGAGATTATTCAGAGTTTGATTATTTGATCTGGGAACTTGGATTGGAATGTGCTTGTCAGGTTCAGGTTGTACAGGAAAAGTTCTGATATCCGTCACCGACGGGCCCGGCGTGTTGCCGATATATCAGAACTGCCGGACATGCAAAGTTAACGTTGAAGCATACGGAGATGAAAATCTCCGTATTTGACGACAAACACTGTTGCTCAGCAACAGCTTGTAAACACTCGGCCCGTACCTTGGAAGCGTCTCTGAAGCTGTTGCTAAGCTACAAAGACGCTTTCCAGAGCCTGCCTGTTAAAAGAATGCTAGGAGAAGAAAAAAAACCTAACCAAAACGGCTGCTGATTTCTGCCGTTAGAGCGAGGTTTCCGGCCATACAACCTCCGGATAAACCAAAGTTTCCTGTATATGTATATACTCGCAAATCCCTTGTGGCGTTGCTTATGATAAATCAGGAAGTGCTTTCTTTAAGGATAGGAACACTATAGTGGCCCACATTTTGCGATCAGTGGTGAACGAACGGCGCTTGCCTTTGCACTTACACTTGTCCCTTTTACACTGCGATTTATGGTCATTAGAAAGCCAAAACAGCGTGGCACCCTCTCCAGGGGATCTGGGGCATGTGTGAACAGGGCAAGCAACACCTCAACCAATCAGATTGAAGAATCCTTACTGAGACATGCAGGGCTGAATTTTAACAGCCAAAAACAGGTGGGTTGGGGCCGGGACAGATGTTAAAATTTTAAACATCTGAAACCCGACCCCAACCAGCCCACTTCTGGGTTTAACAGGGGTGGACCCCCCACTGGCATAATGGATCGGACTTGCCAGTTCCTGCAGTCTGCTCCGGAGTACTCCCGACCCGACCGACTGGAAGCCAAGCCTGTCAATCAGGCTGACTTCCGGGTGGGAACCTGTCAACTCCACAGCATGCGACTAAAAACCCAATTTAAGGGTTTCCCGTCTGAAAGTCCATCCCTGCCCTCCCCACCCCAGCCTACATAACCCGCCCCTGTTTAATATCTAGGCCGCCGAGTCTAAACAAGGAAGTGTAAGTTAGAATATTTAATTCAATGTAAAATCATGTACAGAAAGTGAAATAAAGAAAGGATTAATTAAGAGAGATAAAAGAGACAAAGAAAAAGTTTAAAAAAAAAAAAAATTATTTCCATTTTAAATATCTCCAACAATAATTAAAATCTGAAGGAATAAGACTCCACGTTTGTAAAGTTAATTTTCAGTGCCAGGGAGGTTGTTTGGCAGTATTTAAGACTTTAGCACGCTGTTAAAAATGCCCTTACACTTGAATGGACAAGCCCTAACATTTTATAGCGTGTTTACTGGGTATCTAGTGGGTAAGTACTGCAAATTTACACCTTTCCATGTATGTGAATGTCTAGCCTCTTGGCGAGGTCCCGGTGTTTTAAAAAAAATTCGCTTATGGGATCTGGACGTCACTGGCAAGGCCAGCATTTATTGCCCATCAATGGGGCTGTGGTGGAAAGGGTGGACAGCTTTAAGTTCCTCGGAGTCCACATCACAGAAGACCTCTCCTGGTCCCTCAATACCTCCTCTCTGGTGAAGAAGGCCCAGCAGCGCCTATATTTCCTAAGGAGGCTGAAGGGATGTAACCTGTCACCCCTGATCCTCTCTAACTTTTACCGCTGCGCAATAGAGAGCATCCTGACGAACTGTATCACAGTATGGTATGGCAGCTGTAGCTACTGTGACTGGAAAGCCCTGCAGCGGGTAGTCAAAACTGCCCAACGCATTACCGGCACCCGGCTACCGACCATAGAGCACATATACCAGAAACGCTGTTTACGGAGGTCATGGTCCATCATCAAAGACCCTACCCACCCCAGCCACAGTCTGTTCGCCCTCCTGCCATCTGGGAGACGCTACAGATGCATTCGCACCCGTACGACCAGATTTAGGAACAGCTTCTTTCCCAGGGCTGTCATCCTACTGAACTCCACAAATAAACTCTAAAGCCTGCACATCTGCCAATGCACTTTATTATGGTTATGTTTATGTTAATGTATTACAAGTATGTTGAATGTTTAAATGTCTTAATCTAAATGTACACTCTCGGGAGCCGCAAGCCTACATTTCGTTGTACTGCACTTGTGCACTAACAATGACAATAAAAGTTGATTTGATTTGATTTTTGATTTGCCCTTGAGAAGGTGGTGGTGAGCCGCCTTCTTGAACCGCTGCAGTCCGTGTGGTGAAGGTACTCCTGTTAGGGAGGGAGTTCCAGGATTTTGACCCAGCGATGATGAAGGATCAGCGATATATTTCTAAGTCAAATTGGTGTGTGACTTGGAGGGGAACTTGGAGGTGGTGGTGTTCCCATGCGCCTGCTGCCCTTGTCCTTCTAGGTAGAAGAGATCGCGGGTTTGGAAGTGCTGCCAACGAAGCCTTGGCGAGTTGCTGCAGTGCATCTTGTAGATGGTACACACTGCAGCCACAGTGCGCCTCGAGTGAATATTTAAGGTGGTGGATGGGGCGCCAATCAAACGGGCTGCTTTGTCCTGGATGGTGTCGAGCTTCTTGAGTGTTGTTGCAGCTGCACTCATCCAGGCAAGTGGAGAGTATTCCATCACACTCCTGACTTGTGCCTTGTAGATGGTGGAAGGGCTTTGGGGAGTTAGGCGGTGAGACACTCGCCGCAGAATACCTAGCCTGTGACCTGCTCTTTTTTCTGGTCAATGGTGACCCCCCAGGATGTTGATGGTGGGGAATTTGGCGATGGTAATGCTGTTGAATGTCATTGGGAGGTGGTTAGACTCTCGCTTGTTGGTGATAATCATTGCCTGGCACTTCTGTGGCGTGAATGTTACCTGCCACTTATCAGCCCAAGCCTGAACGTAGTCCAGGTCTTGCTGCATGCGGGCATGGACTGCTTCATTATCTGAGGAGTTGTGAATGGCGCTGAACACTGCAGTCATCAGCGAACATCCCCATTTCTGACCTTATGTTGGAGGGAAGGTCATTGATGAAGCAGCTGAAGATGGTTGGGCCTAGGACACTGCCCTGAGGAACTCCTGCAGCGATGACCTGGGGCTGTGATGATTGACCTTCAATCACCACAACCATCTTCCTTTGTGCTAGGTATGACTCCAGCCAGTGGAGCATTTTCCCCCTGATTCCCACTGACTTCAGTTTTACTAGGGCTCCTTGATGCCACACTCGGTCAAATGAATGCTGCCTTGATGTCAAGGGCAGTCACTCTCACCTCACCTCTGGAATTCAGCTCCTTTGTCCATGTTTGGACCAAGGCTGTAATGGGGTCGGGAGCCGAGTGGTCTTGGTGGAACCCAAACTTGGACATCAGTGAGCAGGTTATTGGTGAGTAAGTGCTGCTTGATAGCACTGTCAATGACACCTTCCATCTGATGGGGTGGTAATTGGCTGGATTGGATTTGTCCTGCTTTTCATGGACAGGACTTACCTGGGCAGTTTTCCACATAGTCGGATAGATGCCAGTGTTGTAGCTGTACTGGAACAGCTTGGTTAGAGGCGCGGCTAGTTCTGGAGCACAAGTCTTCAGCACGATAGCTGGGATGTTGTCGGGGCCCATAGCCTTTGCTGTATCCAGTGCACTCAGCCGTTTCTTGATATCACGTGGAGTGAATCAAATTGGCTGAAGACTGGCTTCAATGATGGTGGGGACCTCTGGAGTAGGCCGATATAGATCATCCACTCGGCACTTCTGACTGAAGATGGTTGCAAACGCTTCAGCCTTGTCTTTTGCACTCGCATGCTAGGCTCCACCATCATTGAGGATAGGGATATTCATGGCGCCTACTCTCCCGTTAGTTGTTTAATGATCCACCACCATTCACGACTGGCTACAAAGTATAATTCATAAATCTAGTTAATTATTTAAAGGTTAATTGCTATTAAAGCTGGCGGTCAGAACCCTGAATTTGTTTTTGGGAAGATCAATTAGTAGCCTGTAGACAGTGTAGTATGTTCTGTTCCCGGAGAGTTTTTATGTACATTGCAAAAGATTGCCTTTAAGTCTGACACACAAATTTGCATTTGATGGTGTGATCGAGGCCTGAAATATGTCCATACATAATTTTTTGGGGGAATTACTAACAAAGCATTCAAGGAGTTGCTCTTGGTAGGGAAGGGTATTTGTTTATAAGGTCAGGAATATTGTACTATGTAAAAACTGATGTAGTATTCTGTTGCTGCTGAACTGTAGGTGTATGTCTGTTTAAGACAAAGTTGAATTGATAGGGAGACATTGTGGCTCTGGTATGTTGTGTTGGAGCCCTAATTTTGCTGAAACAAATAGAATGGTGGCCAAAAAAGTTTTAATTTTCAAAAAATATTTTGAGTGATTTCATTAGTTAGCCATCTCTTTCATTAGCTCTTCCCTGACTTCTAATTTGTGATTGATTTTGGTTGAGTTGGATTGCTTTGTACCTGCTCAGTTTAGATTTTCTGAAAATATTATTTTAGTTTATCTGATGCAAGTGTGACTTAACACTTTCACTTGTGGTGTTTGGAGATGTAATGTTATGACACTTTGAGATGTGACTGACGTGCTTGATTTTAAAAGCTTAAGCAGTTGATTTAATATATAAACTTAAGAGTGCACCAAACCTATCGTGACTTGTCCCTGGGACACAAACTTTGCAACAGTATTATTTAACTTTTGGTTTTACCACAATCTGGTTTTGTTTATTAATGGTGGATTTGCAGAGCTCAAAAGAATACATATAAAAGTGTCCAACAATGAGAGCAGTCAGTGCTGTAGTGAAGACCGCTGGTTCACCAAACAGCAGAAAATGTATGTTTATATTTGCAACAAGGTTGGTTTGTTGAAAATGGTTTGTTGAGTACTTGCACACTCTTGACAGATTCACTTCTTTAAACGTTTAGATTCTGAGAATTGGAAATTAAAATCCCACCCGAGAGCTGGAATCTCCAACAATGCTGCACTCCCTCAGTGCTGCACTAAACTGGCAGTCTAGATTAGGTGGTCAAAATTGTTAGTCATGCACTTAGAGCAGTGAAGTGAGCAGATATTGGCATTAAAATCATTCTCGAGTCCATTTGGCAAATTATACTTTTGAGTGTTGGTTTGCAGCTAAGTGTTTCGATTAGTGGACTGTTGCTGTTGTTGAGCCCTGTACTTGACAGAACATTTCATTAAAATTGCAAATAAAAACAGAAAACGCCAGAAAGACTCAGCAGGTCAGGCAGCACTTGTCGAGAAAACACCAATCAATTGATGTTTCAGCTGCAAACCCTGTGGCTGCAATTTGTCGTCATTTTAGTTTTACCTGTGACTTAGGGCAAGGAGGAGTTGTTTAATTTGACGATACCTGCCCTGAAGTGAGTTTGCTAATATGATGTCAATCCAGTGCAAGCCGTGCTATATGCATTTTAAAGGCTGCATAGATCAATTTGTCCAAAATCAAGTTTTGATGATCTGTGGCCTTGTTGTATTAACAAAATGTGATTTATTAAATTGGATTGGATCACCTTTAAAAGTAGAATATGATATTGGAGCTCTGCTACTACTTCCAGTCGTGTGTTCACTCCCTGCTGATTTTCTGAATCTGTCCTTCACTGCGCCATGATTGGTAGAGCCTTTAGCTGTTTCAGCCCTACTCTTTGAAACTCTGTCCTTAAACACCATCTACATCTACCTGCCTCTGCCATTAAAAGCATTTACAACACCCATCACTTTGACCAATCTTTCAGTCTTATTCTCCCATTAAGATCCCATCTGTTCCTTTCTTCTGTGAAGCACCTTGCTATGTTAAAGACTCTATATAAATGGAAATGGTTGCAGACCATGCATAAATAAAGTCTTCCTGGAGGAGTTTTGAAGGGAGGAACACCTTAGCCACACAGACCAGGTAGGTGAAACATTCATAGCCTGGTCTGCTGTGTTGGCTAACCTTCGTTGGGGCAGTCATAAGGATTCCATAAGTAGTCTCGTGCCTCTGGGTTAGGGAAGAGAAAATAGGCCAGGATTGCTGCCCAGTAATCCTTGCTGGAAGTGCATGTTTATGGATTTAGGATAAAGACAGGATTATTTGTGATGCACCCTTCCCATGCTGTTAGACAGTATGTTTACACTCATTGACAAGCTTTACACATGAATAATCTCCATTTGGGCAAGGTACAAGACGGCAAACCGTTACTGTGAAACTAGCTGAGCAAGGAATTTAACGTACAGGCAGAGAGGGGTAAAATAAAGAAGACCTCAGTGTCATACTTTGTCCACTAACGTTCCTGCGAAGTGCCTTGGGACGTTTTACTTCATTAAAGACGCTATATAAATGCATGTTGTTGTATCCAGAGCAGCTTTCAATATTTACTTTTTAAGAACTGCTACAGAAGCATTCTTTGCAAAAAGACTTGTGCGACTCAGCTTCTGAATCATAAAACGTAAAATTACATTTTAGCATTTTAAATAAACCACTTTTTCCAGTAATTTCTGTAAGTGGCTGGAGTATTTTCTATTTAAATCAATTTAAGCTTCTAAGGGGATGTAAAAACTTTGTTGAGTTACATAGCTAAGACAGCACCATGTTGAACCATATCCAGTTTTTTACTTGTTCTGTCCCAGGGCTTTGGAAACCGCCTGCCTGCCTGGATCTTCCCTTCCTTCTCCAATTTGCAGGTTTTTAAAGCTTGTGTTTGTTGTTATCTAATTAGCACAAATGTCCTTGACTCTTCATCTCTGCTTCTCAATTGAAAAATGGCATTATTTGATAGTCATGTTGGAGTTTTTGTCGAGGGTAAATTTTATAACTTGGGTTGGGTAATGCTAGGAGTGTCTTTTTTCAATCGGATGACCTCCTGTACAGACATACAAGAAATAAGGGGCCTGAATTTGCGACTGGAGGCTTCCCGCAGGCGAACGCCTCCAAACTGCAAGAAAAGTACGAACCTACTTGATGGTCCCGGATGTTCGTAGACTCGCGCTCCTGGGCTTCTACGTGTACGCATGCGTAAAGGCCCATGTATCCCAGGGGCACATGCGGTCCGCAAGTGTTCCTGGGATCACGTGGACAGGCCAACCAATGTAAAGGGGGATCCCCATTATGCTTCTGTGGATTCCATTTATGTACAAAATCCCTGTAAGCATGAATAGGAATCCCCTAAACAATACAATTACACACCAGCTAAATAAAAATAAATCATTACATGTTCAAAATTAATTAATATACAATTAAATTAAACATTTAAAACAAACATTTTATTTTTTGAAAAGTAAATTTAAACATTTTAACGTGGCTAAAGAAATTATTTAAAAATTTATTTCAAATCTTACACTGGTAAAAGACGGCCCTACATCTGCTTTTACCAGGCATAAGAGTTTCATGGGCATTCTCTGGGCAGTAGTTGGGCAAATAACCCAACTCTCTGCCAGCGAATGTCCATTTCCTGGGGATGCGGTGGATCTGTCAAACTGAAACTTTACAGATCGCAAGTTCCGGGTTTTCGCACATGCGCAGTGCATGCGGAAAACCTGTAACTTGCAGAGCACTTATGGCCAAGTACACACTATGTACAGTCATAGGCCCTGAAAATTCCAGGCCATTGGCATTTTTTTGTCAGGAAAAGTGAGTTTCTTAACAGAAAAACAGTTAACTAGCACGTGTTAAGCTTAAATTACTTGTGTGCTCTCTTTTACACTCCTTCATAAGACTCCCAAGGTGGCTGGAAGGTAACCTGTGTGGCCTTTGCTAATGTAGGTCAGGTGGAGGGGTGTGCGAGTTCCCCAGGGCGGCTTGCCTCCTGTTAATGTCCCGTTATCCTCCCCTCCCCCCAAACAGCGTAGAATCTGTGGTGCAGCAGGGTGGTATGCCAGTGTAGTGAGCCAACAGGCTATCGGGTGTTGTAATGTACCTTGCGTTTTAGGTAATTAATGTTTGTCCTAGGATTTTGTTTGGGATGTAACCGCTGAGATCCTGTGCAGAATTCAAGGTTGATAGCAATAAGGATGGAGATTTGAGCTAGATTGGAAAGTGAGGAAAATCGGTTACCCACTGGATGGTAATTTTCTGTAGTGGGAGCCCCTCATTGAGATCAGTCATAAAATCTGTGCTGTGGGATGACATGTCCTGGTGACACGGTTGAATTTTAAAGCACTATTGCTTACCAGTTGAACCAACCCCAAGAAAATAAAGGAATATTGCTCTTTTAAACCCACTAAAATTTGAGAAATGCGTTTACATTATGTTACTGGTAAATAAAGGCTGAAATTTAAATTGGCCCATTCCTGATAGTTCAAAGTTGTTCTTTGCTTTTCAAAAAGAATTGAATTATTCAATAATTTTAATAAGCAATGTAGGAATTTAGTGCTTAACAAATTTGAATTATCAGATAACTTGAATTAAGCAACTTTGAATTAAGAGTAGTCTGTAGATACACTGCGTTTGTACGGTTATTTGAAGCACTTCCAAATTTTATGTGTACAGACTTTGGTTTTGAGTATGACTGATTAGAACGCCCTGCTAGTTCTGTAACTTGTACCCAAACATTGGAATAAAGTGTAACGTGAAACTTATTGTGGATTTTTTTTGCATGAAGCTCTAAAAGTCTAAGTCTCAGATCAAACATAATAGAATGTCCATGATTCACCATGTGACAAGTTTCTGATCCAAATCTTTCATTGGCACAGCAGCATTAATCTAATCTAGGAGCTCTCCTGCAAAGTGGAGGGAAAAAACTAAGAGCGAGTTGACCCAGGCTTTTGTGCATTTTCTTGTTGGCATTTAATTGTGGCCTTGGGAACATGACACATCTGTCATCCTGGCCAGTGAGCAACGTCTGGGGTCGAGATTGAAAAGATAATTTAGAATAAAGGGCAAATTTACTTTAATTTTGCGGTACATCATGTTATTGGTAAATGAAGGCTGAAGTTGGATTTGGTCACTTTTACAAAAAAAAAACCCACAAAATCATGTGTTGTCGGTCTGTCGGTTCAGTGTTTGATGTCTTATTTTTCAGCTGCGATGCTGACCCATCAGCTTTAGCAAAATATGTGGTGGCTTTAGTTAAGAAAGACAAGCCAGAAAAAGAACTGAAGGCTTTGTGCGTTGATCAACTGGACGTCTTTCTGCAAAAAGGTGAGATTTATGTTTTTGATGTATATCCCTACAATTTTCTCCTGCACGGTTTTGAAGTTGCTGATTCATGCTGGGATTCTAGTTTCACAGATCCCAGCACCTTCAGCTCCTTGACCCAAGTGACATTCATCATGCATAAGTATAGGCAGCAAGTGTCATATTTGAGTTCGGTTTATTCTCACCTGATGTTGAAATACACATTTTCCAGCAGGCAGATAAGCGGTGTGAACCCTGAATGATTCTCCACCCCTCCTTGCTAAGTCACACAGAGGCCCTATTGCTGACCTGTCCGAAATCAGCTAATTTAACTCGCACTAGGGTTTGAACATAGGACCTTCCTGATCGGTGTAGTTCAGCTCCCACAGTGGCCAGCACATTTATCAATTGAATCGATAGAGAAGCTGTTTATTTTTTTCTGAAAGTCTCCGCCTAATCTGACTAGAATGTTCAGTGCAAACAAATATATTCAGTTCATAATTTATCAGACTCTGATTACTGACTGGGTTTAAATGCTGTTGTCACCACTGCAGCATAAGTTTCATCTTTCCTCGCATGCATGTTTGTTGTTTTTCCAGCAATGTCGAGGCTGTTAAGGACTAGGTCTATGCCAACCAATTATTTTTGTAGTTGAATCATCTATATTACTAAAATGATTAATGGTATGTTTTGTTGTTCTAAAGCAGTAATACCCCTTCATATTGAAGTGCCTGCTCAGCACCTGCACAGTAACTGACTAATGTGCTAAATGTGCAGCATTTTTAAAAAGTCAGTTCATGTTAGATTCCCAGCTACAATCTGAAGGCTTGTTTTATTTTTGGAACAAAATACCAGCACCACCTTTAGGCCTGTCTCATTTGAATGACGAGTATTGTGTGCATACAAATTGACCTAAAAGCAAGGTAGTTCTTGTAGGAGGGCAGCCTTTAATTCCTACCAGTTTAACAAAATGTAATAGCTTGATTATTTTCATACCCCTATTTTAATGATGTATTGGCGAGATGAATAGATGCTGACTACAATCTAAGTATATATAATGATTCGGCTCTTGGCAAAATCAAATTTGTCTTCTAAAAATAACCTTTTTGTTTTGCAGTCTGCCACTATTTCCCTGACAATGTTAGGTATAGAACCAAACCTAATTGGCTCCTGTGGAGTGGTCTACCTTGTTTTCCCCTGTTGACCTTCGATTACTGGATATGTGAGACTCGAGTGTGCATTGTTTCAGATATATTTTGTAATTTTAAAAGAAAAAATTGTATTCAAAAACAGCTTTTCATTTTAAACAGTATGACAGTTTATTTCATTGAATAGATTAACTGAAGCATGCTGCTTCTTTAAGGGTGAGTGCTTTTTTTTGTTACTTGACAGTGCATGCATAGTTGGCACGTTCCCTCGTTTACAAATGCAGCAGGGCAGATGGAGTTTTACAAGTACAGAAAGTATCTCTCTCCTTGTCTGGAGGAAGCACAGCTGTTCAACTGCTTATTTTCCTGAATGACTATTTGGTGGTCCCTAATTTTTTCTTGTACGTGAGCTGAGGATTTTCATTTGTTGTGGATGCAATATTTCGGGGTCAGCTGTGGCTCAGTGGTAGCTCTCCTCCCTCTGAGTGAGAAGGTTGCGTTCAAGTCCCACTCCAGAGACGTGAGCACAAAATCTAGGCTGACACTCCAGTGCAGAACTAGGGGAGTGTTGCACTATCGGAGCTGCTGCCTTTCAGAAGCGACTTTAAACTGCGGTCCTATCTGCCCCCTCAGGTGGCTGTAAAAGATCCATAGAAGAGCAGTGGCGTTCTCTCCGGTGTCCGAGTCAACATTTGTCCCTCAGCCAACAGCACTAAAACAGATTATCTGGTCATGATCTCATTGCTACTTGTGAGACCTTGCTGTGTGTAGATTGGCTGTCGCGTTTCCTACATTACAACAGTCACTTCAAAAGTACGTAATTGGCTGTAAAACACCTTGGGAGGTGCTGAGGTTGTGAAAGGTGCTACATAAATGCAAGTTCTTCCTTTATTAAACTGTCAATGTTTGAACAAAGTTAATTCTCTGTAAACTTGCTGAATTCTGTACTTCAGATTATTCTTAAAATAAAGTAAACCAATCTCTGGGACCAGTATCAGGAGCACTTCAGAAGTGTATGATTAAAACAGTCATTGGATTCACTGCTTCAACTGCTGAATATAATAAATCTCTCCTCAAAAGAGCATGTTTATATGTGTTCAGACAGCGTCTAACAGATAAGACAATCTTGTGATGCTGGCCCACTGAAAACCACCAATGTTAAGTTGAACATCTTTCACTCAATCCAACAATATGGATTTGACTACTTGGCCTAGGCATCAAGACTCAATGTAAAATGCTATTTGATATTGAAGTCTGTTGTCAAATATAAAAGGTGCAATTGCTTTGTATTTTCTTAATGATAGCCTGAGCTGTGAAGCGTGAGAGTATCATAAGGCAGATCTCTTCCTTTCTGTAAAGATGGAAGGCTCTGCAATTTGTATTGTTTCATCACATATGTCAGGGTGATTGTTATTATTTGTTTTACTGTATAGCAGCTCCAACAATCTAACGAGGAGCCAGCCTGCACTGGTTATGTAAATAGCATATTAAACATTTGGCCCGGAATTTGCGGTGGGTAATAATGGTGAACGAACAGCGTTTGCTGTTATTACCCCTTTGAAACTGACCACAACTTCAGGATTTAGCGCATGCGCAGCTAAACATGAAAATCCTGAAATTGTGTTCAGTCATTCACTGCTCCGACACTGGCTGCACTGTGGGCATAACTGGTAATCAGGGAAATCAGTGAAACTGACAAAAACTTGGGCTTTTCCGCGGTAATATCACTTTAAATGTTAGACCCTTTTGGATTAGCTGTAACTGGGGTTTTAACAGCATATTGACTGCTAATCAAACGTTATGGCCCTGAAAAACTAATTTCAATAAAAAAAATAAAAAAAAATTTGTTCATGTTTATTTCAGGTTTACTTTTTCCCCATGTGAGAGCCACCAGTCTTTGTTTTTGCTCTCTAACATTTTTAAAAAGTTAATAAAAGGACCTTATTCACTTCCTGGTTCCCGGTCTGTAAGAATTCTGCATTGTGAATGGCTGCTTAGACAGCTTGTTGACGTCACAACAGCTCACGTTAGGGATTCCCCATTATCTTACACTGATCGCAACTGAACATCGGAAAAGCCAAACTTCTCACCGCAGAGATCGTGAGATCTTTGTGGGAAGCTTACTTGGGAGCCAGCAGTGAGCACCTTTTGCTTTGTGGCTGACCACAAATTATGGGCCTGTGTTCTTTTCAATTCCAGCAGTAATAGTATTATGCACATGTTTCAGGCTGGCTGGCAATTTGATATCCCTGGCATATGAAGTGAGTGTGAACAGTTCTCATTAAAACCGGGAGATGGCATTCAGGTCAAATAATCCTGATGGGCACTTGGAATCATAGATCTTACAGCATAGAAAGAGTGTGGTGTGTGTGGTGTGTGTGGTGTGGTGTGTGGTGTGTGTGGTGTGGTGTGTGGTGTGTGTGGTGTGGTGTGGTGTGGGGTGTGGTGTGTGTGGGGTGGGGTGTGGTGTGTGTGTGGTGTGTGTGGTGTGTGTGGTGTGTGTGGGGTGTGGTGTGTGTGGGGTGTGTGTGGGGTGTGGTGTGTGTGGTGGGTGTGGTGTGTGGGGTGTGTGGTGTGGTGGGTGTGGTGTGTGTGTGGGGTGTGTGGGGTGTGTGGGGTGTGGTGTGTGTGTGGGGTGTGTGGGGTGTGGGGTGGGGTGTGGTGTGTGTGGGGTGTGGGGTGTGTGTGTGGTGGGGTGGGGTGTGGGGTGTGGTGGGGTGTGTGTGGTGTGTGGTGGGTGTGGTGTGTGTGCTGCGTAAAAATGATTCTCATCTGGTTCTTTTGCCAGTTATCTTAAATCTGTGTCCTCTGGTTACCGATGCACCTGCCAGGAGAAATAGTTTTTCCTTATTTACTTTTATCAAAACCCCTCATAATTTTGAGCACTTCTATTAAATTTCCCCATAACATTCTCTGCTTTAAGGAGAACAATCCCAGCTTTACTCGTCTCTCCTTATAACTGAAGTCCCTCATCCCAGCTATTGTTCTGGTAAATCTCCTCTGCACACTCTCCAAGGCCTTAACATCCTTCCTGAAGTATGGTACCCAGAATTGGATGTAATATTGTAGCTGAGGGCTAACCTGTGATTTATAAAGATTTAGCATAACTTCCTTGCTTTTGTACTCTATGCCTCTATTTATAAAGCAAAGGATCCCTTTTGCTTTATTAACAGCTTTGCCAACTTGTCCTGCCACCTTCAAAGATTTATGTATGTGAACCCCCAGATCTTTCTGTTCCTGCACCTCCTTTAAAATTGTACCATTTTGGTTTTTTTGCCTCTCCTCATTCTACCTCCTATAATGCATCACCTCACATTTCTTTGAATTAAATTTCATCATCTGTGCACTTCATACAATATCTGAGGGTGCATTAGTATTAGAGGCATGAACCAGAATATGTGTACACTTCACCACCATTTCCTTTAGGCTGCGCAGCACTCCAGGGAACCTGCGCAGCTGGCTTGCCAGCTTTTCAATGCAAAACCTGAGCATGCGCGGTATTTTGAATGGGTCACACTGCCCCTTTATAGGGGCCGCGCGCAGCAAAAAAAATGGAGGGAACGTTGCTCCCCACCCCCATCTTATCTTTGGCACGTACTGGTAGTTTTGCTTTTCTTTCATAAGTTTCCTTATTCATCTGGTGAATTGAGTGGCCCAGATTTTCCTGCAAAGGCCCGATCGGTGACTTAGCCTTAGACTGTAAATTTAGCCACAGCGAGGATACCAGCAAAACCGAAGCGGCGTGGCCGTTTATTCCTGCCGAGTCTACATATACATCAACTGGGTGGCAATTTTCAGTTTTAAAATAGTCTTTTAATGCAAATCCGTAGTATGCCACTCAACCAAACTGCTACTCCCACCAGGCTGATCTCGAAGGAATTGGTCAGCCTGCTTCCATTAAAAGTACATCATAAATTTGAGTGTGGCAATTCCATGGGTGAGCTGAGCCTGTTCTTCAGCCTTAGACGCCCATGTTTGTTTATTTGAGCAATTAAAAAAAAAAAAAAAACGATCGATTAGCTGTGAAACACACTGCTGCCGAGGCACCAGCCCCATTATTTTTAAGTCAAAGTGGCAGTGGCATGAGAAATAGGAGAGATTGCACAAATTAGGGTTGTATTTCCTAGAATGTAGAAGGTTAAGGGGTGATTTGATCGAGGTTTTCAAGATATTCAGGGGAACAGATAGGGTAGATAGAGAGAAACTATTTCCGCTGCTTGGGGAGTCTAGGACTAGGGGCCATAGTCTAAAAATTAGAGCCAGACCTTTTCAGGAGTGAAATTTCTACACAGTGTGGTAGAAGTTTGAAACTCGCTTCTGCAAACAGCAATTGTTAATTTTAAATCTGAGATTGATAGATTTTTGTTAACTAAGGTATTAAGGGATATGGGCCAAAGGGCTATGGGGTTAGGTCACATCAGCCATGATCTCACTGAATGGCGAAACAAACTCGAGGGGCTAAATGGCCGACTCTTGTTCCTAATAGTGAGAATTCAGAAAAATCACCATCGCCATTGTTTTCAGTGGGGGTTGGAGCTATGAAAATGAGCTTCCAACTGTTATCAACGCGGGGCAAGTCTAAGGAAAATATGGAGCATCATAAGTGATGGTGCAAGGCACTCACTTCATAATTTCCTCTTTCTTTTGCGCCATTCAAAGGTCCCAACGACACTGATGCAGATCTTCAGGAGAATCTGGGCCAGTGTTTGGGAAGCAAGTTTGACCTGTAAATGTATTCATTAATTTGGTAACGAGACTACATCAGGAATGTTGTCAGTATGTTGTTACATTTTCCACATCAATGGAAACTAATTTCAAAAATATTTCACCGGTAGTCCAAGGCATTTGTAGTGTTGTAATACTCTTGCTTTCACAGTGTAAATATCTCAAGTGAAAGTTAGAGTAAGTAATTGCGCATATTTTCTAACAGTCTTGAGACCTTCTGATTCTTTTATCTGGCTGCTGTTCTCCCCCGTCTGCGTGTGGCAAGGGACCATTGGTATTTGGGGAATTGGCCAAAGAATACATAGTTTGATGCAGTTATAGGTACCTGAGGATTCTGCTGCCCAGGTGTTCAAGCTGTGACTCATAACTAATGTGAAGTGAGCTATTAGCATTGTTTGGAAATGCTCAGCAGGTCAGGTGGCATCTGTGGAGCGAGAAACAGAGTTCTGATGAAAGGTCATTGACCTGAAACGTTAACACTGTTTCTCTCTCCACAGATGCTGCCTGACTTGCTGAGCATTTCCAGCATTTCCTGTTTCTATTTCATATTTGCAGCAGTGCAGTATGTTGCTTTTACATTTGCATTATGTAATAATCTCCCTCACTGTGATGAGTCTGGTGAAAATTAACATAGGTAATGAATGTTTCGAGCTGGATAGTTACTGGGACTTTTACTCCCAATCACTGTTAAACTTCTGGGGGAAGTAGAGGATGAGCCTTCCTCTAGTTTGTTGCTTTCTCTCTTCTGTTTCATCTCTGTCCTCCCAAAAATGTTTCTTGTTGAGGTACAGTAAATAGGTACTTAGAATAAAAATTGTTCAAAAATATTTTTCTGAATTAAATTTTTTTAATTATTTGAGTCTTAAGTTGTGGCTCATTTTCTCAAAGGACGATAACTAAACCATCCTTTCATGAAAACCTGTAGAAGATAGACTACATACAGGGAAGTTTTCTTTTTATAAAAGGCTAACCGTGTCCTTTGGCAAAAGCAAGATACTGCGGATGCTGGAAATCTTTTGCTTCAATTCCTTGTGACAATACATTTGGCTGAAATGGTTTGCACACATGACTGTGTTTTGAGAGTTGTGGTTAATGGTGGTTTGTAAGAGAGTCTTTGTACACATAAATAACCAAGTCCTGCATGAAAGTGTTGCGTATGTTCCTATGTGGGGTGCACCTGGTAATTAAATTATAAACCAGTTATTTTTGTGAAATTTTTTAACACTTTTTGATTTCTCTCAGCATTATTTCTCATCATTAGTTTTGTAATTATTTTGACAGAAACTGTTGGTTTTGTGGACAAACTTTTTGATGCTTTAAGCACAAAGAACTACGTGCCACGACCGGAACAGCTTGTCCAGGAAACATTGAAGCAGGACATGCAGCCTACATGGCAAGAGAGGGAGGACAAGAAAGAAGTGAGTAACAACATGTCTGCTTCTGTGAGCAAGTTGTTGTAGTAGAGTATGGCTCGCCTAGTGAATATGGTGATGAACTAGCAACTCCGAGGTCATCCGTTCAATAAATCTGGTCATTTGTGAGTTTCCACATGAAAGCTGCTAGATTTTTGTTAAAAACACTGGTTCATTAATGTCCTTTAGGAGAGGGACTTGCCATCCCTACCTAGTCTGGCCTACAAGTGACTCCAGTCCCACATTACCTGGTTAATGCTTAATTCTCTCGGGGGTAACTCTGGATGTGCAATAAATACTGCCTTGCCAGTGTTGCCCACATCTCAAGAACAGGTTTTTAAAAAAAAAAGAAAAGTCATCTTTACAATGGACAGGAGCGAATTGAATACCAAGAGAACATTGAATGTACAGTCAGTTCATCTTCAGTATAAGTAAGATTGTCGCACAAATGTCTTTAACTGCTACTAATTGATCCCAGACCTGCATAATGCTGTCCAAGGCTTCCGTCTTGTGACTGTGAGTGAACCAGGGGTGACAAAGGCATATAGAGGCAATGTGATCAGGTTAAAAGACTAGAGAAGGAAAACCTTTCTTATAAACACACAGGGCTTGATTTTGCCAGGCCCGAAGAGGCGGGATTGGAGGAGTGTGAGGTGGTAAAATCGCAAAAAATGGTGGGCGGGCCCGATCCCGCCTCTGAGCAATTTTCCCACATGCGTGTTTTCTGACCCCATTTCCATCCCGCCTCCAAGAGGTGGGATAGGCCCTTAAAATGGGATTATAGAGGCAATTAAGTGGTTGAGAGGCCTTTCTGATTTTAACACTTTTCCCACGAGCTGCACGTCTCCTCTGGAACACGCCAGTGAATCCTGGCGGCATCACAAGTGGATTGCTTACTAACAGCTGCAGCTCCACCATTAAAAAGATTTCAGCAATCTTCATTTGCAGGTGACAGAACTTTGTTGTCTCAGGTCTGGGGGAACTTTTAGCAGGCCTACTCATTGTTGTGGATGTTTGGAGCCTGACACGCATCTCCAGTGTGACCTCCTGGGAAACCCCTCTCCCCACCTTGACTGAGCGCTTCCTCAACTGAGGTATATACCACAAGCATGGGAACCATTTACTTCCTTTCCTCCTGGACATCAGATTTGGACGAAGACCAGCCGTGGCAGCAGCAGAACCCTGAACAACAGCAGCACTAACTGCAGGAGCAACAGCAGGAGCGCCAAGTTGCTGCTCACCCACCTGAAACTGCACAGGCCAGAAGGCGCCAGCGCATGAAAGCACATCGGTGCAGGAGATACCCCCAAAACAGGGTCTACAGACAGAGGATCAGCTACCTCAACGTGACTGAGCAGCAGTGCCAAAGGAGGCTCCGACTTTCGCGAGAGGTAGTGGGTGACATCTGTGCAATGCTGCAGCAAGAGCTGGAGCCCAGAGGAGCAGGTGGACACCCCTTACCAGTGGCTGTCGAAGTCACCACCGCACTCAACTTATTTGCTTCAGGCTCCTTCCAGGGATCAACAGCAGACATCAGCAGCATCTCCCAGGCGGCCGCACACACTTGCATCACGCAGGTAACCGATGCCCTCTTTGCCATCGCGCACAATTACTTCAATTTCTCCAAGGATCAAGCCAGTGTAACAGCGCGTGCGGTTGGGTGTGACAATCTCTGGCAGGCTTTCCAAGGGTGCAGGGCATCGTTGACTGCACATATGTGGCCCTTAAGGCACCCCATCACAATCCAGGTATTTTTGTCAACCGCAAGGGCTTCCACTCCCTCAACATACAGCTCGTGTGTGACGTGGTTTTGTGGACAAACTTTTTGATGCTTCAAAGAAGGAAATTTTGCATGTTTGCGCCAAGTACCCTGGCAGATGCCATGACTCCTTCATCCTGCGCTAGTCTAGTGTGCCTCCGCTCTTCAGCCCGCCAGACCAACTTTTCGGATGGTTACTTGGAGACAAGGGCTATCTCCTGAAGTAGTGGCTAATGATGCCGTTGAGGAGCCCATCCAACGAAGCTGAGGAGCGCTACAACTCCAGCCACATTTCCACCAGATCCATAATCGAATAAACCATCGCTTTGCTGAAGATGCGCTTCAGATGCCTTGATAGATCAGGTGGAGCCCTGCAGTACTCGGCAGTCAGGCCCTCCAGAATGGCCGCAGTCTGCTGTGCACTTCACAACATGGCACAGCATCGTGGCTTGCAGATGCCTGAGGAAGAAGTGGCCCATCACATAGCCTCCTCAGATGAGGAGGAGAGCGACAACGGACAGCTTGCAGAGGCGCAGCAGCATGCGAGCATATTGCTGCCCAGGATGCAAGGGGCGCACTCATCTTGGCCAGATTTGCTTAGCCTAGCCAATCAAGCACTTTTGCCTCGCAGCTTCTTACCAGAGCGTCGACAATGGCCAAGAACCTGCGGATTCCTATCACTCTGACCACCATACTGACAATTGCAAGTCACCCATAGCCCTCAATGTGGAAGTCCCATTCGCGAAATGACACAGACCACAACTTCAACAGTTTGCCAGCAGAATTTTTTATCGCAACAAGCAACTGATGGCATTTCAAAAATAAACACATGACACCCAAGTGACTACCCTTGTGACTACTTGTGCATTATCTTCCTCTTGTGCATGTTCCTACGTGGTGCTTGCCCTGTGGCTTCAGCAGATGTGGAGGCCCCTTGCTCACTTTCTTGCTGCTCCTGCCTCGACACCTTTGGCGGGCGCCCTCTGGGGTTGCGAGCCTGTGAGGGCTCGGCAACAGTCTGCTGCTCCTGCGGCTGTGCAGGGGTTGAGACGTCAATCTCAGTTGGGTGGGGACTCTGGTGGGGCTCTGACCGAGGGCTCTGCAGTGGCATGTTTGTGTGAGTGCTTCCTTGTTGCCTGCCACCAACATCTCTCTCATGGGTCAGCCCCACTTCAGAGCTAGCAAGTGGCTGGACAGCACCTTTCTGCACTTCAGGGGGGCCATGAGAACCCGTTTGAGCTGGAAGTCCTGCTCCAGAGGACTTCCATGAAGGCTGGTTTCTCTGCTTAATAGCTGACCATCGCTCCTTAAGAGATGTCAGTCTATTCTGAACAATGACCATGTTTTCACGACCCTGGCGACGAAGCTCCTCCATGGCCGTAGCCATCCTCTCCTCCTACGGTAGCCATCCTTTCCATGGAGGTTGCCATCCTTTCCGTGGTGATGCATTCATGCGCCAACGCCTCTACAAAGGCTCTGCTCATGTTAGCGATGGACTCCTCCATTCGCTCCACACTCGCAGCGACCCTGGAGACAAAACCTGCCAGAGACTCCTGCAACTGTTCCTGGAGTTCCAGCACCGCTCTTCTGAATGGACCCGGAGGCACAGGGTCGACATGCAGCTGAGCCGAGCTGGCAGAGTCCTGCGCCCTCCGACGAGGACCCTCCACTGCTGTCTCTGTCTCCACCATCTGCTGATGCTCACTTGTGAGCTGTGATACAACAGGTGACAGACAACACTACACTATCTCGTGAAGTTCCCACAGAGGTGCGAGTGTCTGCGCTGGTGCTGGGTGCGCTGAATTCTGCTGATGCTATGCCTTCAAAGGTTGCAGCTTCCTCTGAGGAGTCCTGAAGCTCAGGCTGTTCCTCCTGGACAGTGGGGACGGGGGCTGTCGATGGTCCTGTGGGGGAGTAAAGGAAAGAGTTGGAGATGTGACGTAAAGTTTGCATGCATATGGAATTGTGCAGATGATCATAAGTCAATCTGTTCGAGCATCAGAATCATTCAGTCACTCATGCAATGTCAATGAGAGAGATGCCAAACTATTTTGTCACCAGCTTGCTGTGATGCACCCATCTCTCTGTCCCCGACTTGCGAATCTTCCTCGACACCGGCAATTTCCAGGGCTGCCTGCAACGAGGTGGTGAGTTGGGCTATTGAGGGTGGCCCTCCTCCTGTTCTCGCTCTTTCCCTGTTATTGTGGGCTCTCTTTTCCTGCAATGAGGGAGACAAGTGGAGTTTGAGTGAGAATGAAGGAGTGAGTGTAGAGAATCCATAGCATAGATGCTTAGAAGGACACAAAGATGGAGTGAGGTGGCAAGACCAAGGGCCCTCCCTGTGTGTTGTAAGTTGTTTTCATAGCATAACAGCGATAGGAAGTGTGAAGGCTGCATGGTCGAATAGTTAAGTGAATGTGAACATAGAGAGAGGGGGTAAGGGTGCAGGGATGTCGATGTCAAGTGGGATGTGGAGGAAGAGGTTGGCAAAGCTGAATGCTAGTGAGGAGAGGCGATGGGGATCAGATTGAGGGTGATGGGAAAGTCATACTCACTCACTTTTCCTGTGCGCAGAAGGTCATGAAACCTCTTCCTGCACTGCAGCCAGGTTCTGCAGCACATAGACATTGAGTTGACCTCCTGGGCCACTTGCTTCCACACAGATTTAGTCTGCTGGGGAGACTTTTTCCTCCCTGAGGAAGGGAACAGCACCTCCTTATTTGATCTTGCTCCCTCCACCAGAGCTTGCAGGACGGCGTCATCGAACCTTGGAGCACGCTTTGGCCTACTGCTGGACATAGTTGCTGAATGAAGCAATCACAACAATGGGCATAAAGTTTCCAGTCTCCAGAAGAAGCAAGGCTGCTTGCAGGCCTTAAATCCAGCAGCATTGATGATGTTATCGGAGGCAACTTTCTGTATGAAAAGACTCATTGGGCCAGGGGTTTCCACACGCTGGAAATCAAGTGCCCAATTAGGGGAAAATTGCACTTTTTTCCCACTTCACATCGGAGTCGGGTTCCTGACATGAAAACCACCTGACACGCCCCCAGCCTGCCCCAATGGCAAAATCCAGCCCACAGTGGATTCAGGAGACATGTGCCATAGAAATTAATTCTGGTCAGAATTGAACAGATATCAAACCTTTTGGGAATGATTTATTCCACAATGCAGTTGTCGTCTTCCATTGTATCTGAAGGTTTTGAAAATTTGCAAAATTTTTTTTGTCTTGGGGAGGTCGGGGGGGGGGATAAAAAATGATGCATTTGTTTAGCTTTAATCTTGTGGTTGCCATTTGCTGGCTATCTCAGATTATTGCATACAATTTGCGAAAAAGTACCTGTATCCTACTTGCATGTAAACCACATACGTATATGGATTTGCTGCACCAATGATGTACAGTGTTTATTTGGCAAATAATCTACAGAATTTTTTTTTCATGTATGTAGCATTATTTCTGACTTTCTGATTTGGTGTTTCATTGATCATGTTGACCAATTTGGTGGGAGATGTGACGGTCCAAGCAATTCTAGCAACTAACAGATTTCAGGCAGCAATCTAGTAAATTTAAAGGAGGTTGCAGAGTCGAATGTCAGATTTTATAATATTGTTGGGTTGTAGTGTTATGTGAGCTGTCTGAGGGGTCAACTACTAGAGAAGTTTGGAAGAAGTACTCACGGGGTTATCTGCTGAGATATAATCATTCCACTTTTTTTATTTTATATGGGAGATGTACTATTTACATTGAGTTTTCTGCTAATATTTTTCTGAATTTGTAACCGCCATAAACATTTATTTTCCTCTCTTTTTCATTGCTTATTGCTATTTTAGGTTCCCTTGTATGATGACGACCAAGATGGTAGAAAAACTTTATTAAAGAAAAGTCACAGTCCTTTTAAACCCGTTTTGGGACCTATCGATGCAAGGTACGTGCTTTAACCCAAATTATTACCTGAAAGTCTGTGCTCCGACTTGAGCTTGCTTTCAGTACATGTACAACTGATTGTCTCAAAGACGACGGATGTGATCGCCAGTCAGGTACTTAATCTGATTTTGGATAAAGAGAGAGTGTGGAAACAAGTTTATAAAAAATGCTTTTGATTTTGTTTTGGAAGATGCAGCATACTCGGGGGGGGGGGCGCGGGGAAAGAGTACCCGTTTCTACTTATTTTCCCATAAAGACATGGCTGAAGCCAGAGAAGTATTGCTTGTGAATTCTGTTGCTTTGTTGTTTTTCATGAATTCTGGATATGTATTAGATTTAATATATCACGCCACAATGATAAATAAGTAATGGTAACCATATCATTTCAGTTTCAGTGCTTTTCTGATTTTTGTAACGTTACAATATAAATTGGATTAAGACATTAAGGAGATAAAATTCTTTTTGTAATGAAAAATGGAAGAATGCCTGTTTTTTCCCAAAACAAATGACCCGCTAATGAAATTGCACCCTCGCCATTTGCATATTTTGATAGCTGTACATTCCAGCTTTCCTTCGTGGATTGTAATTACGGAGAAAATGGGCAGTTTTCATTGAGAGCTTTTGCATCCACAGTAATTCTTTACTGATAGCGACAGTAAAATTTTGCAGGTAAATTTCAAGATTAATATTGCCTAGCAATATACTGAATGCTAATTCATCTTGTAATGATGGGTTGAATGCACAGTGACCCAAATGTTTTCAACTGAAGAAAATGTTTTAGCAGTGTACAACAAAACCCATCTTGTGTTTTCATGCAAATTATTTCTGAAAATTTCTTTTTTGTTCACCTAGATATTTCCAGATCTGTACGTTTTGATTGCTTTTGAATTATTTCCACGACCACCTTTATCAGCAGTTTAACGTGGGGGACTTGTGAATATTGTTTCTGTTTTAGTTCATATTGCCAGAAATTAATGTGGGATGATCCCTGCACTCTGAAACACTTCAACTTGGCAGGAGAGATAAACAGTATCTAATTGGACAGTTTCAAATGTTAGCTATCCAATTAGAACTAAAGTTTGATTGGATTTTTTAAACACGTGGATTTGAAAGACCATAACTTTATTACAAATATGATGCGTTCTTTCAATTTGTCAGAAATCGTGACGACAAAAAACGTGAAGAACGACGGCGCAGAGACTTTGAGAGATATCCTCATCCCAGAGATCTTTATCGAGAACGGTATGACCGCCGTAGAGGCAGAAGCTATAGTCACAGTCCAACAAAGAGCACAAGTCGAAGTCGCAGTCGCAGTAGAGACCGGACTCGAGATCTCGGGCGCAGCAACAGTACAAGCAGGGGTAAGCCATAATATGCTTGTGAAACTTGTAGGTTTTAAGCTTTTGACTTCAGAGCTCTACAACTGTTCCTCCTTCTTAGATACTTTTATTTTTTGGGTGGTGGGGAGAGGGACGGTGCAGTGGTGAGTAACCTATTTACTGTCAACATTGATTCATAATCATTCAATGGAAGGTGGATTTCTCTGATATGGGCCTGATTATTGCTAGGTTTTCCTCTACGCTGAGTTCATTGCAGTGCTGGACAAAGCTCCATCTAGATATCAACAATGACAACTTGGATTTATTTAGCTCCTTTTACATAGGAAAGCTTCCCAAGGCAATTTGCAAGAGCAAAATCAGGCAAAAATTGACATCGAGCCAAAGAATGAGATATTAGGATAGGTGACTGAAGTAGGTTTTAAGATGTAAAGGCCCTAAGCTCTGCAATTCTCTCCCTAAACCTTGCTCTTCCACTTCTCTCTTGCAAAGAACTGAAGAAACTCCCCAACAGGTGATGCTAGAAGAGGAGGGACAGAGTAAATGAGACATTAGGATAGGATAGAGCATCATCACCCATTCAACTTTTCATTTGCCCTTTGGTTCTGGAGAAGGGCAAATGTATTCCCATTATTTTAAAATGGATATGGGAGTCTCTTATCATACCTTTAAAAAAAAATTAGAATTGCTCATGAGGGACAAGCTGGTAGAACATTTAGGATGCAATATATACACTAATTGTTAGAAGTCACCATGGAGTTACAAAAGTAAAGTCATGCCAGACCAATCTAACAGAATTTTTATTAAAATAATTAAGGTGGTAGATGTAGTTTACTTAGATTTTAGTAAAGTTTTATGGGCTTTGACATGGAAATCTAGTTGAAAATATTAGCAGACATCAGCTTACTGAGGTGGATTGAGTTGTGCCTGAGCAACAGGAAATAGAGGGCTTGTATAAATAGCAAGTGTTCTGGGTGGATGGGTGTGTTGAATGGGGTCACAGGGCTATGTAGAGCCGTTTTCATAAACTATATGAAAATGTGTGTTGGTAGCTTCATCTCCGTAAGTTTTAAGGAGCATTTTAAAGAAGGAGAGAGAGGCAGAGAGGTTTATAAGGGAATTCCAGAAATTAGGGCCGAGATAGCTGAAGGCACGGCTACCAATAGTGGTGCGATGAAAATCGGGGATGTGCAAGAGGCCAGAATTGGATGAGTGCAGAGGGTATGGGGAGAAAGCAGGGACCGGGTACTGAATTTGGATGATCAGCCATGATCGCATTGAATGGCGGAGTAGGCTCGAGGGGCCGAATGGCCTACTCCTGCTCCTATCTTCCATGTTTCTATTTCGGAGGGTTGTAAGGCTCGAGGAAGGTACAGAGATAGGGAGGGAAGACACCACGAAGGGATTTGAAAACAAGGATGAGAACACCAAAATAATAGGTTGGTTAATATGGTAGCAGATGGAGCAAGCTTTAAAATTACTTAAACTGTGAGTAAGCAATTTGAAGATGTAGTTAAATTATAGGGGAATAGATAGACGTTTCTGCGGCCGCAAACGAGACTCCAGGATGGTATGTTGCCTCCCTGGTGCAAGGGTCAAGGATGTCTCGGAGCGGCTGCAGGGCATTCTGGAGGGGGAGGGTGAACAGCCAGTTGTCGTGGTGCATGTAGGTACCAACGATATAGGTAAAAAAAAACTGGATGAGGTCCTAAAAGCTGAATATAGGTAGTTGGGAGGTAAATTAAAAAATAGGACCTCAAAGGTAGTAATCTGAGGATTGCGACCAGTGCCACGTGCTAATCAGTAGAAATAGAAGGATATTTCAGATGAATACGTGGCTAGAGGAATGGTGCAAGGGGGAGGGATTCAAGTTCCTGGGACATTGGAACTGGTTCTGGGGGAGGTGGGACCAGTACAAACTGGACGGTTTGCACCTGGGCAGGACCAGGACCAATGTCCTAGGGGGAGTGTTTGCAAGTGCTGTTGGGCAGGGTTTAAACTAAAGTGGCAGGGGTTGGAAACCTGTGCAGGGAGAAAGGAAAGGGAAGCAAGGATAGAAGCAAAAGACAGGAAGGAGACAAAAGTGGCAGTGAGAGAAATCAAGGGTGTAAATCAAACATGGCCACAGTAAATAGTAATTCTAAAAGGGCTAAGAGTGTTTAAAAAAACAAGCCTGATGGCTTTGTGTCTTAATGCGAGGAGCATTCGTAATAAGGTGGATGAATTAGCAGTGCAAATAGATGTAAACGGATATGATATAATTGGGATTACGGAGACATGGCTCCAGGGTGACCATAAGAACATAACATAAGAAATAGGAGCAGGAGTAGGCCATACGGCCCCTCGGGCCTGCTCCGCCATTCAATAGGATCATGGCTGATCTGAATCTAGACTCGCGTCCACTTCCCTGCCCTCTCCCCGTAACCCCTAATTCCCTTACCTGCTAGGAAAATGTCTATCTCCATTTTAAATTTATTTAATGTTGCAGCTTCCACAGCTCTCTGGGGTAGCAAATTCACCCTCTGAGTGAAGAAGTTTCTCCTCATCTCAGTTTTGAAAGGGCAGCCCATTATTCTAAGATTATGCCCCCTAGTTCTAATCTCACCCATCAGTGGAAACATCCTCACCGCATCCACCCGATCAAACCCCCTCACAATCTTTTATGTTTCGATAAGATCGCCTCTCATTCTTCTGAACTCCAATGAGTAGAGTTCCAACCTACTCAACCTTTCCTCATACGTCAACCCCCTCATCTCCTCTGGAATCAACTGAGTGAACCTTCTCTGAACCGCCTCGAGAGCAAGTATATCTTTTCTTAAATATGGAAACCAAAACTGCACGCAGTATTCCAGGTGTGGCCTCACCAATACCCTGTATAACTGCAGCAAGACTTCCCTGTTTTTATACTCCATCCCCCTTGCAATAAAAGCCAAGATTCCATTGGCCTTCCTGATCACCTGCTGCACCTGCATACTAACTTTTTGTGTTTCATGCACCAGGACCCCCAGATCCCTTTGTACTGTAGCACTTTGCAGTTTCTCTCCATTTAGATAATAACTTGCTCTTTGATTTTTTTCTGCCAAAGTGCATAACCTCACACTTTCCAACATTATATTGCATCTGCTAAATCTCTGCCCACTCACTTAGCCTGTCTATGTCCTTTTGCAGGTTTTTTATGTCCTCCTCACTCACTGCTTTCCCTCCCATCTTTGTATCGTCGGCAAACTTGGATATGTTGCACTCGGTCCCTTCCTCCAAATCGTTAATATAGATTGTAAAGAGTTGGGGTCCCAGTACTGACCCCTGCGGAACGCCACTAGTTACTGATTGCCAGCCCGAGAATGAACCATTTACCCCAACTCTTTGTTTTCTGTTAAATAGCCAATCTTTCACCCATGCCAGTATATTACCCCCAATCCTGTGATTTTTTTTATCTTGATCAGTAATCTTTTGTGTGGAACCTTGTCAAATGCCTTTTGGAAGTCCAAATACACTACATCCACTGGTTCCCCTTTATCCACCCTGTATGTTACATCCTCAAAGAATTCGAGCAAATTTGTCAAACATGACTTCCCCTTCGTAAAACCATGCTGACTCTGTCCTATTAAATTATGTTTACCCAAATGCTCTGTTACTGTTTCCTTAATAATGGACTCCAACATTTTGCCAACCACAGATGTTAGGCTAACTGGTCTATAGTTTCCAGCTTTTTGTCTACTTCCCTTCTTAAATAAGGGTGTTACATTAGCAGTTTTCCAATCTGCCGGGACCTTTCCTGAGTCCAGGGAGTTCTGGAAAATGATCACCAATGCATCCACAATCCTTACCGCCACTTCTCTCAAGACCCTAGGATGTAGGCCATCAGGTCCGGGGGATTTATCCGCCTTAAGTCCCATTATTTTACTGAGTACCATCTCCTTAGTGATTTTAATCGTGTTTAGCTCCTCCCCCTCCCATTGCCCCCTGTTTGTCCAGTGTTGGGATATTTTTAGTGTCCTCTACTGTAAAGACTGATACAAAATATTTGTTCAGCGTCTTTGCCATCTCCATGTTCCCCACCACTAGTGTCCCAGTCCCATCCTCCAAGGGACCAACGTTCACTTTAGCCACCCTTTTTCTTTTTATATAGCTGTAGAAACTCTTGCTATATGTTTTTATATTTTATGCTAGTTTACTTTCATAATCTATCTTCCCTTTCTTAATTAATCTTTTAGTTATTGTTTGCTGGCTTTTAAATGCTCCCCAATCTTCTATCCTCCCACTAGATTTGGCTACTTTATATGCCCTTGTTTTCAGTCGGATACTATCCTTTATTACTTTACTAAGCCACGGATGGCTGTCTTTTCTTTTACTCCCCTTTTTCCTCAGTGGAATATATTTATCTTGAAAGATGTGAAATATCTCCTTGAATGTAGACCACTGCTCTTGTACCGTCTTACACTTTAATCTGTTTTCCCAGTCCACTTTAGTCAATTCTACTCTCATACCTTCATAGTCTCCTTTATTTAAGCTTAGTACGCTGGTTTGAGATCCAACTGTCTCACCCTCAAACTGAATTTGGAATTCAACCATATTATGGTCACTCATTCCAAGGGGATCCTTTACTAGGACATTTTTTATTAATCCTGTCTCATTACACAGGACCAGATCTAAGATTGCCTGCCCCCTGGTTGGTTCAGTTACATACTGCTCAAGGAACCCGTCCCTAATACACTCTATGAACTCTTCCTCAATGCTGCCATGCCCAATTTGATTAGTCCAGTCAATATGAAAGTTAAAATCCCCCATGATTATAGCTGTTCCCTTATTACAAGCCCCAACTATTTCATGATTTATACTCCGACCAACAGAGTTGCATCTGTTAGGAGGCCTATAGACTACGCCCACTAGTGACTTTTTCCCCTTATTATTCCTTATCTCCACCCAAACTGTTTCACTATCCTGATCCTTTGACCCAATATCATTTCTGACTATTGCAGTGATTCCATCCTTGATTAACATAGCAACCCCGCCTCCCTTTCCTTCCTGTCTGTCCTTCCTAATTGTCAAATACCCTTGTATGTTTAGTTCCCATTCATGATTATCTTGCAGCCATGTTTCCGTAATGGCCACCAGATCATACCCATGTGTAGTTATTTGCACCGTCAACTCGTCAATTTTGTTACGAATGCTGCGTGCATTCAGATAAAGAACTTTCAAATATGTTTTCTGACAGTTTATTCCTGCTTTTACCCCTTTTACTACTTTACCTTTATCATTATACATTCTGTCCCTTCCTGACACGCTCTGGTTTTTAATTCCCCCACTGCTACCTTGCTCTATTGCCTTCTCCGCTGCCATTTTTATTTTTCGCTCTCTTAAAACCTCCCCCCCAATAATTAGTTTAAAGCCCTCTCTACAGCCCTAGTTATTCGATTCGCCAGGATTCTAGTCCCAGCACTGGCCAAGTGAAGTCCGTCCCAACGGAACAGCTCTCTCCTCTCCCAGTACTGATGCCAGTGTCCCAGGAAGCAAAACCCATTTCTCCCACACCAGTCTTTGAGCCACGCATTTAACTCTCTAATTTTATTTACCCTAGCCAAATTTGCACGTGGCTCCGGTAGTAATCCAGAGATTATTACCCTTGTGGTTCTGCTTTTTAATTTGGCCCCTAGCTGCTCAAACTCCCTCAGCAGAACCTCCTTCCTTGTCCTATCTATGTCGTTGGTACCAATATGGACCACGACAACTGGATCCTCCCCCTCCCACTCCAAGTTTCTCTCCAGCCCAGAGGAGATGTCCTTAACCCTGGCACCGGGCAGGCAACACAGCCTTCGGGACTCTCGCTCTCGGCTGCAAAGAACTCTATCTATCCCCCTAATGATACTATCCCCTACCACTACAACATTTCTTTTAACTCCCCCCACTTGAATGGCCCCCCGCTCCACGGTGCTGTGGCCAGGTTGCTCATCCTCCCCGCAGTCCCTGTTCCCATCCTCACAGGGAGTAAGAGCCTCAAACCTGTTGGACAAGAGCAAGGGCTGCGGCTCCTCCAACACTACCTCCTGGATCCCCGTACCTGCCTCACTTCTAGTCACACCATCCTGACCCTGGCCACGGACTACATCTGAATTAATTAATCTAATTGGTGTGACTACCTCCTGATACAGAGTCCAGGTAACTCTTCCCCCTCCCTGATGTGTCTCAGGCCTAGAAATTCAGTTGTTTGCGCCAGCCGCTAGCGCCTTAGGAGGAGGAGATGTGGGGTGCTAAGCGGCTAGCGCCCGGGCGCAGCGCGATCTGCGCCTCTCGCCAACTTCAGTTAAGATTTAGTGGCGGCGCCAAGCCTTTGCGCGCGCTCAGCTGCGCGCGCAGATCCTGACGTCATTTCATGGTGCAACGCCCTTTGTGCGCCCCAAACGAAGTCAGAAATAGATGGTAGAAAGGTGAGAAGCAATAAGCAAAGGAGAGAAACACAAAGGGCCAAACTAATTCATAATGAGAGTGTGAAAAAAGCAAGCCTGAAGGCTTTGTATCTTAATGCTAGAAGCATTAGGAACAAGGTGGATGAATTAGTTGTGGAAATAGAGGTAAACAAGTATGATTTGATTGGGATTACAGAAACGTGGCTGCAGGGTGGGCAAGGCTGGGAACTTAACATCCAGGGATATACAATATTTAGGAAGGATCGGCAAAAAGGTAGGGGAGGTGGGGTAGCATTGCTGGTAAAGGAGGGGATTAATGCAATGGAAAGGAAGGATATTAACTCGGATGAAACGGAATCTGTATGGGTAGAAATGAGAAATAGCAAGGGGAGGAAAACGTTAGTGGGTGTGATATATAGGCCTCCAAATAGTAATATGGAGGTGAGGGAAGGCATAAAAAGGGAAATTAGAGAAGCGTGCGATAAGAGCACAGCTGTCATCATGGGTGACTTTAATTTACATATTGATTGGACTACCCAAATTTAGTAAAAATTCTGAGGAGGAGGAATTCCTGGAATGTTTTCGGGACGGTTATCTGGACCAATATGTCGAGGAGCCGACTCGAGATCAGGCCATTTTAGACTGGGTATTGTGCAATGAGAAGGGACTTATCAACAATCTTCTTGTACGAGGCCCCTTGGGTCAGAGCGATCATAATATGATCGAGCTCTCAGTCGAGATGGAGAGTGAGGAAATTGAATCAGAGACTAAGGTCCAGAACTTAAATAAAGGGAATTACGAGGGTATGAGACGGGAATTGGGTAAGATTGATTGGGTGGTGTTTCTGGGGGGATTGACAGTGGATAGACAATGGCAAGCATTCAAAGATAGAATGGAAGAATTCCAGAACATGTTTATACCGGTTTGGCATAAAAATAAACCTAAAAAGGTGGCTCAACCGTGGATAACGAGGGAAATTAGGGACAGCATAAAATCAAAAAAAAGGGCATATCAACTGGCAATAAAAAGCACCAGACCGGAAGATTGGGGGCAGTACAGGATACAGCAAAAGAGGACAAAGGGATTAATCAGGAAGGGGAAAATAGAATACGAAAGTAAACTTGCAGCAAACATAAAGACAGACTGCAAAAGCTTTTATCGGTATATCAGGAGGAAAAGACTGGTAAAATCCCAAGTCGGTCCCTTGCAGTCCGATTCGGGAGAATATATAATGGAGAATAAGGAAATGGCAGACCAATTAAACTCATACTTTGGTTCTGTATTCACAAAGGAGGACACAAATAACCTCCCAGGAATATCGGCAAACATAGGGACTAATGAGAGGGAGGAGCTGACAGAAATTAGTATCTCTAGGGATATGGTGTTGGGTAAGTTGAGGGGACTGAAGGCCGACAAATCCCCGGGGCCTGATAAACTACATCCTAGGGTACTTAAGGAGGTGGCCCTGGAGATAGCAGATGCTCTAAGGATCATCTTCCGGAACTCCATTGACTCGGGAACAGTACCCGTGGATTGGAGGGTAGCTAATGTTACCCCAATATTTAAAAAGGGGGGTAGAGAGAAAGCAGGGAATTATAGACCAGTAAGCCTTACATCGGTTGTGGGCAAAATGCTAGAGTCCATTATTAAGGATAAAATAGCGGAGCACTTGACAAATGGGGAAAGGATCGGACAGAGTCAACATGGATTTACAAAGGGTAAATCGTGTTTGACTAATCTGCTGGAATTTTTTGAGGAAGTAACTGGTAAAATAGATGGGGGAGAGCCAGCGGATGTGGTGTACCTTGACTTCCAGAAAGCCTTCGATAAGGTTCCACACAAAAGATTATCATGCAAAATTAAGGCTCATGGGATTGGGGGCAATGTATTAACGTGGATAGAGAACTGGCTGGCGGATAGAAAACAGAGAGTTGGAATAAACGGCTCGTTTTCGGAGTGGCAGGCAGTGACCAGCGGGGTGCCGCAAGGATCTGTCCTGGGACCCCAGCTGTTCACAATATATATAAATGATCTGGATCAGGGAATTGGATGCAATATTTCCAAATACGCTGACGACACTAAGCTAGGAGGAGGGGTGGGCTCTGATGAGGATGTCAGGAGGCTACAGTGCGATTTGGACAGGTTGGGGGAATGGGTGGATACGTGGCAGATGCACTATAATGTGGATAAATGCGAGGTTATCCACTTTGGGGGTAAAAACAGGAGGGTGGATTATTATCTAAATGGCAATAGATTGGGAGATGGGGAAGTGCAGAGGGACCTGGGTGTTCTTGTGCACCAGTCACTGAAGGAGAGCATGCAGGTGCAACAGGCGATTAAGAAGGCAAATGGTATGTTGGCCTTCATATCAAGGGGGTTCGAGTATAGGAATAGGGATACCTTACTACAGCTGTACAAGGTGCTGGTGAGACCGCATCTGGAGTATTGTGTACAGTTTTGGTCGCCCCATCTGCGGAAGGATGTTCTTGCCATGGAAAGAGTGCAGCGGCGATTCACCAGGCTGATACCTGGAATGGCAGGAATGACCTACGAGGAGAGATTGAATAGTTTGGGCTTGTACTCACTGGAGTTTAGAAGATTGAGAGGGGATCTCATCGAAACATATAAAATTATGGCAGGCCTGGACAGGCTGAATTCAGAGAGAATGTTTCCAATGGCAGGGGAGCACAGAACCAGGGGCCACCGTCTAAAAATAGCGGGCAAATCATTTAAAACAGAGATGAGGAAGAATTTCTTCACTCAAAGAGTGGTGAGCCTGTGGAATTCCCTGCCACAGAGGGCTGTGATGGCTAATTCAATAAATATTTTCAAGAGAGAATTGGATATATTTCTGAAGGCTAAGGGGATTAAGGGTTACGGAGAAAAGGCGGGGACGGGGTACTGAACTGGTAAGATCAGCTAAGATCTCAGACGAAGATCAGCCATGATCTCATTGAATGGCGGAGCAGGCTCGAAGGGCCGAATGGCCTACTCCTGTTCCTATCTCTATGTCTAAACCGGAAATTCAGTGGCGCCGGCCTATTGTGCGCCTGGCGCCCCTAGTGACTGGTAGAGGGGAACGGTTCCCAGTCGCTGCGGGGGGCGCTAATTAAAGGGCACTCCTCCTGCAGTAGAAATGGCAGCCATTTTGCAACACTCCTTCTTTGTGAGAGACGGATCTTTGGAGAGAGACAAAAGTAGAGAGCTTTCTGGTTTGGCTCAACACTCGCACAGGTACTTGTGGCTTCAGGCCACAGCTTTGCACTTGTCTTTAACTTCAGAGCCATAGCATTGATTGGAAACATATAATGGGGGCTGCAATGGGTGGAAAGGTTGGGCTTCTCCATTGCATTCAAAGGGCTCAGAGACGTCGTGAGAGAGTGCCAGTCATGGCCAGACGGAGAAGGGGCAACAGGCGTCGGCAAAGGAGGCCTTACCCACCCAGGGTATACCGCCAGCAGTTCTCATATCTGAACATGCCTGACGAGCAGTGTGTTCGGAGGCTGCGATTCAGAAGGGCGGTGGTCACTGAGATCTGCCACCTGCTTCGCGGAGATCTGCCGCCACAGCTGAGGAGCAGGACGTCTCTGTCGGTGGCAGTGAAGGTGACAGTGTCTCTCAACTTCTATGCCACCGGCTCCTTCCAATCCGCTACTGGGGACATTTCCAACATCTCCCAGTTTGCGGTACATTGCTGCATCCGCCAGGTGACCAATGCCCTTTTCAGAAGGAGACGTCAGTTCATCTCCTTCTCCATGACCGTTGACAAGCAGCAACAGCGTGCAATGGGCTTTGCAGCATTAGCGGGCTTCCCCATGGTGCAGGGCGCCATTGACTGCACGCATGTGGCTTTGCGGGCACCTCTAGAGAATGCCGAGGATTACCGCAACCGGAAGGGCTACCACTCGCTCAACGTGCAGTTGGTGTGTGACCACAGGCAGCTCATCCTAGCTGTCAATGCCCGCTTTCCAGGCAGCAGCCACGATGCCTTCATCCTGCGCCAGACTTCTGTGGCAGACATGTTCCAGGCCCAGCCTCACCCACGAGGATGGCTTCTCGGGGACAAAGGCTATCCTTTGTGCACCTGGCTGATGACCCCGCTCCGTGCGCCCCGCACCCCTGCTGAAGAGGGATACAATGACAGCCATCAAGCAACCAGGAACATCATTGAGCAAACAATCGGCGTCCTGAAGCAACGGTTCCGCTGTCTGGATCGTTCCGGAGGAGCCCTACAGTACTCGCCTGAGCGAGTCTCCCATTTCGTTGCCGTGTGCTGCATGCTGCACAACCTGGCTATCCGCAGGACTCCGCCACTGCCACCAGACATTGGAGGACCACCGGAGGAGGAGGAGGACCAGCACAGGAGGGAGGCAGAAAGTGCAAGGGCTGCCCATCGGCGGCTTATTGCACGTCGGTTCTAGGCCCCCTCTCAGGGAATGGCTTGGCACAAGATGAATGTCGCTGCTCCACAAGCCCTCAGCCGAGCAGGGCAGCCAGGACTTCCAAAAGAAAGCATGGACAGTGCGATTTTAGAAAATTTATTACTTTGATACCTCTGTGCCCTTCCTACATAACAAACTAAGAGAGAAGCCCCCCACAAAAAAACAAATAGACCAGTCTCGGTCTTTCCAAAAAAACAAATAGACCAGTCTCGGCCTTTCCAAAAAAACAAATAGACCAGTCTCGGCCTTTCCAATAAAACAAATAGACCAGTCTCGGCCTTTCCAAAAAAACAAATAGACCAGTCTCTGCCTTTCCAATAAAACAAATAAACCAGTCTCGGCCTTTACAAGTAAAACAAAACATTTGACCACACCTCCTACTTTTTCCCCCGCGAGGGTGATGCGTTTCGCATCCGTGACTGGCCCCTGCCCGCCCTGCAGCTCCTCCTCAATGGAACCCCAGTGGCTGCAGCAAGGCTGGGGGAAGGCTGCTGAGGGTCAGATGGCGAGACGGCAGATGCCCTTGGGGGTCGGCCTGGACCAGCTCTGGGCCCGGAGGGACCGGCTGCTGACTGCTCCAACTCTGCTTGGGCGGCAGCAGTCTGTCCAGCGGCTGGTGGCAGCTGCAATGGAGGAGTGACAGTTTCGGCTGCAGGAATGCTGCCAACCTGACAGATCACAGGTACTCCCTGGTCGCCTGATACATTGGCACTCGCACGGGCCAGCACTGCAGCATGCGCAGCAATCTGCTGACGCACAGACTGCTGGGCTGCTGCGGCGCGGCGAGTGCCCTGGCGATGCCTGGCCGATCCAGCGAGGGTGGCAGCAGTTAGTGCCCGTGTGGCCCTGGTCTGTGTCCGCATGACACCAGCCAGTGAATGCACGGCACGACTGAGCACTTGGCTAGAAGCCGCCTGTGCTGCCGCGAAGTCCTGCAGACTACTGGCCTGTGCTGCACTGAATTGTTGCAGACTCCTGGCCTGTGCTGCCCTGAATTCCTGCACACTCCTTGACAGTGACTCTATGGAGTCAGGCATCCTTGCCACTGCAGCCATGAGCTCAGTGGTGTGCCTGCGCTCAGCCTGGGCGGCCATTTCCGCTAGGAGCCGCACCTCCTCTGCGCTCACCGTAGCAGGACTGGAGGCCGCACTCACCCTCCGGGGAGAAGGCCGTCGAGCTTTCCGACCCCTCCCGCGTTGCTGCAGCCCGCTGGGCCCCGGAGCTTCACTCTCCTCCGACCCTTCCCCCCCTGCTCCCCTCCAGGGAAGACGTGTCCCCATCATCGCCATGGGCTGCCTTGGCTGAGGGTGGCACTGATGGTCCGGCTTCCTCTTCCTCCTCCTCGCCCTCCGATTCACTCACAGTGCCAGCTTGAGGGCCCGCCTCCTCACCTGGCGATTCAGCATCTGAAAGCAGGGAGGCACAAGAGTTGCTTTAGAGTGAGTACAGGGCGGCAGCGAGGGAGGCATGAGTGCTGCTATGCACTGCATTGGTCCGACAGTGGCAAAGGATGCTGTTCTGAGGCGCAAGTGGAAAGAGAGAGGTCAAAAAGGTGATGCCCTTACCATTGGGGCCCACAACAGGGTCGGCATCTCCACTGGCGACGGGGCCAATCAGCCGGCCTGACATAATGCACTCCACACGCTGCTCCAGGTCGGAGAGCTGTTTGAGGTCAGGATGGCCTCCCCCGGTCTCACGCTGCTGCCTTCGGTTGTGCGCCACCTTGCCCTGCAAGAGAAAGGACGGCCTCTAAGTACAGTGTGAAGCCCTGACCTTGTCTGCACTGCCTCCCATGGTGGAATAGCCCTGACGGTGTGTAAAGTCCTGAATGTGCAAGTGATTTTCATGACAGTCCCATAGCTGCTGGATGAGGGCTGGGCATTCGGGCTTTCAGGTCCCTTTGCCCATAAACTGAGGTGCACATGCAGGGATGAGGAGGACACTGGAAAGGGTACTCACCCTGACAACCCGAGTGAGGTCGTTGAACTTTTTTCGGCATTGTACAGGAGTCCTGGCAACCATGCTGTTGGAGGTCACCCTGTTTGACACCTCCCTCCAAGCTTTCCGATAGGCGCTGGGCAGCGGCCTCCTGCCACCTTCAGGGAACAGAACATGGCGCCTGCGCTCCACTGCACCAACCAGCACCCTCAGGTCACCCTCGCTGAAGCGCTGCGCGCTCTCCCTGGCCTTCTCCATTGTCCTGGGCGTTGTACAGATCAAGCAGCAGTGGTCAGGCCTTGCTTCAGGGCTGCAGTGTGCAGCCAAACAAATCCACCCTCCCCCTTTAAGAGCTCACCGGCGCCAGAGTGTCTGCCTTCAATCAGCAACTCGCCGCACCTGCGCTGCGCCCGCCCTCGGGGATATCGCCCCGGGCCGCCGGCTTAGCGCCTAATGATAGTCGTGCATCGCCTGTTTTAGCGCAGCAGCAACCTCTTGGGGCGATGCCACTGAATATCGGCGAAGGTGGCGCTAAGTTGCGCCGGGTGCAAACTTTAGCGCCCCAAACGTGGCTATACTGAATTTCTAGGCCTCAGTGTTTGAAGCTCGGGCTCCAGCTCTTCAACACGGAGCCGGAATTCCTCGAGCAGCCAACACTTACTGCAAATGTGATCACCATGAGCATCAATGGTGTCCACCAGCTCCCACATATTGCAGCAGCAACACATCACCTACTCTGCCATTCTATGTAATTAATTAAATTTATTAATATTATTTTTAAATACCCTATGCCCTGATTCTAGATGATGAATATCGCACCTTAGAAACTTAGAAACCAAGGCTGGGAATTCAACATCCGGGGTAGTCAATATTCAGGAAGGACAGGCAAAAAGAAAAAGGAGGTGGGGTAGCATTGCTGGTTAAAGAGGAGATTAACGCAGTAGTAAGGAAGGATATTAACTCTGATGATGTGGAATCTGTATGGGTAGAGCTGAGAAATACCAAGAGGCAGAAAGCATTAGTGGGAGTTGTATACAGATCCCCAAACAGTAATGCTGAGGTTGGGGATGGCATTAAACGGGAAATTAGAGACGCGTGCAATAAGGGCACAGCGGTTATCACGGATGACTTTAATCTACATATAGATTGGGCTAACCAAATTAGTAACAATACTGTGGAGGAGGAATTCCTAGAGTGTATACGGGATGGTTTCTTGGACCAATATGTCGAGGAACCAACTACAAATCAGGCCATCTTAGACTGGGTATTATGTAATGAGAAAGGATTAATTAGCAATCTTGTGCGAGGCCCCTTGGGGAGGAGCGATCATAATATGATAGAATTCTTCATTAAGATGGAGAGTGAAGTAGTTGACTCAGAGACTAGGGTCCTGAATTTAAATAAAGGAAACTACGATGGTATGAGGCGCAAGTTGGCTAGGATGGATTGGGGAACGTTACTTAAAGGATTGACGGTTGATGGGCAATGGCAAACGTTTAAAGATCGCATGCATGAACTACAGAATTTGTTCATCCCTGTTTGGCATAAAAATAAAACAAAAAAGGCGACTCAACCGCGGCTAACAAGGGAAATTAGCGACAGCATAAGATCCAAGGAGAGGACATATAAATTGGCCAGAAAAAGCAGCAAACCTGAGGACTGGGAGCAGTTTAGGATTCAGCAAAGGAGGACAAAGGGATTATTTAAGAGGGGGAAAATAGAGTATGAGAGTAAGCTTGCAGGGAACATAAAAACTGACTGTAAAAGAAAGCTTCTATAGATAGGTGAAGAGAAAAAGATTGGTGAAGTCAAGTGTAGGTCCATTGCAGTCAGAATCAGGGGAATTTATAATGGGGAACAAAGAAATGGCAGACCAATTAAATACATACTTTGGTTCTGTCTTCACAAAGGAGGACACAAATAACCTTCTATAGATGTCTGGGAACATAGGGTCTAATGAGAGGGAGGAACTGAATGAAATCAGTATTTGTAAGGAAATTGACGGGATTGAAGGCCGATCAATCCCCAGGGCCTGATAATTTACATCCTAGGGTACTTAAGGAAGTGGCCCTAGAAATAGTAGATGCATTGCTGGTCATCTTCCAAAATTCTATAGACTCTGGCACAGTTCCCATGGATTGGAGGGTAGCTAATGTTACCCCACTACTTAAAAAAAAGGTGGTAAAGAGAAAACAGGGAATTATAGACTGGTACGTCTGATATCGGTAGTGGGGAAAATGCTAGAGTTCATCATGAAAGATGTAATAGAGCACTTGGAAAACAGTGACAAGATCGGACAAAGTCAACATGGATTTACAAAAGGTAAATCATGCTTGACTAATCTTCTGGAATTTTTTGAGGATGTAACTGTTAAAATAGATAAGGGAGAACCAGTGGATGTGGTGTATTTGGACTTTCGGAAGGCTTTCGATAAGGTCCTGCATAAGTTATTAGCGTGCAAAGTTAAAGCACATGGGATTGGGGGTAAGGTACTGACTTGGATAGAGAACTGGTTGGCAGACAGGAAGCAAAGAGTTGGAATAAACGGGTCATTTTCTGAGTGGCAGGCAGTGACTAGTGGGGTACCTAAGGGATCGCTGCTAGGACCCCAGTTATTCACAATATATAGTAATGATCAAGGCGAGGGAACTAGATGTAATATCTCCATGTTTGCAGATGACACAAAGCTGGGTGGGCGTGTGTGCTGTGAGGAGGATGCAGAGAAATTCCAGTATGATTTGGATAGGTTGGGTGATTGGGCAAATGCAAGGCAGATGCAGTATAATGTGGATAAATCTGAGGTTATCCACTTGGTTGCAAAAACAGGAAGGCAGATTATTATCTGTACGGCAATAGATTGGGAGAAGGGGAAGTGCAACGAGACTTGGGTGTCCTTGTGCACCAGTCGCTGAAGGCAAGCATGCAGGTGCAGCAGGCGGTTAAGAAGGCAAATGATATGTTGGCCTTCATAGCGAGAGGATTCGAGTACAGGAGCAAGGATGTCTTGCTGCAGTTGTACAGGGCCTTGGTGAGATCACACCTTGAGTATTGTGTGCAGTTTTGGTCGCCTTATCTGAGGAAGGATGTTCTTGCCATGGAGGGAGTGCAGCGAAGATTCACCAGACTGATACCTGGGATGGCAGGAATGACGTATGAAGAGAGATTGGGTCGATTGGGCTTGTATTTGCTGGAGTTTAAAAGAATGAGGGGGGATCTCATTGAAACCTATAAAATTCTAACAGGACTAGACAGACTAGATGTAGGAAGGATGTTCCCAGTGGCGGGGGAGTGCAGAACCAGGGGTCACAGTCTAAGGATAAGGGGTAAGCCATTTAGGGCTGAGATGATGAGGAATTTCTTCACCCAGAGAGTGGTGAACCTGTGGAATTCTCTATCACAGAAGGCAGTTGAGGCCAATTCATCAAATATATTCAAGAAGGAGTTAGATATATTTCTTTCGGCTAAAGGGAACAAGGGATATGGGGAGAAAGCAGGGATAGGGTACTGAATTTGGATGATCAGCCATGATCTCATTAAATGGCGGAACAGGCTCGAGGGGCCCAATGGCCTACTCTTGCACCTATCTTCTATGTTTCTATAAGATAATTGTGAAGTCATGCTCTCGGATGCAAAATAAGCAGAGTAATTATACCATTAGTGGGGAAAATACTGACTAAGGCAAATCAGGAAAGGGATCCATCAAGAAATGAAGCCAATGTGTGGCTGCTGCCAAAGAAGCATATGGGATGTTGGGGTGTATATTAAGCAACAGTGCAGATTGAAGGATGTTATCCTGGCACTGTTGATCAGCCTGCACCTGGAAAGGGTGCAGAGAAAAGCTCCGACAGCAATTGGGGGACTAGAGAATAAAACGCAAGAGAATTGACTCACACCTGGGACTTGCTGGAAGACAAAACTGAAGGGGAATATGCTGGACCTCGTCAAATTTAATAAGGTTGAAGGATGTTGAGAATCAGTTAGGAGGATTTGATTTACAACAACAATAACAACTTGTATTTATACAATGAGCACAAGTATAAGCTGAAAAGAGGCAAATTCAGGCAGACTGTATGAAATCATTATTTCACTACGACGGTGGTTGGTTTTGGGAAATGATCTACCAAAAAATGTTGTACAGGCAAGTAGCTTGGATCTCTTGGAGGTAAAGTTGAACAAGAACCTTGAAGAGAAGTGTCATCACTTAGCACTGCTCGGACTGCAGGTAGGCAGACTAAATGATCTCTGCTCTTTTCTGACCTTGAGATTTTCTCAGTTTGTGTGTTCTCCACCTAATTCTCCTGTGCTGGTGCTTCCTGTATGACCCTCAGCCTCTTTTATTAATCCTCGAGTTTCCTGCACTGAAATGCCATTTGGATCAAATTTATAAATTTTGGTGCCATTCATTTTAATAATAGTTGGATGTTCTGCATCCTGTGAAGCACTGCATGCCAGTAGGTAGCCAGATTTGAATATTTATTTTTATGGCTGGAATTCAGACTCATGGCACCTAGTACTTTACAATGTCAGTTCTGGCTCCGTGGTAGCACTCTCGCTTCTGAGTCAGAAGGTTGTGGCTTTAAGTCCCAGTCCATGGACTTGAGAACAAATCCTAGGCTGACACACCAGTGCTGCACTTTCGTAGGTACTGTCTTTCGGATGAGACGTTAAACCGAGGCCCTGTCTGGCCCCTTGGGTGGACGTAAAAGATCCTATGGCACTATTTGAAGAGGAACCAGGGGAGTTTTCTCTGGTGTCCTTGCCAATATTTATCCCTCAACCAACATCACTAAAACAGATTATCTGGTCATTATTACATTGCTGTTTATGGGACCTTGCATGTGCACAAATTGACTGCCGTGTTTCCTACATTACAACAGTGACTGCACTTCAAAAGTACTTCATTGGCTGTTAAGCACTTTGGGATGTCCTGATGTCGTGAAAAGAGCTACATAGATGCAAGTCTGTCTTTCTTTTACAGCTAGAGAACTCTTGAAATTGTTTCGAATTGTAAATCCCAATATTTGTCTCTTGCATTCAGCAGTTAACTGTCTGAAGGGGAACTTTGTCCTCTTGGTGCTCTGGGTGAATCCAATTACTGTCGAGTGTGCATCAAGGTCTCTGCTTCCTCTTACTGGAGAATGCCTCACTGTCCATTGGAGCCCTTTCCTTTCACCTCTAGAATCGAATCCAGTGTAGGTATGTGCACGTGAAGCTGTCTTTCAGCTGGTGGCACATTTGATTATAACCTAATCATCTCAACTGTTGGATCTGTTTGATTATAAGTGGGATGGAAAGCTTTCCTTTTTGTTTGCCTTGTGTTTTATTTTACGACAATGATCATTACAAGCAAATGGCTCACTAATTCACTAACAGAAAAAATGTTAATTAATAATTGGGGAAAGATTAGAAGAATAATACCAACCAGATAACTATTTCAGAAATCTAGCACAGTGGGCCAGATAACCACCTTCTGTGCTGTAAAGTTCTGTGATTCCAGTTAACTGTTCATATATAAACAATCTTTTTAATAAAATTCTAAAATTTCAATCAGTTTTTACAGAAGGAGAAGTTCATGCTCTGGGGTTCACACTGATGTAGTGGTGGTGTATCTTAACATGGTATTTACAGCAAGATACATTGATTCATCTATTATGCATGTATGTCCAGTAACTTAACATTCTTCAGGTCCAAGGGAAACCTGGGTTGGAGGCTATCCCACGCCCTACAGGGTTGGATCTCTTTTTCTGTACTGATGCTGTTTTTCTTTAGTTTGTTCTCAGATGTGGGTGTCACTGGTAAGGCTGCATTTATTGCCCATCGCTAGTTGCCCCGAGAAGGTTTTGGGTGGCATATTCTCTTCCTTGTACGACACTAGTGAACCAGTTGGGTTTTTATGACTATCGTCAGCTTTCATCTTTTCCTGGTTCAGAAATGATCAGATTTCTTAAATTCAGTCTCGGGAGTTGCTATAGTGCAATTTATATCACGATCTCTGCATTGCTAGTTCAGTACCATGACCATCGCACTACCTTACTCCACTTAGTCTCTCTGTAGAGGTATACTGTAGGGTTTGTGATAGGGGACCGATTGTACAGGCCTTGAGAAAGGAAATCCAGACTACTTGATATTTTACCAGTTCTAGATGGAGTCCATACCTCATGTTCTTTTGCAATTTTTTAATGATTTTCTTGGGTCTCAATAGGAAGCCTGTGTTTAAAGGATTTAGGCACCTGGAGTACAGGGATTAATCCTTTTACCTGTCGGCTTGTCCAAGTTTTTTTTTGCACTCTGTTCAACCTATACACCTGCATGACTGCCTGTGAATGAAGAACAGGATAAAAAAGACACAATTCAACCAATAAATATTGTTTTCCAAAAAAGAAACAAATACTTAAAAATACATTTTACTTACTCATTGTGTGGCGCAGAGCTATTCGTGCTAAACACCATAGGACGATGAAGGAGTTGAGTATTTATTCTCTACCACACCTGTCGTTGTTTTCCACACTAGAATTCATGCTGATAATTGATTCCGTGGGGTATTTGAGGTTAGAAATAGTCCCAGACTTTTCTATTTCTGGGCACTCAATTCGATTTGCTCATATTTCTATAGCTTATACTGGGTAGCAAAGAATTCTTGCAGATCAGGCTAAATACTGGAAAGAACCAGTCAAGCCTTGATCTTAACAGATGCATCTGCAACATTTCCATTGTCCTACTGGTAAATCAATAGACTGGTGGGCTGTGACTTGTAATGCTACTGAAGAAAGCTATATCATAATGTTTATGAGGGAATTCTTTTCAACTGAATATTTAGAGACTCAGAGCAATGCATTATAAGGCAATAGCATAGTCCCTCTGGATTCCAGGTCATGTCCTCAGCTGTCTATTGCTTAAATCTGTCAGCTATACTTGTAATAGCTTCATCATTTCTCAACCAGGGCACCAGGTGGTATGCCCCATTAGAAAGTGTCTGCCTTTGTGAAGGGATGCAAGAGACCAGCAACTGACAAAGATCAGCAAGTACAACTCTTTTTACATCAAGAAAGTCAAATTTTCTGTATCTATGAATGTCAGAGGGAATTCCTGGCTTTTTGGGCCCAGATTCAGAGGAAAAAAGTAAAAAAACAAATGGTTGGAATAACATTTATCAGTCTGTGGTTTCCTCTGGACTGTTCATAGTTACAAACAACTATTCTGAGCACAATAAAAGCATAGCTTACCATGGATTCCAGTGGCTTGGATGAAGTTTTGCTTGAGGTACTGGAGCAAATTTAAGTGAGCATTAAAGAAAGTTGGCATGGGAACTGCTGGCTTATTGTTTTGGTAAGAGATGTAGCTGAATCTCATTTGTAAGATTAATGTAGTGTATAAGAAATAATTTATTGAACAGTGCAAATTTTAATGAAGGTATCCTTGTCATGCGAAGCTCGGTGAGCTGTTTCCTGTTGGAAGACGGTTGTATAGGGTTGTTGGCAGTATATTGCAAGATAAGAAACTGGCCTATTCCACAAATGCTGCATTCCGAATGGGTGCTTGATTGAGCAAAATTGACCCGAGCATAAAATATGGACTGCTTTCAGCCTTTTGTACGCCTACGAACATAATTTTAGGGGAGCACTTTGATATTTGTGAATGTTGGTTTTATAAATACTAAAAGCAAACAGTGTAGCCATTGTCGGGGTGTAATTTGACAACCATTTTAATATTGATTTTTATTTTGAAAAAGTCATCTTAATTTGTAAAAATTTTGTTTAAATAACACTTTTTTGAATTAACAGAGCAACATAAAGACAGGTCGAAATTTGAATTGGAAAGAAACGAGGGCTCGGAGAACATGTATGTGCCCAGTTGCACGTCATCGAGCAGTTCAGCTGAACAGTATTTCTCTGGAGGACACCCTGCTCCTAGTGCAGTAACTGTGGTAGCTCCTGCCCACCACCCTGACAACACTACTGAGAGCTGGTCTAATTTCTATAACAACCACACAGGCACAAACTCCTTTGGTCGAAATGCAGCCCCAAAGCGCCGGTGCAGAGACTATGATGGTAAGAAAAATGCACAGCTTTCATAAGAACGTAACATAAGAACATAAGAAATAGGAGCTGGAGTAGGCCATTTGGCCCTTCGAGCCTGCTCTGCCATTCAGTAGGATCATGGCTGATCTTCTACCTCATCGTCACTTTCCTGAACTATCCCCATATCCCTCGATTCCCTTAATATTCAAAAATCTATCGATCTCTGTCTTGAATATACTCTTGAACGACTGAGCCCCCACAGCCCACTGGGGTAGAGAATTCCAAAGATTCAACACCCTCTGAATGAAGAAATTTCGCCTCATCTCAGTCTTAAATGGCCGACCTCTTATTCTGAGACTGTGACCCCTGGTTCTAGACTCCCCAGCCAGGGGAAACATCTTCCTTGCATCTACTCTGTCAAACCCTGTAAGAATTTTGTGTGTTTCAATGAGATCACCTCTCATTCATCTAAACTCTAGAGAATATAGGCCTAGTCTACTCAATCTGTCCTCATAGGACAATTCCCTCCCCCCTCCATCCCAGGAACCAGTCTGTTTTCTTTTGTAAAATATTTTTGAATCACAATTTAATTCCCATTTTGAAGTTTGATGGTAATTGTTGAGTAGATGGCCTGCACTGAAACTCTGGGCTATATAGCAGACTCAAGGTTAATGGCCATAATGTAAGGACCAGGCAGATGAAGCTGTGTCAAACAGCCAATTGAAATTTGGCTATAAGTTAAAGCTAATAAGATGGACCAAAAGTGAACATTGTACTATGTATTAGGTTGAATTTCAGTGCTCTTCAGGAGGGACTTAAACAAGTTATGGCTCAGGGATAACACATTATCAGACTTGTTTTAATCCTTTGAGAGCTTAAAAAAACCATTCTTGTGCTATGTCCAAAATAATACATGATTTCAAGGCTGAATATCAAACATGTAGGACCAGTAATGAGCAGCAGTCACTGGTCTGCAAGAGCTATAGAAACCTAACAAAATCTATTTTTTTATACACTGATGTCTATTGAAAACAGTTTGTCAACCATTAGCAGTCAAGGCACCCTGTGTATATATATGCACTGTATAATGAATGCACAATATCACAGTAGAATGATTTCAAGTTAAATTCTTTCCTCTTTCCCCACACCCCCATAGAATCACTTTTGTGCCTTAAATTAAAATCAGTGTGAGTGAGAAATACATAACTTGCAGAAATTTTTTTACTAAATGAATGTCTTGTTTTCAGAGAAAGGTTTCTGCATGCGTGGTGACCTCTGCCTCTTTGATCATGGCAATGACCCACTTATCGTGGAAGACGTCACACTTCCTGGAATGATTCCTTTTCCGCCACCACCTCCAGGCTTGCCCCCGCCTGGCCATCAATTGCCTCCACCAGGGCATCACTTACCTCCGCCCTTACCAGGCCTCCCTCCAAACCTGAGGTTACCCCCAATACCACCACCTGGGCAGCCTCCTCCTCCTGGCATCCATCCTGTATCTGGTAAGGACACCATTCCTTTTCTCTTTATAAAATACAGTTGAGTTAAACATTTGGTTGTATTCAATGAACTTGGGTTAGTTCTGTATCTATTTTTGGTTGTTATGAATAAAAATTAATGTTCATTTAATGTTAAGTCTTTTGTACTTATGGAAACTATTCAGTTTCATTTCTGTGAAATAGCGTTGCATTTAAGTCACAAAATAATCACTGAACAGCGCAGGAAAATGTGAATTAAGAAACACACACATCTACAATTCTTCCTTATAACCTGCAGTAGCAGCACATTGTGTTGGAGACATATTTGTGTTTTGAAAGTTGAAGAGGACATGCAGCATCCGGTCATTACAGAAGAAATTGTTTGCAAAGGAAGGAATCGGAAAACCAGGCTGACATTGGGAATTAAGTTCTGAATCTGCATTGCACCCTGCATGTTGGTGCTCTGCTACAGATGTAAATCTTTAAAAATAAGCAGGCTTTAGTCTATGCAAGAGATCTCTGATGTTTTTTTAATGTGCTTGGTCGATTTAAGGACCCTTGTGTAATGCAATCTTCAGTCATTATTACCAGAGTACTAAAATAGATTTAATGATGTGAGAACTGGGATTATTATTTTGAAAAGTACAGTATGTACAAGCATATTTGTAAGGTAAGGAGTTGATGGTTGACTTAACATTCCATGGTGACTAGCAATGTTGTTGTACAAAACTAAAAAAACAAACTGGAAAAAAATAATGACATTTAAGTGAATGCACAGGACTATCTCAGCCAAAGAGAACATCTCAAAAGTCTTTAGTGAGTTGCTATATTTTATTCTGTAGCTCACCAGCTCCCGAGAGAACCATGAATACCTTTTTAAATGAAGTTTGAAAAATTTGTGAACTTCTGCAGTAATTTGGGATTTGCATCTAATGTTAAATATCACTGATGCCTATACATGCTAACAACAGTACCTTACTGTTGTATGTCCCCAGAGGAACATTTTTGCTTGAGTATCAGCCAGGCTTAATTTGCAGCTTTGAATCTTACAGCTATCGTCTCCTGGTTTTAGGCCAAAGACTGCCCAAATTCTTGTTTTGCATTGATGATGCTAAATTACCAGTCTGGTCATTTTGAAAGGAAGCTGGTAATCGAAAGTGCAGCATGATGGACGATCGCTGGATAATTGGGTGTATCTTTTTGCATTGCATTGTACTTCGCTGTACTAATGATTTAATGCCCACAGAATAGACTGAATGTGTGTTGTCTTTACAGGACCACATCCAATCCCAAAGAGTGGTATAGACGGCATTGAAGTCTCTGGGACCAGTACAGTACCTACATTGCCACCTCCAGGATTAAGGCCCCCACCTTTACCTCAGTATCCACCATATGTGACTTCAGAATGTAAGTAGTCATCCTCTTATTTATAAGCCAGGATAAAAATAATTTTATGATTGTCTCCAGTATGTGCATATGTTTTTAACTAGTAATACTGGTGTATTGATATTTATCTTGCCATAATGAAGCTCTAAATTTGTCAGTCTTTCTGCCTATTGTTAATTTATCAAAATTATACACTTCAACTTTCTTACTGAGATTTTCAATGTTTTATGTTTTTATATTTGGTTTAATTTTTTGACTGGGCTGTTAGTACTCCTATGGTTGTGTGCATGCACATCAAACATACCTTTTGTTGAATTTGCAGCTTCACTGAATTTTCATCATGGCAGTATTCGGCTGAAATCAACAGATTTCAACTATGCAGTCAGAAGCAGGAGGCTGACCTGCCTTCAAAGTGCGGGTTTGAAGGCAGGTCCACTGTCAAAATAGCAAAGATTGACCGGGTAGGAAACCTGCTGTCAACTCGCCTCCACGCGAGTCTCTCGGGTGTCTGGTCTGTCTGCCCAGAACTGACCCGAGACCAAGCGGCGGGGGAGACAATTTAGATCATTAAATGGCTTGTTAACAGCCAATTTAATGCTATTTTGAGCCTACCTTATAATTTTACATGCTCCCCCACGAGTTACCCGCTGCTCGGGGAACACGTCAGCTCACCCTGGCGTGAGTTGAGTCTGCTTTAATTTATCTGATAACCTGACAGCTGCAGAAGTGCTATAAAGGATACCATGTTGCAGCTGTTCAGTTTCAGAGCTATGAAACTGTTGTTTACTGCATTTGTAAGACATATAGGGGGAAAAATTTTGTTGGTTTGTGCCTCCCGTTAGCGCCTTAAGAGGGCGCTAATGGGGCGCAAAGCAACTAGCGCCCGTGTACGGCGATGTTTGCGCCACTCACGAAATTAACTAGACATTTTGCGGCAGCGCAAAAGACTACCGCCACGATCTCCTGCGCCGGCAGATCGTGACGTCAGTCGAGTGTGCAACGTCCCGGTCACGCCCCGGACTGGATATTGAATGGCGCCCCCTGCCTTACCGCCTGCCGCTAGCAACGACAGGTTGAGGGGAGCATTTTGCAGTCAGAAAGGGACTGGGGGAGCGCTATTTAAAGGCGACCGCTTCCTGCCTTTTTTTGTTGGTGACATTTTTGCACCACGCATTCTGAGAGAGAGAGAGACTTCTGGAGAGATTCAACGCTGTGTGAAGGAGTTTTGGGTACTGAGCAGCACTTTTCAGGTTCATTTTGGTTTGCCCTTCCTTGTATCTATTTAGAAGAGACTGTGGGGGCTGCACTCTGAGCTCTTTCCCTGGGCCTCTCCATTGTTCTTTCCAGCAGATTTGATGTACATGTCTCTCCAGGCCGAGATTCAAGGCCGCAATGAGCAGGATGTGGATGGAGAGCAAAATCAACCCTCCCCTTTAAGAACTGGCTGGCGCCATTGTGTCTGTGTTCCATTGCTGACTGGCATCACATGAGCTTCGCCAGCGCTCTGAGGTAGCGTTTTGCGCCTTAAGATAGGTGTGTAGCGCCTGATTTAGTGCTCCAATCACCTCCAGGGGCGATAAAAGTCAAGTTTGCAGTTGGAGGCGATAATTAGCGCCAGGCGCTAATTGCGCCCCAAATGGGGCGATACTGAATTTCTCCTCCATAGAGCTTTCTGTAGCTTGCAAGTGTTTAGAACCAACTCTATATCCAGTGGCACCTCATTGGAACAACCTCTCTCACCATTGACGAATCGCTTCTGTCATCTCAACTGCAGCTGCCATCTATTCCAGCAACATCGCTTCCCTTGGAAAAAATCACAACATGGTCCTCTGAATCTTTCCATGATCAGCCCCAACACCAACATCACCAACAACAACACCAACCTTCTCCGCCATCACCTGATGCTGCACAGGACACAGGGCATCAGCACCTGACAATGTTGCTGGCCGGGAGGCCAACGATGGCATCACCATGGCCAGATTTACTTCACTTGACGCTGTACACCCTGGCTGCCACATGATGCGCAAGGTTGACACCATCCCACACCAACACCATGAAGCATCCCTATAATGTCCAAGCCATTCCTTTCACACTCATCACAATAGCAGGGGGAAGGGGAGGGAGTTATGTCTCAACATTCACTGGAACGCACGAAGTCACTTCTCAAGGTGCGCACAGATCTGTCCAATAAGGTGAAGTGTTGAAAATACAGATTTCAATGTTTGACAACACATCAACAGAAACTTCACATGGACATTGGCTAAACCTCTCAAGTGCCTACCCTTATGTGTTAATAGTTGGTATGCTTGCAGTAGGATGCCTGTGAGGGGTGGCTAGTGAGATGAGGAAGTGATAATGTAGATAGAGAGGGATGGGCGGAGGTGCAAGGTAAGTTGGTGTGAGTAAAGATGTGCAGGAGTAGGGTATGTGATGAGTGGCATAGCAGGGTGAGTTTGAGTGTGGCTTTGCAGTAACATTTCGTGATCTACAAAGATCATTGAAAGGTTTGCGCCACTGCAACCAGGGACTCCGGACGACATCCCTGCTTGTGTCCTCCTGTGCAATGTGCAACCAGGCTGCGTTGATCTCCTCGGGAGGTCTCTTCCGCCCATGGGAAGGGAAGAGAATCTCCCTGTGTGGTGTGACTCCCTCCATAAGCATATGGAGGGAGTCATGTGTGAGCCTGGGTGCAGACGTGCACCATTGTGCAGTGCTTGTCAGTGTTTGCAGCACCTCAATGCTGCAGAACACCGACAGCACAACTGTCAAAATCACTGTGGCCGTGGTCCCTTTAAGGAAATGATGTCATCAGAGCCGCTTCCTTTTAATTGGCCAGGGACCCCGCAGGGCGGGCTTAACAAGGCCAATCTACGGAAAATAATTTTCAGAGAGCAGCTGCAGACTGGAGCGGGACCGGAACCCGCCAACCAGTTCTCCCGCCGCCATCCCGCCTCAGCAGGGAAAATCCAGCCCAGGGTGTCATCATTCAATCAGACAACTTTCAGGAGTTTACTAAAAGAGTGACATCTATAGCTCCAGAATTCATTCCGATTTAGTTGTGGCTGAAAAGTGCTTTTGACTCTTTCCAACAGAGCTACGATATTAGTGTCAGAAATGTAAGGCTATCCACTGTAGCCTTTATTCTTTCAATATAGTTCGGACGACATACAGAAATGAATACTCAGTCATCCAATGGGGGAAAAAATGTGGCACGATCCTTTGAAGGGCTATAATCCTTTGCATTTGTATAACTCCTCTCATGACCTAAAGCATTTTACAGCTAATGAAGTACTTTTGAAGTGAAGTCGCTATTGTAATGCAATAACAACTTGCATTTATATGGTGCATTTAACATGGTAAAACATCCCAAGGCGCTTCACAGGAGCGTTATCAAACAAAATTTGACACCGAGCCACACAAGGAGATATTCGGACAGGTGACCAAAAGCTTGGTTAAAGAGGTAGGTTTTAAGGAGCGTTTTGGAGGAGAGAGGCGGAAAGGTTTAGGGAGGGAATTCCAGAGCTTAAGGCCTAGGCAGCTGAAGTTATGGCCGCCATTGGTGGAGCGATGAAAATCGGGAATGCACAAGAGGTCAGAATTGGAGGAGTGCAGAAATCTTGGAGGGTTGTAGAGGCAAGGCGATGAGGGATTTAAAAGCAAGGGTGAGAATTTTAAAATGCAGGGAAACATGGCAGCGCACAGTAAGGTCCCACAACCAGCAGTGAGATAAATGACTGGACATTTTATTTTACTGATGTTGGTTGAATGTGTGTCATGACACCGGAAGAGCTCCCCTGCTGTTCTTTCGAATAGTACTGTGGGATTTTTAAAAAATCTGTGAGGGCTCTCATCCGAAGGACGGCACCTCCGATATTTTAGTGCTCCCTCAGTACTGAAGTGTTAGCCTAGATTATGCTCGCAAGTCTCCGAAGTCCTGAAGTGAATCTTCTACTAATGATTTTCTGACTTAGAGGCAAGAGTGCTACTAATGGAACAAGCTGACACCCAAGGTAAACAAACGGAGAGAAAAATAAACGGGGAAGAACAAGGATGGTGATAATGTAAACAAGGCACAGCATATTTTTGCAGTCTTATCTGTACCAGAGTCCATACAGGAAACTTTCTGATATCCGGCACTGACGGGACCGAGCTGGTGCCGTAACATCAAAAGTGCCGGACATACCAGAGTTAATGTTTAAACATACGGAACCGAGAAGCTCCGTGTGAATCAACAAACCCACAGCTTCAAAACAGTCGTCTGCAGCTGCAAGCGTCTGTAGCTGAAGCTGTTGCTACAGCTACAGACCTTGAAGTGCTTGACTGGGGGGGAAAAAAAAGCAACGAGAACTAAAAAAAATATAGAAAACGGCTCCTGATTTTTGCTGTTAGATCGAGTATTCCGGACATATAACCTCTGGATAAACCAAAGTTTCCTGTAGTTGGTAGGGCATGAGAGGCTATAAGAATAGGAGCCTGGCTTAGAATATGTTTAAGAACTACTGCTACTAGAATTTGAAGCAAGGTTGCGTTATTGAAGACACTAACTTTCAGAAAAGACCTTAAACCCATGCCCCATCTGCCGGTTCATGTGGCACTATTTGAAGAAGAGCAGAACAGTTTTCCCAGTGTCCTGGCTAATATTTATCCCTCAGCACCAGCAAAACAGATTAACTGTTTATTTATCTCATTGCTGTTTGTGGAACCTTGCTCTGCACAAATTGGCTGCCGCCAGCTGTGACTCCACTTCATAAATAATTCTTCATCTGTGAAGTGCTCTGTGATGTCTTGAGGACATGTGTTTGACTTGTCACCTTGACTGACGCTGATGCTTAGCTACCTCTGTTATATTCACTTTGTTTTCTCTTCTTCATGTTTTATTTTCATGCTACAGGAAACGTTGGTTTATCCGGAGGTTATATGTCCGGAATACTCGATCTAACGGCAAAAATCAGGAGCCGTTTTCTATATGTTTTTTTAGTTCTCGTTGCTTTTTTTTTCCCCAGTCAAGCACTGCAAGGTCTGTAGCTATAACAACAGCTTCAGCTACAGACGCTTGCAGCTGCAGCCGACTGTTTTGAAGCTAAGCAACAGGGTTTGTTGATTCACACGGAGCTTCTCAGTTCCGTATGTTTAAACATTAACTCTGGTATGTCCGGCACTTTTGATGTTACGGCACCAGCTCAGTCCCGTCAGTGCCGGATATCAGAAAGTTTCCTGTATTTGTTTTCTCCTTCATTTCTCGTTTTCTCACTCTTCATCTTCCTCACCACCTTGCACTTCCTTACTTCCTTCTTGATCTTTTCATTGTTTTTAATCTCTCTCCCCTGTTTTCTCTGCAACATTTTCCACCCATTATATCCACTTTTCGTGTTACTGCATGTGGGGAAGTGGACATGAAAAGGGGGTTGAGTAGATTGGTGGTAGCTGGTGCCAGTGAATGGGGAGTGAGAGTAGAATGGGGAGTGGTAACTGCATCAGAATAGAAGAACCAACCATGGAGGTGGAAAGCTGGGAGGGAAGTGGGAGAGTCATGTAGGAGCTGTGCCCCTTTCTGCGAGCAGCTTGGAGAGGACGTGTCCTCCACAGTTGGCGAAACACGGCTTTATGGTAACTTGGGGTTCCCAACTCTCCTGCTTTCGGCAGGAGTCTACCGGAATAGGCGGTTGGTCTCCCGAGCGGTGCTGCTGGCGACTCTGGAGAAACGGTTCTTGTACGCATGGTTCTCACACCCGCAGTACCCCAGTTGTCGTGGCTTGCAACCAGACCGCGTTGTCCGAGTCCTTCTGGTCTCCCTGCTATTTGGAACTCACCGGATGTAAGGATGACTACAGCGGGGCCAGTGAAAATCACCTGCAAACTCCGTGAGTCTTGGGGAGGGAGAGAGAGAAACACAAACTGGGGGAGGGAGAGTGAGAAACACAAACTGGGGGAGGGAGAGAGAGAAACACAAACTGGGGGAGGGAGAGAGAGAAACACAAACTGGGGGAGGGAGAGAGAGAAACACAAACTGGGGGAGGAAGGGGGAGAAACACAAATAGGGTGGGAGAGAGAGAAACACAAATAGGGTGGGAGAGAGAAACACAAATAGGGTGGGAGAGTCCATGTTGGCCTGTGATGTGCACTGTTGTATAATGTGTTTTATTACAGCAGTCAGGTGGCTTTAGTGCTTCTCTCTTGAGGACTGAGCCTCACCTCCCTGAAGCTGGACTTCAGCAGTGGGGTGTGGGAGTCAGTGAATTTAATTAGGTTTTGTTTTGGCGTTAATTATTATTTTTATAACTTGCTGTATATTGTAAAAAGTCATAAAATTGTACAAAAACTTCAGTTAGAAGTTACTTATATCAATGATTTTGTTGAATCATTAGCATTTAGTTGGTGTTTCTCATTGCGGTTGATACTGTAGAAACATCACAGATGTAGTTTTTATTTGAACATTACTTATTCTTAAACCTTCCTTTTCTTTTGTGTTCTTTCTTTGATATATAAATTATGTTATTCATCTCATTCTAAAACATTGGCCCTGAATTTGCAGTTGGAGGTTTCCTGCGGGCAAATGCCTCCGATCTGCAAATAAAATGCCCGGGTACCTGGTGGTCCCAGACGCACGGAGATCTGCGGTCCTGGGCCTCTTCGGGTACCCGCGGGTCAAGGCCCACGTATCCCAGGGGTGCAGACGGTTCGCAAGCACCCCTGGGATCATGTGGGCCGGCCCAACTAATGAAAGAAGTGATCCCCATTGCTTATAGAGATTCCGTATGTACGGAAACCTCATAAGCATGAATGGGAATATCCCAAAAAATACATGTACACATCAAATAAATTAAAAAATATATTTATAAAATTAATTAAAATGCCATTTAATTAAATATTTATAACAATTTCAACTTTTTGAAAAATAAATTTAAATGTTTTAAAGGGGCTAAAAATAGCCATAGTTTATTGCACAGGTTTTTATTGTATAAATGATTGAAAAAAAATTATTTTAATGTTTTTTTAAACTCTTATGCCAGGCTTAAGAATTTCACAGGCATTCACTGGGCAGAAGTCCGCCCACAGATGCCCTTTTCCCGGGGATATGTTGGATCTGTCAAGAAGATTCTTAACAGATCGCAAGTTCCGGGTTTTCGCGCATGCGCTTCGCATGAGACATTTAACTGAGGTAAACACAATAACATTTCCAAACAGTGGGCAAATGTCACGTGATCAAAGGCCATGTGATCAAATCTCCAGGAATACATTGGTTCAGAAATTCGGATCGGAGGCTTTCCGCGGGTGTAAGCCTCCGACCTGCATTTACCTTGCGCGCCGGCCGTTGAGCTGTGGGCCCACGTGGAATTCCGATCCTGGGCTTGCTCCAGCTGCCAGCGTGCAGTGCTTGTGTATCCCAGGGGCGCAGTTAGTTCGATGCGTCCCCTGGGATCACATGGGCCATGGGGAGCCAATCGGAGCAGGGAATGCTCCATTCATAAGTTTGACAGGAAGAGCTGTCAAAACTTATAAATACTACGGGCCCCAAAACATCACTAAATCTTCAAATAATTTTTTTTTAAATCACATTTTTAAAAGAAACTATAAATTACATGAAATAACTATTTTAAACAATAATTTAAATTTTTGAAAAAAATAATTTTATTTCCTAACGGGGCTAAAAATAAACTTGCCTTGCTTTAAAGTATTTATAATTAATAAACCTGTGGAAAAAATGTTTTAATTTTAATTAATTCACCACTTACCTTGTAAAAAGCAGGCCTTACGCCTGCTTTTTAAATGTGTAAATTCTGGAGACGTAACCTCCCGGGAAAACATGTTTTAAAAAAAAAAAAAACACAAGTTCGATGCGCATGCGCAGCCTTTCCCGCGCACACGTACGACCTCCTAACCCCTGCTTTCAGGGGAACGAAAGTGCCAGTTTCCCGAGCATGCGCAGTGCATGCAGGAAACCGGCATTTCCATTGGGCCTACGGGTGAGTACCCCGTGCGTACTCACCCGTGGAGACCCAAATTTCTGGGCCATTAATAAACCAGAATTGGCAACCCTATGGTAACTGATGGCTTGTCCAACTGATGAGTCTTCAGTGAGGACAGGCAAGTGTGAATGCCACTTGTGTACCTTGCATATCATATGGGAGGACCCAACTTTTGGGTTCTAATGTTATAGAAAAACCTACTGACTGCACTGTTACAGATGGGAGTGGAGCTGTGCAGTTGGGAGACTTGCCTACAACATTGGAAATTGACACTGGTGATCCACTGGCAGCCTCTTGGATAGATTGGAAAAACTCTTGTTATATACTTGAGGCTGGTATTTCATCTCCTAACCCCGAGAGTTTAGGAATTCAGTGGTGTATCACTTGTTGGGTTGCTCAATTCACTTACTAACATATTTGATGTGCAACCTTGACAGTGGCTTACCCCTAATTACTGTGTCCTATGATTAATGTGAATGAAGCATCAGTTGTTTATCACCATTTTTGACTTCTACAACACCTAAATCATCTCATTAGGGAAGTGTGCATAGTGGAGTATTCCATCGCAGTTATTCATATTGCTCTCTCTGTCAGTAGATGTGTTTCTTGAGTTTCTCTGTTGTTTCCTTCCCTTCCTCCTTATGTAAGTCAGGGGTAGCTGAGAATCAGGGCTTCAATTCAAACACATCTCCTCCATGTCCAGTGCTGTACTGATACAGCTACTGAGCTGTCGGGTTTTCCTTTCTCATGCAATTTTTCACGTGATATTCTTTCATCTTTTAATTTCTTTCTGTTGCTCATCTTTCTCCCTGCACTTTGATTGATTTATAAATCATCTCACTCCTTGGCAAGGCTTCTCACTAGAATTGGAGCATTTACTGACAATAGGAAAATCTAGCCTTGTACATCTCCCCTACCTGGTTTTGAAATTCTGGAGGGGCATTAATGTAGGTTTATAGATAGCAGTTGTCTTTATGGCTGCAGGGGTAATGCTAGGAAACTATTTTTGTGGCAATAATTTGAGAAATAAATAGAAGGAAGCCCCACCCCAATTCTGCATTATTCAGTTTCTTCCTTATTGTGCTCCCATCTATTACGATCTCACTTAGCGAGTGGCTTTGTTACAGAAACAATAATAGATACCATGGGGTGATTGTGAGATAGTAACCTCACAGGTAGTTCAGGTGACTTCGTAGATCACAGGGTTGTGGTTAAGCATTTTATGTAATTTGAACCTTAAGGTGGGATTGCAGTCTTGAAATCTCTCTGTTGTATCAGCTTTTTAAAAAGTAGTGCATAGTATGGAGTTCATGGGGCATTCTGCATCTCTTGCTTCTCTTGCTTAATACCCAGCATTAGGTAGCATGGTATAGATGGTTTGTGCATTTTGTTATTTGTGCTTAATAACTTGAAAATTTAAAGACTAAAATGTGTTGTAATCACTGCAAGCAGACAATCCTGGCTGATTATCCTCTGCCTCATAGGTTCTCTGTACTCCTTCCAATAAGTATATATCTTTCCTATAATATGGAAACCAAAAATTGAACTTCAGATCTGGGGCCTCATCAGGACCAGATACAACTTCAATGTCAATCGCATCTCCTTAGACTTACAAATCACATCTTTTAGCCGTCTTCCCAAAAGTAATTTTGCCAAATTTCTCCCCATCTCTTCTGAAGGTGTCCTTTCTGGGGTGCAGTTTCACAGATACTGCTTGCATGCTGCCACCTCACCCCAGTGGCCATTTTAGAAACAGAAAAATAGAAGATAGGAGCAGGAGTAGGCCATTCGGCCCCTCAAACCTGTTCCGCCATTTAATGAGATCATGGCTGATCATCCAAATTCAGTACCCTGTCCCTGCTTTCTCCCCATATCCCTTGATCCCTTTAGCCTTAAGAAATATATCTAACTCCTTCTTGAATATATTTCATGAATTTGCCTCAACTGCCTTCTGTGGTAGAGAATTCCACAGGTTCACCACGAGAAATTCCTCCTCATCTCTGTCCTAAATGGCTTACCCCTTATCCTTAGACTGTGACCTCTGGTTCTGGACCCCCCTGTCATCGGGAACATCCTTCCTGCATCTAGTCTGTCTACTCCTGTTAGAATTTTATAAGTTTCAATGAGATCCCCTCTCATTCTTCTAAAAGCGAATACAAGCCCAATCGACCCAATCTCTCCTCATACGTCATTCCTGCTACCCCAGGTGTCAGTCTGGTTAATCTTCGCTGCACTCTCTCCATGGCAAAAACATCCTTCCTCAGATAAGGCGACCAAAACTGCACACAATACTCAAGGTGTGGTCTCACCAAGGCCCTGTACAACTGCAGCAAGACATCCTTGCTCCTGTACTCGAATCCTCTCGCTATGAAGGCCAACATACCATTTGCCTTCTTAACCACCTGCATGCTTACCTTCAGCGACTGGTGCACAAGGACACCCAGGTCTCGTTGCACTTCCCCTTTTCCCAATCTATTGCCGTTCAGATAATAATCTGTCTTCCTGTTTTTGCCACCGAAGTGGATAACCTTGCATTTATCCACATTATGCTGCATTTGCCATGCATCTGCCCAATCACCCAACCTGTCCAAATCATACTGGAGTTTCTCTACATCCTCCTCACAGCACACACGCCCACCCAGCTTTGTGTCATCTGCAAACTTGGAGATATTACATCTAGTTCCCTCGCCTACATATATATATTGGGGTCCTAGCACCAATCCCTGCGGTACCCCACTAGTCACTGCCTGGCACTCGGAAAAAGACCCGTTTATTCCAACTCTTTGCTTCCTGCCTGCCAACCAGTTCTCTATCCAAGACAGTACCTTACCTCCAATCCCATGTGCTTTAACTTTGCACGCTAATCTGTTATGCGGGACCTTATCGAAAGCCTTCTGAAAGTCCAAATACACCACATCCACTGGTTCGCCCTTATCTATTCTACCAGTTACATCCTCAAAAAATCCCAGTAGATTAGTCGAGCATGATTTACCTTTTGTAAATCCATGTTGACTTTGTCCGATCCTGTCACTGTTTTCCAAGTGCTCTGCTATTACATCTTTTATAATGGAGTCTAGCATTTTCCCCACTACTGATGTCAGACTTACTGGTCTATAATTCCCCATTTTCTCTCTACCTCCTTTTTTAAATAGTGGGGTTACATTAACTATCCTCCAATCCTTGGGAACTGTTCCAGAGTCTATAGAATTTTGGAAGATGGCCAGCAATGCATCTACTATTTCTAGGGCCACTTCCTTAAATACCCTAGGATGTAGATTATCCGGCCCTGGGGATTTATCGGCCTTCAATCCCGTCAATTTCCCTAACACCATTTCTCTACAAATACTGATTTCATTCAATTCCTCCCTCTCATTAGACCCTATGTTCCCCGACATCTCTGGGAGGTTATTTGTGTCCTCCTTTGTGAAGACAGAACCAAAGTATGTATTTAATTGGTCCGCCATTTCTTTGTTCCCCATTATAAATTCCCCTGATTCTGACTGCAAGGGACCTATGCTTGACTTCACCAATCTTTTTCTCTTCACATATCTATAGAAGCTTTTACAGTCAGTTTTTATGTTCCCTGCAAGCTTTCTCTCATATTCTATTTTCCCCCTCTTAATTAATCCCTTTGTCCTCTGCTGAATCCTAAACTGCTCCCAATCCTCCGGTTTGCTGCTTTTTCTGGCCAAATTATATGTCCTCTCCTTGGATTTTATGCTATCCCTAATTTCTCTTGTTAGCCACGGTTGAGTCACCTTTTTTGTTTTATTTTTATGCCAAACAGGGATGAACAAATTCTGTAGTTCATCCATACGATCTTTAAATGTTTGCCATTGCCTATCCCCCGTAAACCCTTTAAGTAATGTTCCCCAATCCATCCTAGCCAACTCCGTGCCTCATACCATCGTAGTTTCCTTTATTTAAATTCAGGACCCTAGTCTCTGAGTCAACTATTTCACTCTCCATCTTAATGAAGAATTCTATCATATTATGATCGCTGCTCCCCAAGGGGCCTCGCATAACAAGATTGCTAATCAATCCTTTCTTATTACATAATACCCAGTCTAAGATGGCCTGATCTCTAGTTGGTTCCTCGACATATTGGTCCAGGAAACCATCCCGTTTACACTCTAGGAATTCCTCCCGCACAGTATTGTTACTAATTTGGTTAGCCCAATCTATATATAGATTAAAGTTACTCGTGATAACTGCTGTGCCCTTATTGCACGCGTCTCTAATTTCCTGTTTAATGCCATCCCCAACCTCAGCATTACTGTTTGGGGGTCTGTATACAACTCCCACTAACGTTTTCTGCCCCTTGGTATTTCTCAGCTCTGCCCATACAGATTCCACATCATCAGAGCTAATTTGTGATCCTTGTTAGTGAGTGTCAGCATGCTACTTGTGGAGGTATCATAGTCAAACCTGATGTCATAGAGTCATAGAGTCATAGAGTTTTACAGCACAGAAAGAGGCCCTTCGGCCCATCGTGTCTGCGCCGCCCATCCATCCCTGTCCAGTCTAATCCCATTTTCCAGCATTTGGTCCATAGCCTTGTATGCAATGGCATTTCAAGTGCTCATCCAAATGCTTCTTGAATGTTGTGAGGGTTCCTGCCTCTACCACCCTTTCAGGCATTGAGTTCCACATTCCAACCACCCTCTGGGTGAAAAAGTTCCTCCTCAAATCCCCTCTAAATCTCCTGCCCCTTACCCTGAATCTATGCCCCCTTGTTATTGACCCCCCTACTAAGGGGAAAAGTTCCTCTTTGTCTACCCTATCTATGCCCCTCATCATTTTGTACACCTCAATCAGGTCCCCCCTCAGCCTTCTTTGCTCCAAGGAAAACAACCCCAGCCTGTCCAGCCTCTCTTCATAGCTGAGGCGCTCCATCCCAGGTAACATCCTGGTGAATCTTCTCTGCACCCTCTCCAAAGCAATCACATCCTTCCTATAGTGAGGCGACCAGAACTGCACACAGTACTCCAGCTGTAGCCTCACCAGCGTTTTGTACAGCTCCATCATAACCTCCCTGCTCTTATATTCTATGCCTCGGCTAATGAAGGCAAGTATCCCATATGCCTTTTTAACCACCTTATCTACCTGTTCCGCTGCCTTCAGGGATCTATGTACATGTACACCAAGGTCCCTCTGACCCTCTGTACTTCCTAGGGTCCTACCACTCATTGTGTATTCCCTTGCCTTATTTGTCCATCCAAAATGCATCACCTCGCACTTTTCAGGGTTAAATTCCATTTGCCACTTTTCCGCCCATCTGACCAACCCATTTATATCGTCCTGTAGCCTGAGGCTTTCCTCCTCACAATGTACCACCCCACCAATTTTCGTGTCATCTGCGAACTTACTGATCATACCTTTTACATTCTCATCCAAATCATTTATGTAGATCACAAACAACAAGGGACCCAGCACCGATCCCTGAGGTACCCCACTGGACACAGGCTTCCAGTCACAAAAGCAACCTTCGACCATCACCCTCTGCCTCCTGCCACTCAGCCAGTTTATGATCCAACGCGCCAAGGCACCCTGGATCCCATGGGCTCTTACCTTCTTGACCAGTCTCCTATGTGGGACTTTGTCAAAAGCTTTACTGAAGTCCATGTAAACCACATCCACAGCATTTCCCTCATCCACCCCCCTAGTCACCCCCTCGAAAAATTCAATCAGATTTGTCAGACATGATTTACCCTTGACAAAGCCATGCTGACTATCCCCGATTAATCCTTGCCTCTCCAAGTGGAGACTAATTTTGTCCCTCAGAATTTTTTCCAATAATTTCCCTACCACAGATGTTAGGCTCACTGGCCTGTAATTCCCTGGTTTATCCCTGCTACCCTTCTTGAATAATGGTACTACGTTAGCTGTTCTCCAGTCCTCTGGTACATCCCCTGTGGCCAGAGAGGTTCTGAAAATTTGTGTCAGAGCCCCTGCAATCTCCTCCTTTGCCTCCCACAGCAACCTGGGATACATCTCGTCTGGGCCTGGGGATTTATCCACTTTTTGGCCTGCTAAAACCGCTAGCACCTCCTCCCTCTCGATGCTAATATGTTCAAGTATGTCACAGCCCCCTTGCCCGATTTCTATGTCTGCATCGTCTTTCTCCATAGTGAACACAGATGCAAAAAATTCATTTAAAACCCCGCCTACATCATCTGGCTCTACACACAGATTGCCACTTTGGTCCCTAATGGGCCCTACCCTTTCCCTGGTTATCCTCTTGCCCTTAATATACTTATAAAACATCTTAGGATTTTCCTTTATTTTGCTCGCCAGTGTTATTTCATGGCCCCTCCTCGCCCTCCTAATTTCTTTTTTAAGTATGCCCCTGCATTTTTTATACTCCTCTAGGGCTTCTTCCGTCTTTAGTCTTTTGTAACTGCCAAAAGCCCCCCTTTTATTTCTAATGCATTTTTGTATATCCCTTGTCATCCAAGGTTCCCTTTGCTTGTTGGTCCCACCCTTGACCTTTACAGGAACATGTTGGCGTTGTACTCTCTCTATTTCCCTTCTGAAAGTCTCCCACTGTTTTGATGCGGATTTTCCTATAAGTAGCTGCTCCCAGTCCAATTTGGCCAGATCCTGCCTTATCATATTAAAATCGGCCTTCCCCCAATTTAGAACCCTTATTTCCGGGCCGTCTTTGTCTTTTTCCATGACCACCTTAAATCTCACCGAATTGTGGTCACTGTCGCCAAAATGCTCTCCTACTGACACTTCCACCACTTGCCCGGCTACATTCCCCAGAATTAGGTCCAGTACCGCCCCCTCTCTTGTAGGACTTTCTACATGTTGGCTCAAAAAGCTCTCCTGGATGCACTTTAAGAATTCTGCACCCTCTAAGCCTTTCACACTCTGACTATCCCAATTTATATTGGGGAAGTTGAAATCCCCCACTATTATTACCCTATTATTTTCGCACTTTTCTGAGATTTGCCTACATATCTGTTCCTCTATCTCCCCCTGACTGTTTGGGGGCCTATAGTACACTCCCAGCAAAGTGCTTGCCCCCTTTTTGTTTTTAAGTTCTACCCATATGGCCTCATTAGAGGAACCCGCTAATATATCATCCCTCCTTACAGCAGTAATTGACTCCTTAATTAATATTGCAACACCCCCTCCCCTTTTACACCCCCCTCTGTCTCGCCTGAAGATTCTATACCCCGGAATATTGAGCTGCCAGTCCTGACCCTCCCTCAACCATGTCTCCGTGATAGCAACAATATCGTACTCCCATGTGTTCAACAACAACTTCAGTTCATCCACCTTATTTGCAAGACTCCTTGCATTAAAATAAATGCCTTCCAGCCCTGCCATATTCTCTTTTGCCTTCACATATTTGCTTTGCCTTCCCAGCTGACTTGTTTTTCCCTCTGTATTTGGCTGTAAATCACCCCCTACTATAGCTCCACTCTGTACCCCATCCCCCTGCCAAGTTAGTTTAAACCCCCCCCAGCAGTGCTAGCAAACCTCCCCGCAAGGATATTGGTTCCTCTCTGGTTCAGGTGTAAACCGTCCGACTTGTACAAGTCCCACCTTTCCCAGAAGCAGACCCAGTGATCCAGGAAACTAAAGCCCTCCCCCCTGCACCATCCCTTTAGCCACGCATTCATCTGTTCTATCTTCCTATTCCTATACTTACTAGCACGTGGCACCGGGAGTAATCCAGAGATTACAACCCTTGAGGTCCTGCTCTTTAATCCTTCACCTAGCTCCCTAAATTCTTGCTGCAGGACCTCATCCCTCTTTTTACCTATGTCGTTGGTACCAATGTGGACCACGACCACTGGCTGTTCACCCTCCCCCTCCAGAATGCCCTGCAGCCGCTCAGTGACATCCTTGACCCTGGCACCAGGGAGGCAACAAACCATCCTGGATTCACGTCTACGGCCACAGAAACGCCTATCTGTTCCCCTTACTATAGAATCCCCTACCACTATTGCTCTCCCACTCTTTTTCCCCCCTTCCTGGGCAGCAGGAGCACCGCCAGTGCCAGGAAGTTGGCTGCTGCTGCCTTCCCCTGGTGAGTCATCCCCCTCAACAGTATCCAAAGCGGTATACTTGTTTGAAAGGGGGATGTCCGCAGGGGTTCCCTGCACTACCTGCCTGCCTTTGTTGCTCCGCCTGATGGTCACCCCCTGTGCTGCCCTACCCTGAGGCGTGAACAACTCGCTAAACGTGCTATCCACGAGCCTCTCAGCATCGCGTGTGCTCCAAAATTCATCCACCCGCAGCTCGAGCGCCACAATGCGGTCTACAAGTAGCTGCAGCTGGATGCATTTCCCGCACACATGGTCGCCAGGGACACTGGCAGCGTCCCTGATTTCCCACATAGAGCAGGAGGAGCAGAACACGGGTCTGAGCTCTCCTGCCATGACTTACTCCTTTAATTAATCTAAAAATTTATTCAATACCCCAGTTACAGGTATACTCTAGGGCGCTTTATTTACCAACTGTCCTCACCACAACAGAGCCCCTAGAAATTTAACACCACAGAATTCAAGCTTGCAATGAAAAGAGAGAAATACTCACCAACCAATCACTTACCTGCTCCCTGGTGACGTCACACCCCGATTACTTTTTACCTCCCTGCAACTACCGAGCTCACAGACTGGATGTGGTCATCAACTAACAAACATGCATGAACACTTTCCAGCAAGGATCCCAGGAAAACAATCTGGAGCAAGAACTCTGGCTCATTTTTTCTTTTCCCGCCCCGGGCACTGAGGTAGATTTTCGCATCTATACCATCAACCTGGTTGAGATCATCTAATTCAGCACAGACCAGGGGTTAAATCTCAGACCTCCTTGTTCTGTATAGCTTGCTTACTCACTGCCTTAACCAGCTGAGCTATCTGGGTGCAGTCTTCAGATTTTTTAAAATTAAATTACTGAAATGTTTCACTGTTTGCATGTATATAAAATATGAGGGTGTTGTTTGTGTACATTAACTTAAGATATTTATGAGACATTAATTTTCCCTCTTGTTTGACAGCAGCAAAATGTTTTAACTGTTGCATTGAATCACTCATTACAATTTTCGATCTCACCAGCAACCATGGCACGCGATATAGTTTGGTTCCAGTTTCTTTAAGCTTGACTTTTAAAAATGTATTTGAGTACAGTACAGTACGGCCAAATTCCTAACTTTATTGCTGTGTCCACTTGGGTTCACTAAAAGATGTTGATGAGGCATTTCTATTTCAGATAACTATGAGCCTGACGGGTACAATCCTGAGGCTCCCAGTATTACTGGTGGTGCCAGGCCTCAATATCGACACTACATCCCACGAGTTCAGACTGAGCGTCCTAATCTGATTGGGTTAACGTCCAGCACCATGGATGGTCCTTCACGAGGTAAAAGATGCTGTGACTGTTTGTAGCCAGCAGTTAGCAAGTGGTCTTCAGTTATTAGTAGAACTTATTATTTACAAAGTGCTGTTGGTTCAGAGTTTATGTTACAATGCAGGAGTTATCAAGGATTGAAATTTTTAACCAGTTCAGTATTAAACATGTCTACGGCTTACTTGAGCAGATTCCTTGCATTTGTATTGTGTTTAATTTAAAAATGTAATGGTAGGAACACTGTTGGAATGCTTTTGGCTGTTTCTCGTGTCTGATAATGGAGGTAATGCTAAGGTGGATCTAAATGATTTTCTTGCAAAAACAATTTTTGAGTATGAATATTACATAGAAGTTCTTCCAAAAATGTTAATTCAAATACCTAATTGGTCAAATAGAAAACCAGAAATTTCTAGTTCAAGAGAATGAAGTTCAGTGAGTTGAGCTTGCAGTTAGTGTAATTCATTTGAATAGGGAAAAATACACCTGGAGCATGTTTGAATCTCTCTAACTCGAGTCGCTAATGGGAAAACATAATTTAAAGGGTGAATCCATGTTTGGGGAGTCTGCATTTAGCGATTCTACACTGCCAAGTCATACTATAATCTACTAAATCCAGTGGTATAAAGCTTGAGCTATTGGGTTACGCAACTCACTTAGAAGTTAATTTGACATTGAATTTAGGATTCCACTTGGTTACTATGTCCTTACTGATTAATGGGATTGAAACATGAGCTACTATTGTTTTAAATTCAAAAACATGCATTTAGAAAGGGGTGAGTAAACATTTTATATATTTATAGTCACATATTGGGTTAGCTGGTAGTTCAATGATTTATTGGTACACTCTCAACTTGAAGGTTTTGAATTCAGGTCTGAATGCTGTTTGCTGTTGAAACTTACCTGACTTGGCTTGGTTAATTTTTTAAGTTTTTGACCGAATACTGAGAACAATTTTAAACGAGCAAAGTACTTCACTTCTATTATCTATCCTTGGCCCCCTCCTATTTCTCATCTACGTGCTGCTCCTTGGTGACATCATCCGAAAACACAGCGTCAGTTTCCACATGTACGTTGATGACACCCAGCTCTACCTCATTACCACTTCCCTCAACCCCTCCACAGTCTCTAAATTGTCGGACTGCTTGTCCGACATCTAGTTCTAGATGAGCAGAAATTTTCTCCAATTAAATATTGGGTAGACCGAAGCTATTGTTTTCGGTCCCTGCCACAAACTCCGTTCCCTAGCCACTGACTCCATCCCTCTCCCTAACATCTGTCTGAGGCTGAACCACACGCAACCTTGGTGTCATATTTGACCCTGAAATGAGTTTTTGACCACATATCTGCAGCATAACTAAGACTGCCTATTCCCACCTCCGTAACATCGCTCATCTCTGCCCTTGCCTCTGCTCATACGCTGCTGAAACCCTCATCCATGTCTTTGTTACCTCTAGACTTGACTATTCCAACACACTCCTGGCTGGCCTCTCACAGTCTATCCTACGTAAACTTGAGGTCATCCAAAACTCAGCTGTCTTTGTCTGAACTCGCTTCACCCATCATCCTGTGCTCGCTGACCTACATTGGCTCCTGGTTAAGCAACGCCTCGATTCTCATCCCTCCATGGCCTCGCCTCTCCCTATGTCTGTAATCTCCTCCAGCCCCAGAACCCCCCTAGATATCTGCACTCTTGAGCATCCCTGGTTATAATTGCTCAACCATTGGTGGTCGTGCCTTCTGTTGTCTAGGCCCTAAGCTCTGGAATTCCCTGCCTAAACCTCTCTACCTCTCTCTCCTCCTTTAAGGTGCTCCTTAAAACCTACCTCTGGCCACCTGCCCTAATTTCTTATGTAGCTCGGTGTCAATTTTTTTTGTCTTATAATACTCCTGTGAAGCGCCTTGGGAAGTTTTACTATGTTAAAAGGTGCTATATAAATACAAGTTGTTTTTTGTTTTGTTTTAAGTTCAACCTGGGAGTGTTTTTATGGACTCGAACAAAGTGAAATGGATTGCAATTTGTTTAGAGTAAACTATTTCCATACAGAGTTCAATATGCATCTTCAATTGGTCTGGTTAATTGCAGGCCATTTTGTATGTCTCGGGTTGGTTTTGACAGTTGTCTCCTTTGAATGTCATTTGGACTGGAATCAGCTGTAGCAATCTCGCTGCATGTTCTTCCCACAGGATGGAGGCAGATAATATGACACCAAACGCACCCGAAGTGTTTCCATATCATCACAGCACAGTGTCTTTAACAACATATTAGAACATAAGAAATAGGAGCAAGAGTAGGCTATTCGGCTCTTCGAACCTGCTCCGCCATTCAATAAGATCATGGCTGATCTTCTACCTGAACTCCACCTTCCCACACTGCCCCCATATCCCTTGGTTCCCTTCCTTTCCAAAAATCTATCGATCTCTCTTGAATATACTCAAGACTGAGCATCCACAGTCATTTGGGGTAGAGAATTCCAAAGATTCACAACCCTTTCAGTGAAGAAATTTCTGCTCAACTCAGTTCTAAATGGCCAACTCCTTATTCTGAGACTGTGACCCCAAGTTGTAGACTCCCCAGCCAGGGGCAACATCCTCCCAGCATCTACCCTGACAAGCCCCTTAAAAATTTTATATGCTTCATTGCGATCACCTCTCATTCTTCTAAACTCTAGGGAATATAATGTTAACTTTCTGTGATTCGTGTACAAGGACAGCCAGGTCCCTCTGAATAACAACAATTCCCAATCTCTCTCCATTTAAAAAAATATTCTGCTTTTCTATTTTTCTTACCAATGTGGATAACTTCACATTTCTCCACATTATATTCCATCTGCCATGTTCTTGCCCACTCGCTTAACCTGTCTGTATCCCTTTGCAGCCTCTTTGCGCCCTCTTCACAACTTACCTTCCCACCTAGCTTTGTATCGTCAGCAAACTTGGATAGATTACACTTGGTCCCCTCATCTAAGTCATTGATATACAGGAAACTCTTTGGTATCCGGCACCGACGGGACCAGGATGGTGCCGGTTGATTAAAAATTCTGGATAACACAGAGGTATATCTACCGAGGCTATTATTAACAAACAAAAATTTAAAAAATCAAGAAATTTGCAGTATAATTGGGTATTCACCTTAAATGGACTTGGCAAAATTTCTGGTTATTGAGGTGTTCGGATCGGAAGAGACTTCCGACAGCGCCAAGAAGCCGAGTAGTGGCAGTTTGGAGAACTACCCCCACTGACTAACTCGGCCATTGCGGGAGACTTGGACTCAGCAACATTTCTGGTTATTGAGGTGTTGTTTTCGGAGTATGAATTTTGCCGATTATTAGAGAATTCCGGATAGTTAGGTGCTGTTTAAACGAGAGTTTCCTGTAAATTGTAACTATCTGAGGCCCAAGCACTGATCCTTGTGACATCCCACTAGTTATAGCCTGCCAACCTGAAAATGACCAGTTTATTCCTACGCTCTGTTTTCTGTCCATTAACCAATCCTCAATCCACGCTAATATATTACCCCCTAATCCCATGAGCCCTAATTTTGTGTAATAACCTCTTGTGTGACACCTTATTAAATGTTTTTTGAAAATCCAAATGCACTACATCCACTGGTTTCCCCCTTAACTATCCTGCTAGTTACAACCTCAAAAAAACTCTTAACAGATTTTTCAAACACGATTTCCTTTTCATAAATCCGTGTTGATTCTGCGCAATCATATTATGATTTTCTAAGTGCCCTGTTGCCGTGTCCCTAAAAAGAGATCCTAGCATTTCCTCTATTGATGTCAGGCTAACTAGTCTATTGTTCCCAGTTTTCTCTCTCCATCCTTCTTTGAAATGCGGGCTTACATTTCCTACCTTCCAATCTATGAGGATCCTTCTAGAATCTAGGGATTTCCGGATGTTTAAAACCATTGCATCCACTATCTCAGTCGCCATCTCTTTTAAAACCCTAGGATGTAGGCATCAGGGACAGGGGATTGGTCAGCTTCTCGTCCCATTAATTTCTCCAGTACTATTTCTTTATGAATACTAATTTCTTTAAGTTCCTCATTCTCACCAGACCCTTGGTTCTCCACTATTTCCGAAATGTTTTTTGTGTCTTCTGTGAAGATGGATAAAAAGTACTTGTTTAATGTCTCTAACATTTCCTTATTCCCCATTATAATGGTTTCTGTCTCTGCCTGTAAGGGACCCACATTTACTTTCACTAATCTCTTCCTTTTTACATACCTCTAGAAGCTTTTACAATCTGTTTTCATGTTTCTTGCTAGTTTACTCTCATTCTGTTTTCTTTCTCGTTATCAATTTCTTGGTCATCCTTTGCTGAATTCTAAAATCCTCCCAATCCTCAGGCTTACTACTCTTTATGGCAACATTGAACGCCTCTTCCTTCAATCTAATACTATCTTTAACTTCTCTTGTTAGCCACGGTTAGACCAATTTTCCCATGGGGTTTTTATTCCTTAAGGGAATGCTATTCGTTGCGAATTAAGATTTAAGAGCCTAGTTTTGGACTTAACTAAATCACTGTCAAACTCACCCTCAATATAACATTCTATCATATTATGATCACTCTTCCCCAGAGGCTCCAACTTTCTTGAATGCATTCCATGAACTCGTCCTCTGCACCATTACTGCAAATTTGATTTGCCCAGTCTATATGAAAATTAAAGTCTCCCATGATTACTGTATTACCCTTGGTAAATGCACCTCTAATTTCCTGATTTATACTGTGCCTGACACTATAAGCTACTCCCACCAATGTTTACTGCCCCTTTTTGTTTCTTGGCTCCACCTAAAGTGACTCTACACCCTGATTGTCCAAGCTCAGATCCTTTCTATTGTCTTTATCCCATTGTTTATTATCAGAGCAACCCCCCCTTTTCCATTTTGCCTATCTCTCTTCTAAAAGTCAAGTATCTTGGAATATTTGGTTCCCAACCCTGGTCACTCTGCAACCATGTATTCGTAATGGCTATTAATCAAACTCATTTATTTCTATATGTGCTATTAATGTTGCGAATGCTTCGCGCATTCAGATATAGTGCCTTTAGCTTTAACTTTTTTCTATTTTTCCCTGATGTCACCGTAGTCACTAATGCCCTATTACCTTTAAACTCTCTGTCACTTCCTGACCCACTCTGCTATTTTTACCCGAATCGCCTGTACTGAGATGCCATAGCAACATTTTCTATTTCTACCTTTTCTGTGATGATGCGTGCTAAGGATATAAACTGCAAATCCAGAATTTCATGGCACTGTTCTTGTGGGTTGCTTTGACTTAAAATGCATCCATACTGAAACTAAATGACATTCTGGAAGGTATTCTGTATGCTGCGTACAATTCAGTTCTGTGGTTTGTGTATTAAGATAGTTAACGGGGATGTTGTTAAGTTTCTTATTCTTCTGATATTTTCAGTGTCTGCGAAAGTTAATCAAGCAGAGATCTCTATAGCTACAACAATCAGCAACAACAATGTTTCACGTGTAGTTATTGAACCAGAATCCAGGAAAAGGACTGTAGTGACTGTGGATGGGCCACCTACGAAAAAACCTTGGATGGAAAAGTAAGGCTGCACTGTTGTATTCAAAAGTATTTTTGTGAATATTTGTGTTTTCCAGGGCAAGGGATGCCACTGTGGGGAATGGAACATACTATACTTTAGATACCCATCATGAGGAAGAAATACTCCGAAGTTAGGTTTTGCGTGCACCGATGTACTGAGTATTAAGTGCCGAGACTCGATTTTCATAGGGACTTTGCAGCCAGCAGAGAGAAGGCTTGCATCCCAGCAGTCTGGCCTGGATTTAAACCCACTGTGCCATCCATTCCATACGGATTCATTTATTAATGGGATGTTATTATTGCTTTCAAATGTAAACAATTCCTGTACTACCTTTCGCCTTAATCTGTGTCCCATTCCCAAGTCAAAAGGGCAATGCAGCTGAATATGGAGATACACAAGAACATGACGTGTGTGCGTGTATGAAACATTGGTTCTGAATTTTGATTAAAAGTCTAGTCTTTGCTTTACACTTCCTCTTGCCTTGCTGAAATAGGAAGCTCGCTGTGTTGCGAATCTTTTGGGTTCAAACCTACCTCCTTTGATTTACTATAAGGGTGTACCAATGTACTGTAGCACTTTTGGAATACATTTTTTGGGGAAATTATAAATGTATGTATGTGCTAGTTTGTTCATTTAGAGGTTTTTAAATCCTTAAATGGGGTCAAGCTTTTGCAGCATCAGATCAGAGGAAGCTGGATATTTCAGTAGCGATTATTTGAATGTAAAGATTTCACAATTTATTCTCGTCTCCAAAACTGAGGTTTGGAGTAGAATTTGGCTTTGACACAACCAAATTTCACTGTAGCCCAATGTTGAAGACTAATCTTTACATGAACTGTGAAGTGCTTGGATCCTGGACGCCATTATGTAAATATTGCGCATTTTTTAAAATCAGCAGGCAAAATTTTAACCATCAAAACAAACCAGGGTTTCTGAAGAAGACTCAACACACCTATGATAACACAAAGCTAGAGGTCCGCAAAATTCCAAGGGAAATGAACACCATTACCCAGCTCAATGAACATTTCAGTAAATTTGGTACTATTGTCAACATTCAGGTAAGGAAACTGACATAGAAGTGTTTAATTTCTTATAAAAACTTTTTCTCTTTAGTAGTGTGGTAGACAGGGGCATATCTCCTATTTGTAAAGGAGGATTGATGTTAGACATGACTGTGTAATCTTCAACACATTCACCTCCTCTCAGATGAAAGTCTATACATCAAGGAGAGAGATTTTAGTGCTGGTCAATGGAACACACTTTTTTTGACCTCCAGCTGCACATCAAGTCAAGCAAAACCAGTCCCACATGCAAAATAACACTGCATCGACTGCACTGCCCCATTAGTATGCTTTAACTCCAGACTCTCAAAACAAGCTTCAAAGTGAACTTTATACTTTCCATGCAACCCATCCTTGTGGCCTCTCTGAATATTGGTGGCAAATTAGTGATCAGATTTGTGGTGTGGACTTGTGCACACTGGGATTTGGGTTCAGGTTACCCAAATTCATTTGGCCTGTATCAAGATGAGAGAGAGAAGGCTCTTTCAACAGCATTAGGCTGAATTCATATCCTGGCTCTAGAGGTGAAAAGACAATGTTCTACTTCACCTTAAGAGTGCACTTAAATACTGTTTCACAAAGTAACTGGAGGAATGGGGAGGGATCGTAAAGATGTGAGAATTTGCCATCCAGTTTGGGGTTGACTTTATTAAAAAAAAAAACAACACTCCAAGACAGATGTATAATAAATAATTTAGAGAAGTAATTAGTGATGTGGATGTTTAAAAAGTAGTTTAATGAGAGACCATATATGGAGATGTGCAGGGTATATAGTTTTTAGTAATTGTGAAATTAAGTCCTTGCATATAGCATCCACCTTTTTGAATGCAGGTATACCACAGTTGCAGTCATGTAGATTGATTTATCCAGTGAGGAAGGGAAAACTCAATTTTGTACTCTTGCTGTACTTCAAACCTCTGTTTCTAATTTGAAAATTAATTAGTGGGCAAAATACTGTGGAGAACCAGGTTTTGTGCATGTAACAACAACTTGCATATAGTGCATTTAGTGTAGGAAAACGCCCACGGCACCTCAGGAGGTATAATCAAACAAAAATGGCACTGAGACAAATGGGAAGATATTGGGAGGGGAACCAAAATCTTGCTCAGAGGGAGGTTTCAAGAAGGTTGTTAAAGGAGGAAAGGGATGTGGAGAGACGGAGCAGTTTACAGAAGGAATTCCAGAACCACAGGCCCAGACAGCTGAAGGCATGACTGCCAATGGTGGGTGAAGGAAGGAAGGGATGCAGAAAAGGACATAAGGACATAAAAACAAGAAATAGTAGCAGGAGTAGGCCATTTGGCCCGTCGAGCCTGCTCCGCCATTCAGTGAGATCATGGCTGATCTTCTGCCTCAGTCCAAAGATGTGCAGGTTAGGTTGATTTGGCTATGATAACTTGACCCTTAGTGTTAGGGGGTTAAATACGTGGGGTTACGGGGATAGGGTGGGATATGTGTCGGTGCAGGCTCGATGGGCCGAAATGGCCTCTATCTGCATTGTAGATTCTGTGATTCTGTGAACTCCATTCACCGGCCCTATCGCCATATCCCTTGATGCCCTTACTTGGACAGAGTCAGAGGAACGAGAAGTTTGGCAGGGGAAGTTTGTAGGACTGGAGAAGGTTACAGAGATGAGAAGAGAGGCCATGAAGGGATTTTAGCACAAGGTGAGGATTCTGAATTTGAGGTGTTGGGGGACCGGGGACCATTGTAAGTCAGGTGATGGGTGAGCAGGACCTGGTGTGGGGTAGGATACAAAATGGGTCAATTTATTTCTCATCCCTCTGAAGTTTGCCTTGCTTAAATTTTAAAACTGAATTATGATTCTTCCATCTCCTTCTCAAATCTAATATCAATTTCAATCAGATAACGGTCACCATTCAAGATGATCCCTTACCGTCAGGTTGTTAACTAATTCAGGTTCATTACTCATCACTAAATAAGAAAATAAGAATTAGGAGCAGGAGTAGGCCATATGGTCCTTTGAGCCTGCTCCACCATTCAATAAGATCATGGCTGATCTTCGACCTCAACTCCACTTTCCCGCCCGATTCTGATATCCCTTGATTTCGCTCGAGTCCAAAAATCTATCTGTCTAAATCTAGTATGGTTTGTTCCCTTGTTGATTTTAAAACGTACTATTCTAGAAAACTGTCTTCAAAGTTGAGGAGGATGTCGGGACCATAAATCACATCATTAGCAGGGTTCTTATGACCTGAATTACCAGGCCTAAATGGCTGCGGCGAGATTAATTCATATTGGCACAAATCCAGCAATTCCATGACGCACAATAGGAAGGCTCACTTGTGAGATGGTAATTTTTTTTCTGTTTTGACGGAGTGGCACAAATCGTTCAGCAATTTGTGGTGAATCGGAACTCCTGACGTATCTCTTCTTCACAAATTGGTGGTGACGTAAAAAAACTACTAGGCACTTGGTCTAAGCGTTAAACAAAGCTTTAATCAACTGTTTTACAACATGGAGGTCTAGTTGTGTCCTTCACTAGTTCCTGTTAAGAATGTCCTGCGCAAGCTGGGCCCGTGCCCAAGTATTTATACTCTCCCTGGACAGCGCCAACCGTATGCCGCTCAGTATTATTTCATAAGTCTTTCTTTCATGAATGACTGACTGATTCATGTCAGGTGGTTTATTTAAGCACTAACAATGGCGGGCGCTGTGAACTCATTATTATTTTCCAGCAATTTCTGGGCCATTAAAGAGCGTTTTAGTCACATTGTACTGAGAGTGCCTGTGTTGAAAGTATATATTTAGGTTCATACCATTTATATTTTCCAGATGAGATAGATTGTTACAAAATAGTAGTGCAAATGTTCACTGGCTGCTGATTCAGTATTGGCTGTAGCACAAGGCACATTTCACAAACACCGGACGCCCCAAAGTGCTTTACAGCCAATGAAGTATTTTTGAAGTGTAGGCACTGTTGTAATGTAGGAAACACGGCAGCCAATTTGTGAGCAGCAAGCTCCCACAAACAGCAATGTGATAATGACCAGATAAGCTGTTTTAGTGATGTTGACTGAGGGATAAATGTTGGCCAGGACACTGGGGATAATTCCTCTGCTCTTCTTGTGCCATAGGATCTTTTACGTCCACCCGAGAGAGCAGATGGGGCCTTGGTTTAACGTCTCATCTGAAAGACGGCACCTCCGACAGTGCAGCACTCCCTCGGCACTGCATTTGAGTGTCAGCCTAGGTTTTTGTGCTCAAGTCTCTGGAGTGGGACTTGAACCCACAACCTTCTGACTCCGAGGCGAGTGTGCTACCCACTGAGCCATGGCTAACATTCTGGATTAAAAAAATAAATTGTAGCTTACACTTGGTTTGTGGTTGCTGGAATATGCGTTACATTCTTATATTTTGATCTCTTGCACAAGCAGTTCTGTTGGCTTGACATTTGAATCAATAGCCATCGCACTGTAATGAAATGCACACAGGTTAAATAATCTTTTCTAGGAAATGAATATGACTACACCTCTGACTAGTGCACAGATTCTTTAAAAACATTTCAGCTATTTTTACGTGCCAGCTGTAGTTTTAATGATGACACGAGGAGGCCTGCTCAGATTAGCTGAACATGTTTCCAGTGGCAAGCACAAGTAGAACCTGAAGATATTATTTTCTCACAAATGAATGTACCAGCATTATATTCAGTATACTGTTTTTCCACCCCCCCCCCCCCTCGCATTTAATCCCACAGGTTGCCTTTGGTGGTGATCCAGAAGCAGCTCTCATTCAGTACTCACAGAACGAGGAGGCAAAACGGGCTATTTCCAGTACTGCGGCAGTATTGAACAACCGGTTTATTAGGGTGCACTGGCACAGAGAGAACAATGGAGTTCAACATCAGCATCAGCAAGTACAGACACAACAGTTATTAGCAGTATCACAACACAGCATTGTTCATAAGGTACAGTTTTACTATGATGCTGCCCTTCTAACTCTTAAATAATTGGACTGTTGCAGATTGTGTATTTGGCAAAAAGACCTTTCAATTTCAATTCAGGAAACCAAAACGGATAACTTCGTTTATCTCACCTAATGTCACTTTAAGGGGAGCAAATATGAGAATACTCCTCATTGGAAAAATAAAGTACAAATGATTGGACTCCAAATGCTCATTTGATTTTGAGGACTCTTAAATATGCATAAATAATTTTATGCCGGATACCACTCCAGTTAAAAGTGCACCTGTTTAAATAGACAGTCAATGTTTTTGCATCTTTGACCCTATATAGGTTAAAAAAAAATCTCCGAGCTACTCCGTATCCAATAACCAGGATTGTAATCTATTGTGTATTTTCATTAAAATGAGGGACAGCAGCATGTTTGTTCTGTTTGCTACAGTGTAGTGCAGCAGGGTATAGCTTCACACCGACAAATGCCCCACAATGAATTTCCAGCCTTAAACGGATTATTGAAAAAAGTGGGGTACCAGTTATAGATGATGTGTTTTCCTGCATGGAGAAGGAATACCCAAGCACATACTTCCTGTGGCTCGTTATAGAGTGGTGTTGGCAGAAGATTGGTGCTTGCCCTCTTAGTCTGAATGTATTGTAAGATATATAGGCTCACCTAAAAAAAAAAAGGAAGGAAAACATGTATATTGTATTATAGATGAAAGAATATTTTTGCACTTTGCAACCTATTTACATTAAACCGTTAAAGTATGATTTTAATAGCATGAAAAGCTCAACTATTGTAAGATGCAACCACTGACAAGGAATTCCAAAATGCTCTACCCACACAGTCCACAGGCCTTCACTCAAGGCTCGTTCAAACTATGTGTCATTCTTGACGGTGAATTTGAACAAAAGTATCTGATTCAGTGGTTCTCAACCTTTTTTTTTGACTTGATCCAACCAAAAGCTCTCTGCCTCTCATGGCCCTCTTGTTGGAGGGGCATGAGGCAGAGAGGGCCAAGTCTCTGTCTTCTTCTTCACTTTTGTTTTTCCCTCTCCTACTTCGCTCCTTTACTGTCTCTGCTTCTTCTTTTTCACAGGGGGAATTTTTCGGGGGGTCAGCGGGCGCATTTGGTGGCGGGTCGGGTGGGGAAAAATGTTTTTTTGACTGCGGGTAGGGAACCTGCTGTCAACCCACCTCCACGCTAGTCTCCCAGATGTCAGGTCTGTCATCGCAGAACAGACCTGACGCCAAGTGGCGGGGGAGGCAATTTAGATTATTAAGAGCTTGTTAACAGGCACTTAAAAACTATTTTAAGTTCACCTTTAGATTTTTAGAGTTCGCCAATGGGGATTACGTCAGGTAAGGAGGTCGGGTGCTGTGTCAGCATGGGATGATTTCTTAACTTGACAGCTGCAAATGGTCTACAAAAGCTCCCATTTCGTAACTGTTCACTTTCCAAGGTTAGAAGCTGTTGCTTGCTGCATTTGGAAGACTGACCTTTATGCAGCTTGCAAATGTTTGGAGCAAACTCTATCCAGTGTCACCTCATTGGAACAACCTCTCTCGCCATTGACCAATCGCTTCTGTCATCTCAACTTCACCTGCCATCTATTCCATCAGCATCGATGCCCTTGAAAATATCTCACCTTGGTTCTCAGAATCCCACCACGATCAGCCCCAACACCAGTAGCACCAGGCACACCAGCAGCACCAACAACAACACCAACCTTCTCTGCAATCAGCTGGTGCGGCATAAGACACAGGGCATTAGCACCCGACCGTATTGCTGCCCGGGACGCCAGGAATGGCCTCACCATAGCCAGATTTACTTCACTTGATGCTGTACACCCTGGTTGCCATATGATGCGCCAGGTTGGCACCACCCCACACCAACACCATAAACCAGCTCTAAAATGCCCAAGCCATTCCTTTCACACTCATCGCCATTGCGGGGGGTACTGTTATGTCTCACCATTCACTGCAACTCACTAAGTCACTTCCAAAGGTGCACACAAATCTGTCCAAGAATGCAAAGTGTTGAAAATAAAGATTTCAATGTTTGACACCACATTAACAGAAACTTCACATGTACATTGGCTAAAACACCCAACGCCTACCCTTGTGTGTTGTTAGTTGGTATGATTGGACTAGGATGAGGCGGAGTGTGAGGGGTGGTTAGTGAGATGGGGAAGTGATAATGTAGATAGAGAGGGATGGGTGGAGGTGCAAGGTAAGTTGGTGTGAGTAAGGATGTGCAGGAGTAGGGTAGGGAAGGCACAGTGATGGGGATGTGATGAGTGGCACAGCAGGATGAGGTTGAGTGTGGCTTTGCAGTAACGTTTCTTGATCTACTGAGATCATTGAAAGGTTTGTGCCACTGCAGCCTGGTCCTCCGGACGACATCCCTACTTGTGTCCTCCTGTGCAATGTGCAACCAGGCTGTGTTGATCTCCTGGGGAGGTCTCTTCTGCCCATGGGAAGCCCTGCTGTGACTCCCTCCATAAGCATATGGATGGAGTCATGGGAGAGCCTGGGTGCAGCCGTGCACCTCTGTGCAGTGCTTGTCAGTGTTTGCAGCACCTCAATGCTGCAGAACACGGACAGCCCAACTGTCAGAATCAATTTGCACATGGGCCCTTTAAGGAAACCGGCTGATGACGCGTCATCAAATGACATCATCAGACCTGCTTCCTTCAATTGGCTGGGAAATGTGCTGGGAGGACTTAACAAGCCCAATCATCGTAAGATCACTCTACAAAGTGGGCTGGAGCCAGCAGCGGGGTCACACCCTAACACCGACCCTGGCCGCACCAGACCCGCCTCGGTAGGCGAAATCCCGGTCATTTCTTTCTTTTTTCTTTTCTTTCATATCTCTCACTTCTGCTCTTACTTTCCACTTTCCCTTTTTCTCAGCTCTTTGCCTCTTGAAAATAGCAGGCAGAGCTGAATTTTGAGTGATATACAGCAGGACTGGAAATTAAAAGAGTGAGAAATTTACAATCTGGTTTCTGCTAAAAGCTGGTAGGTGGTTATTGCAGCTGTGTTACCCTAATGCTTGTTTAGGTGATTGTTATTTGCATTCTGTAACCAATCTAATTATAGTTTGCTTTGTATATGTTTGTAAAACCTTGTGTTATTTATAAAAATTGCAAAGAATAAGTTATTCAGTAATTCCTTTTTATATAGAGTCTTATCATTTGTTTGAGAAATTGTTTTTTAACTTTGGACTGTAACATGAGAGTTGGTGGTTTTCATCCAATCTGACCTTTTTCTGAAACCAGGTTCCCATGGATCATGTTCAGAATATACAAACATATGGTTACAATTTAAAAAAAAAAATGAGTGTGGATGAAGAAGTCACGATGACTATTAAGCCCATCATCGTAAACCTATTATCTGTGTTCCAGATATTAAACCGAAACCAAAGCCCAGGGTCTTTTGTATTAACGAATACATCAGTAAAGCAACGACTCGGGTCACTGGGTGGAAGTCAGCCCGATGGGACGCAAACCAGTTCAAACCAGTTTGGAGCTGGCGGAGAAGCTTCACAGGTAATTAATATTCCACATTTATGTTTCTCCCTCTTCCCAACAACAACTTGCGTTTATATAACTCCTTTAATGCAGAAAAGATGGGCAGGAACAAGGTCATGAAGGGATTTGAACACGAGGACAAAAAATTTACATTTGAGGCATAGGATACTGGGAACCAGTGTAAGTCGGGAAGGACAGAGATGATGGGTGAGGTGATGGTGCGGGATAGGATGCTGGCAGCAGGGCTTCAGCAGCAGATGGGCTGAGGTAGGAGTTGGAAACTCAGCTAAGGGTTGAATATGATGCTGAAATTCCAAACTGGTTCAGCCTGATGCAGTGGTCAGGAAAGAGGATGGAATCGGTGGTGAGGGTATGGAATTTTGGTGGTGGTCAGCGACTATGGCTTCAGTGTTCCCAATGTTTTACCCGAAGAAGTTGCGGCTCACCCAAGACTGGATATTGGACAAGCAGTCTGACAGCACAGAAGCAGTGCAAAAAGTGGACGGTAGAGCTGGGTCTCATCAGCATACATATGAAAGCTGACCCAATGTCTGCAGATGTTGTCGCCAGGGTGCAGCATGTAGATGATGAAGAGGAGAGAGCCAAGGATAGATCCTTGATGACTACAGAGGTAATGGTGTGGGGGTTGGAAGAGAAGCCATTGCTGGAGATGCTCTGGCTACACTTGGATGGGCAAGAGTGGAAGCAAGCGAGGGCAGTCCCAATAAAGTGAAAATGGCTGCAGAGCGGTCAAAGAGGACAAGGAGAGATCATGCAACACGTCACAGTCATGAGGATATCATTTGTGACGTTATTTAGGGCTGTTTCAGTGCTGTGGCAGGATCAGAAAAAGAGTTTGAGTTGCAAGAAAGATCGGCATGGATTTTGGAGACGACAACACTTTCAAGAACTTGGGAGAGGAAAGGGAGGTTTGGGATGTGGCGGTAGTTTGCAAGGACAGGGTTGAAGGTGGGTTTTTCGAGGAGTGGATCACAATGATGGTGTTGAAAGTGAGAGGGAAGCATTTGCGTCAGCTAATATGGGGGCCAGAAAGGGAAGTTGGGTAGTCAGCAGTTTAGAGTTTAGTGTCAATATGGTCAAGGGAGCATAAGATGGGTTTCATGGACAAGATGAGCTCAGAGATGGACATGAATGGCAGTAAAAGAGAAACTAAAGAAAGATGTGGGTTCAGGACTGGGGCTTGGGGAAACCTCGGGGGAGGTTTGGCTTGGTTGGTAAAAGGAAGTGTGGGGAGCGTCAGAGGCAGCTGAACAGATGGTCTCAATCTTCATGGTAAAGAAGACCCTGGGCTCCTTGCATTTGTTGTTGGAGGTGAGGGTGTTTGTCTGTAAATGTAGCAGCTGTGAAGTAATTTCTATGGAGATATTTCTCTGTTAAAGTTGCTATATAAATGCAAGCTGTTGTGTGTTTATCAAGTACAGGAAACTTTCGTTTAACCGGATGTTAAATGTCCGGAAAGCTCTATCTACCGGCAAAATTCAGGAGCCGTTTCCTATAAGTTTTTTTACTTCTTGTTGCTTTTTTTCCCCCAGTCGTGGCTCCCAAGCGTCTAGCTGAAGCTGTTGCTTAGCTACAGAGACGCTTTTAAGCTGTGGCCGACTGTTTTGAAGCTGTTGCTAAGCAACCGGGTTTGTTGTTTCATATGGAGCTGAGAAGCTCCGTATGTTTTAACATTAGCGCTGGTTTATACGGCAGTTTTGATGGGACGGCACCAACTCGGTCCCGTCAGTGCCGGATACCAGAAAGTTTCCTGTATTTGGTTTGTTAAGTCTTGAACTGAAGCAGGAATATGATTTCAACAGTCAACATTCAGGCAATTAACCATTAATTGTCTAGCTGCATTGTGCACCTTTTGATCTATGCAGAATTGGTGTTCAGGTTGGTTGTCATTTTTATAAATATTAGTTACTGGAGTCTGTTTAAAGGCATCCAGGTTGCAGATGGCACTAAAATAGCAGCAGCCAATGATGAGAACCAGTGTGCACACGGTCAAAAAGGTCTTGGAGATGTTGAGATTGTGTCGCAGAAAAGTGATAGATGCATTTTAATGCAAGTAAATGTAAAGTGATGAGATTTGACCAAAGGTAACAGAAAATATGTACTTTGTATTAATACACTGAAGGAGAGAGATCTCCGATCAGTAATGCCATAAACCTCATGGTCCAAAAGAGAACAGACAAGGTTTGGGCTGCATGGCAAAGGGTGTAACTTTAAAATTGCCCTTTGAGGTTCCATGTTTCTTCCCCCTACTTCAAAAGGGATATGTTATTAGAGAAGGTTCAACATAGGAATATAAGGTTCACACCAACACTTGGAGTGCTGGACTGTGAAGAATAATTGTGCACCTTGGGACGCTTCTCTCTTGAGAAGAGAGATAAAGGGGAGAGTTGATTGAATTTTTTTTAGTTTTCAAACAGTTTGGTAAGTTGGAAAAAAAATATTTTTTTTTCGCTATATACAGAATTTCAGAACTGGGGACGTAGATTCAAGGTAAGAGAAACCAAAGTAAATACGCAATTCAGGAAAATTTTATTTTGTCTAGTGTAGGTGATTGAATTGGAAACTTGAAAGGAAATGACAAGTCTGCGACATCTGTTAGAAATAATGGTTATTAAATAGTAATATATAGAGATATCTTGCAATGACTCATTTGAGGAGCAGACTAGATGGACTGATGGTCTTCTGTCTGAAATACACGACTACAACAAAATGATACTACAGCAAGTTATCCAACGTCACATGAATATTATGATTAGACACTGCCTGGTGTCTTCCTGGGACTTGGTTCTACAGCAGAAATTACACAGAATATTTAACATTGTGTAATACTTGCCTGTGATATAATGCAGTGAAATTAATGTGCTACCTTTGTTTCCCCTAGGGACCTCCTTCCTCCACAAGCCTGGTAAAGGCAGGATATTGTTCTGCAGTCACAAAGACAAACCATAAATCTTCTGTTGCAGCCACTAAAGCTCTTGAAGCTAAAGAAGCTCTCAAGAAAAAACAGGTACTCTAGATATTATTGCCAGAGTTTCCTTTGAGGTCTTTCGGGCATCTCATGCACACCTTATTGCACTTTTGAATTAATTTTCTCTCACTTTAAAGTGAGTCCCTAAGTACTGTGAATAAAGGCAGATGATTTAAATTCTAATTATGAGCAGATCTGTTATTAAAACTGTAATGTTGGAAAGTTTAAAGGAACCAAATAGATGTCACAGTGAACTGTTTTGAAGGATAACAGGCACACACAATGTTAAAGGCCTTGTATCATTAATAAATGATGTAGAACAGATTGGCTGCTTATAAAGAAAAATGTTTAGCTATAACAAAAATGGTGGTAGGCAAATGGCATCTGTCATCTTTACAGAAAACAGAATAATAAAGTGAACTTTTTTTTACCATTTACTTTATGTAGAATTAATTGAAATAAGTTAAAATAGAAAATGTAATATAGTTTTAACCCTGATTATTAAGAGGTTGTGAGGAGACATTAATACTCCCTACTGTCACGAGCTGTCCCTCTGAGACAATGAAATATTAAAACCCACAGATTCTACTACCATGACAATCAAGGAAGCTAATTTGGAATATTTAGTCCTCTTTCACTATGCATGTGTTACATTGTCTCAAAAGGCTTTTCCACTCAGTTCACATGGACTCCTCCTTATACCTCTCTGCTTCATTATTCATAACCTCCCCATTGGCAATATCATCCAGAGCATATGGTCAGGGCATGTTTGCTGATGACACCCAGCTCTACGTTTCCACTTGCTCCATTGACAACTGCCTGACTAACGCAAAACCTGGATGAGCCTGGTTTTCTTCCAGCCTAATTTTGGCTAAAACCAAACTATCCTCTTTTGTACCCACCAACATCTATGTACTTCAGGCACATCAATAAGGATAGCTTGCATTTACATAGTGCTCCTCAAGTACAACAAAATGTCTCAGATTGCTTTACATCAATGAAGAAAAATGCCACTGGGCCCTGACTGGAAGGAAGAAGGGAAAAGAGAGATGATTAACTTTGTGGAAGGGGTAGCAAATACATTCCTTTCTGGCGCAAAAACACAAAAGGAAAAGCGGCCCAACCATGGCTAACAAAAGAAATTAAGGATAATATTAGATCCAAAGAGGAGTCATATAAAGTTGCCAGAAAAGGTAGCAAGCCTGAGGATTAGGAGCAGTTTAGAATTCAGCAAAAAAGGACCAAGAGATTGATTAAGAGGGGAATAATAGAGTATGAGAGTAAACTTGCAAGGAACATAAAAGTGGACTGTAAAAGTTTCTACAAGTATGTAAAAAGATTAGTGAAGACAAATGTAGGTCCCTTACAGTCAGAAACAGGAGAATTTATAATGGGGAACAAGGCAATGGCAGAGCAATTAAACAAATACTTTGGTTCTGTCTTCACGGAAGAGGACACAAATAACTTCCCAGAAATGCTAGGGAACCAAGGGTCTAGTGAGAAGGAGGAATTAAAGAAAATTAGTATTAGTAAAAAAATAGTGCTGGAGAAATTAATGGGACTGGAAGCCGATAAATCCCCAGGACCTGATAATCTGCATCCCAGAGAACTAAAAGAGGTAGGCATGGAAATAGTGGATGCATTGGTTGTCGTCTTCCAAAATTCTATAGATTATGGAACAGTTCCTGCAGATTGGAAGGTGGCAAATGTAACCCCACTTTTTATAAAAGGAGGGAGAGAGAAAACGGGGAACTACAGACCGGTTAGCCTAACATCAGTAGTAGGGAAAATGCTAGAGTCTATTATAAAGGATGTGATAACAGGACACTTAGAAAATATCAACAGGATTGGACAAAGTCAATATGGGTTTATGAAAAGGAAATTGTGTTTGACAAACCTACTGGAGTTTTTTGAGGATGTAACTGGTAGAATAGATAAGGGAGAACCAGTGGATGTGGTGTATTTGGATTTTCAGAAGGCCTTTGATAAAGTCCCACATAAGAGGATAGTGTGCAAAATTAAAGCACATGGGATTGGGGGTAATATACTGGCATGGATTGAAAATTGGTTAACAGACAGGAAACAGAGAGTAGGAATAAATGGGTCTTTTTCGGGATCGCAGGCGGTGACTAGTGGGGTACCGCAGGGATCAGTGCTTGGGGCCCCAGCTATTAACAATATATATCAATGATTTGGATGAGGGAACCAAATGTAATACAGGTGCACTATCCCTTATCCGAAACCCTTGGGGCCAGATGTGTTTCGGAATTCGGAATTTTTCGGATTTCAGAACGGATAATAATGCTTATAAATGGACAAGAGGCAGCCGTCGGGTTTACCCTACAACTACACCACTAGTGATGGATGCAAATTTGGCTAGGTAACCAGATTACTATAAAGAAATAGTTAACAGCAATGTTTCCTCAAAGTTGCACACGGCCACGCAGTAATCTGCAAACTCCCGTGCAAGCTGCTCAAGCTTTTACACTGGAAATACCGAGAGACGCTCCACAAAAAAAACTTTCGGTTTTCAGAGCTTTTCGAATTTCGGAATTGCGGATAAGGGATAGTTGACCTGTATTTCCAAGTTTGTTGACGACACGAAACTAGGTGGGATTGAGAGTTGTGAGGAGGATGCAAAGAGGCTTCAAGGCGATTTAGACAAGTTGAGTGAATGGGCAAATATGTGGCAGATGCAGTATAATGTGGATAAATGTGAAGTTATCCACTTCGGTAGGAAAAACAAAGGCAGAGTATTATTTAAATGGTGATAGATTGGGAAATGTTGATGTACAAAGGGACCTGGGTGCCCTTGTACACCAGTCACTGAAAGCAAACATGTAGGTGCAGCAAGCAGTTAGGAAGGCAAATGGTATGTTGGCCTTCATTGCAAGAGGATTTGAGTACAGGAGCAAGGATGTCTTACTATACAGTTATACAGGGCCTTGATGAGACCACACCTGGAGTACTGTGTGCAGTTTTGGTCTCCTTACCTAAGAAAGGATATACTTGGCCATAGAGGGAGTGCAGTGAAGGTTCACCAGACTGATTCCTGGGATGGCAGGACTATCTTACGAGGAGAGATTGGGTCGACTCGGCCAATTAGGCCTGTATTCACTAGAGTTTAGAAGAATGAGCGGGGATCTCACTGAAACGTAAAAATTCTGACAGGGTTGACAGACTGGATGCAGGGAGGAATGTTCCCCTGGCTGGGGGGGTCTAGAATGAGGGGTCACAGTCTCAGGATACGGGGTAGGACATTTAGGACTGAGATGAGGAGAAATTTCTTCACTGAGGGTGGTGAACCTGAGGAATTCTCTACCACAGAAGGCTATGGAGGTCAAGTCACTGAATATATTTAAGAAGGAGATGGATAGATTTCTAGACACAAAAGGCATCAAGGGGTCTGGGGAGAGCGGGAATATGGTATTGAGATAGGATCAGCCATGATTATATTGAATGGCGGAGCAGGCTCGAAGGGCCGAATGGCCTACTGCTCCTAATTTACTATGTTTCTATGGAACAGAATTTTGAGAAGTTTTTTGAAAATGGAGAAGTTGGTCACAAAGCAGAGGGATTTGTATAAAGGCAAAAAAAACATCAATTCCTCTGCCTGCCCATGGCATAGAAAAGTTCTATTCTTGGGTCTTTAGAAAACCAATGTTTTGGAATTACCACTGTAAACCTCCTGGGCATGGCAGATTTGTGGCCATAGAGGGGAAGAGAGAGTGCAAGAGTAGAATTAGTTATCCGGTCAAAATGATGGCATGCCGTGTTACAAGTTTAATTGAATTTCTTCATAACGTGATCCTGGAATTTAATCTAATTTTGAGCCAAATATCTTCTGCGTAAATAATTGAAAATTTATATTTTAGAAAGTGCTATTTTCACATTCGAAGTTAAAATTTGTTGTTGTAGTTGCACAATACAAACATTTTGTTTGAAATATAACCTTTAAAATAAAAAATGGTCTTTTTTTTTAATTTTAGGAAGCTTTAAAGTTGCAGCAAGATATGAGGAAAAAGAAACAAGAGATGTTAGAAAAACAAATTGAGTGCCAGAAGGTAAGAACATTGTTTGAAAAGACACTCTGATGTTGATGGGATTGCAGCCTAACCTCCCATACTTTTTACTGTACGCTTAAGTTAGTTAGCATGCCAAATTTTCCAGGAAAACCTTTGATATTAAATGGGTTTCTAACTGAGTGAAGATCTTTGAACAGTGCTTAAAAGGAAGCAGCCAAAGTGATTTTAAAATGAAAGGCAGCATAAAATAGTTAAGAATTGTAAATAGTCAGAGAATAGACACAAAAGCCGCAACATAGTTGAGATGATGATTATGTGGTAATAGGGTTATACAGCTCTTGCAGTGTGCTTTTAAAACAACAACTTACATTTCTATAGCCCTTTAATATAGGAAAAATATTCCTAGGCATTTCATAGAAGTGTAATTAGACAAAATTTGACACTGAGCCAAAGATGGAGATATTGGGTTGGATGAGTAAAAACTTAGTCAAAGAGTTAGCTTTTAAAGAGCTGGAGGCACAGCCATCGATGATGGAGTGAAGGAAATGGGAGTTTAGCAAGAGGCTAGAGTTGAAGGCACGCAGAATTCTCGGATTGTCATTGGCCTGGAGGAGGTTACAGAGGTAGGGAAGGGCAAAGTTGGAGTAGGATGGTGCGGTCTGCCATATGAAAGGCCGCAGAGAGGTTGAGAAGGATGAGGATGGATAGTGCGCTATGGTCACGGACACTGAGGATGTAATTTGTGGCTTTGATTAGTGGCAGGGGTGGAAACCTAATTAGAGAGATTCAAACATGGAGTTGAGGGAAAGATGGGCACGGATTTGGAAGGCGACAACATGTTCAAGGATTTTCGGCACACTGTCTGTCTTTATCTGTGTGCGCATGTAACAGCGTGTAAAAAGACCATTCAGCCCAACCAACTTTTCCTGTCATTTTGCCCAATGTATGAGACCTACTTGTGTTGTTTTCGTCACTCCCCTGTTATCGTCTCAAGCCGATACACAAGTATTTACACGGTTAATGTGTAACGGTGCTCATTTGGCACAGCATGCGTCTACTGATGACACATACCTGGTTTAGATTAAGAAATGTTTGGAATATTAAAGATTTTTGTTTTTTGTCTTTTAATCAATTCAGGTATTAATTTGCAAGCTGGAAAAGAATAAAAGTATGAAAACAGAGGAGAGGGCTAAAATAATGAAAACCATTAAAGACTTGACGGAAAGAATATCACAATTGCGAGATGAACTGAAAGCAACGTCAGCATCAACGTCATTGATTCCATCGCAACTAAAATCAAAATCTGATGTTAGTCTCCAATTTTTGAATGTGTGGTTGACCAGTGCCTTACTAAAAATAGGAAGTTAAGAATTTATTTCATTTGAAGGGTAATGGGTGTGGAATAATTTTTCTGGAAGGTCATTAAAGCAGACAGTATAAATGAATTAAAGAAACAATTAGATCCATTCTGGACTGCGCATAGGATTGAGGGATATGGTGAGCAAGTGGTTAGGCTGCTCTATTCAAAAGGGCTTATTAATGGCCATTTCCTGTTCCAAAAGGTTCTTCTGTCCTTGTATAGAAACTGCTTGTGGTTACCATGGGAAATGAAGTACATTGAGCAACAAGATGAATGAATTGATTTGCTTACCTAACAGACCTGACTGATTTTTAATTTTTTTTTAATTCACTGCTTTTTAAGAATGAAGCAGCTTTATTTTTGAACACTGTCCTATTCACCTCTGGGGCAGGTTAAAATTCAGCACAGGTAGAAAGGATAAGTCTCCTCCGCGCCAATTAAAAAAATAAAATGGCTCAGAATGTTCACACCTTGTTCTTTTGCTTCTGAGATCTTTCCTTAAGTCAAACACATTTAAGTGAGCTTGTTTTATGCCCTGGAGAATTAGTGCTGGTAGTATTCTGATTTTCTGATCTGAGGAGCTTGATGATGAAACTGGGTACAAAGTGGATAATTGAAATTGTTCCTGTATTACGCAACAGCGCCTTTAACGTAGTAAAACATCCCAAGGCGCTACACAGGAGTATTTTAAGACAAAAAATTTGACACCGAGCCACATCAGGATAAATTAGGGCAGGTAACCAGAAGCTTGGTCGAAGAGGTAGGTTTTAAGGAGCGTCTTAAAGGAGGAAAGAGAGGTAGCAAGGCGGAGAGGTTTAGGCAGGGAATTCCAGAGCTTGGGGACTAGGCAACTGAAGGCATGGCCACCATTGGTTGAGCGATTATAATCAGGGATGCCCAAGATGGCAGAATTAGTGGAGATACTTAGCGATACTTGCATCCAAGTTGAAATTATCTTTGAGACTCTCTTTTATGCTGTTTAATAAAAGGCAGCAGAGAGGTAAGCCTCGGGATTAATTAGAGTGGCACCATGCGAACAGAGCACTCCCTGCCTGAGAGTGCACAATTCAGACACCTTTGAATGAGACACAGTTAGCAATAAATGTACATAGATATTCTAGGCACTCTTGCCGATTCCCATGATGAATAACTCATGTCATCCATTAATATTTTAGTAACAGTTGCAGTAATGGATCACAGCAAGTTTGATCCCTGCTGTATCCCTGGTGTCATAAGGATATAAAAGAAAGATGTCCAAAAAGTGTTGATAAGATACTAGTTAGTACAAAGCATAGCACTACTGTAAAGAAAGAACAAACTTGCATTCTTATAGCACCTTTCACAGCCTCTGGACGTCCCAGAGCGCTTTATGAGCTACTTTTTGAAGTGTGATCATTGTTGTAATTTAGGAAAGGCGGCATCCAATTTGGGCACAGCAAGGTCCCACAAACAGCAATGGGATAATGACCAGATAACATGTTTTTTTGGTTATGTTGATTGAGGGATAAATGTTGGTCACGACACCGGGAGAACCTACCTGCTGTTCTTCAAATAATGCCACAGTATCTTTTACGTCCACATGAGCGGGCAGACAGAGCCTCAGTTTAACGTCTTACTGGAAAGACGGCACCTCCGACAGTGCAGCCACTCCCTCAGTACTGCACTGGAATTAATGTTCCCTCTTATTTTTTTTGTTTGAGTGCATGGCCCCTTTAAGGGGCTGCACGGCCCATTCGCAGTTTCGCGCATGCGTGAAACTTTACATTGAAAATGCTGGTCCCGGGCTATGCGGGACTGGCAGAGAACTGTGCGGCCGCTTATAGGGAACATTGACTGGAATGTCAGGCTACATTATGAGCTCAAGTCTCTGGAGTGGGGTTTGAGCCCACAACCTTCTGACAGGCATTTATATAGCGCCTTTCATAACCTCAATACATCCCAAACCACTTCTACCATTAAGGTACTTATTGAAGTGCATTCTCTGTTGTAATGTGGGGAAACATGGCAGCCAATTTGCGCACAGCAAGGTCCCGCAAACAGCAATGCGCTAAATGAATTTTTGGTGGTGATGGTTGAGGGATATATGTCTGTTTAGGGATACATTGATATAAAGATTGATTATTATTTTTCTTGTTTTGGCTATTTAGGCACAGAAGGAGTTATTGGATGCAGAACTGGATTTCCACAAGAAGCTTAACTCTGGAGAGGACACCACAGACTTGCGAAAAAAGCTGAACCAGCTTCAAGTGGAGGTGAGGGTTGTTTTTAATCTCGTTCTACAGTATGTCAACAACCACAGTCAGACCTCTTAAAAGGGTGTTTAGTTGCCAGAGTAGGTGAACATACTGTTCTTTCATCTTTGAGACTTGATTAAATGGAACTAAACCCAGTTTTCTGGCTGAGGTTCTGTGTGAGATAGGTTTGGACAGTCTCAAAACATCGAAACATAGAAGATAGGAGCAGGAGTAGGCCATTTGGCCCTTCGAGCTTGCTCCGCCATTCAATGTGATCATGGCTGATCATCCAAATTCAGTACCCTGTCCCTGCTTTCTCCCCATATCCCTTGATCCCTTCAGCCTCAAGAAACATATCCAACTCTTCCTTGAATATATTTAATGAACTGGCCTCCACCGCCCTCTGTGGCAGAGAATTCCACAGGTTCACCACTCTCTGGGTGAAGAAATTCCTCCTCATTTCAGTCCTAAATGGCTTACCCCTTATCCTTAGACTATGACCCCTGGTTCTGGACTCCCCGGCCATCAGAAACATCCTTCCTGCATCTAGTCTGTCCAGACCTGACAGAATTTTATAGGTTTCGATGAGATCCCCTCTCAATCTTCTAAACTCCAGTGAGTATAAGCCCAATCGACACAATCTCTCCTCATACGTCATTCCTGCCATCCCAGGTATCAGCCTGGTGAATCTTCGCTGCACTCCCTCCATGGCAAGAACGTCCTTCCTCAGGTAAGGTGACCAAAACTGCACACAATACTCAAGGTGCGGTCTCACCAAGGCCCTGTACAACTGTAGCAAGACATCCTTGTTCCTGTACTCAAACCCTCTTGCTACGAAGGCCAACATACCATTTGCCTTCTTAACCGCCTGCTGCACCTGCATGCTTACCTTCAGCGACTGGTGCACAAGGACACCCAGGTCTCTTTGCACTTCCCCTTCTCCCAATCTTTTGCCATTCAAATAATAATCTGCCTTCCTGTTTTTGCCACCAAAGTGGATAACCTCACATTTATCCACATTATAGTGCATTTGCTATGTTTTTGCCCAATCACCCAACCTGTCCAAATCGTACTGGAGTTTCCCGGCATCCTCCTCGCAGCTTACCTTCCCGCCCAGCTTTGTGTCGTCTGCAAATTTGGAGATATTACATCCAATTCCCTCGTCCAGATCATTAATATATATTGTGAACAGCTGGGGTCCTAGGACCGATCCTTGCGGTACCCCACTAGTCACTGCCTGCCACTCGGAAAACGACCCGTTTATTCCAACTCTTTGCTTTCTGTCCGCCAACCAGTTCTCTATCCAAGTCAATACCTTGCCCCCAGTCCCATGTGCCTTAATTTTGCACGCTAATCTCTTGTGTGGGACCTTATCGAAAGCCTTCTGAAAGTCCAAATACACCACATCCACTGGTTCTCCCTTATCTATTTTACCAGTTACATCCTCAAAAAATTCCAGTAGATTAGTCAAGCATGATTTACCTTTTGTAAATCCATGTTGACTTTGTCCGATCCTGTCACTGCTTTCCAAGTGCTCTGCTATTACATCTTTTATAATAGACTCTAGCATTTTCCCCACTACTGATGTCAGGCTATAATTCCCCGCTTTTTCTCTACCACCTTTTTTGAATAGTGGGGTAACATTAGCTACCCTCCAATCCATGGGTACCGTTCCAGAGTCTATCGAGTTCTGGAAGATGATCAGTAATGCATCTACTATCTCTAGGGCCACTTCCTTAAGTACCCTGGGATGTAGACCATCAGGCCCTGGGGATTTATCGGCCTTCAGTCCCATCAATTTTCCTAACACCATTTTCCTACAAATACTGATTTCTTTCAGTTCCTCGCTTTCATCAGACCCTATGTTCCCCGGCATCTCTGGGAGGTTATTTGTGTCCTCCTTTGTGAAGACAGAACCAAAGTAGGCATTTAGTTGGTCTGCCATTTCCTTGTTTCCCATTATAAATTCCCCTGATTCTGACTGTAAGGGACCTACGCTTGACTTCACTAATCTTTTTCTCTTCACATATCTATAAAAGCTTTTACAGTCAGTTTTTATGTTCCCTGCTAGCTTACTCTCATATTCTATTTTCCCTTTCTTAATTAATCCCTTTGTCCTCCTTTGTTGACTCCTAAACTGCTCCCAATCCTCAGGATTATTGCTTTTTCTAGCCAATTTATATGTCCTCTCCTTGGATCTTATGCTATCCCTAATTTCCCTTGTTAGCCACGGTTGAGTCACCTTTTTTGTTTTATTTTTATGCCAAACTGGGATGAACAAATTCTGTAGCTCATCCATTCGGTCTTTGAATGTTTGCCATTTCCTATCCACCGTCAACCCTTTGAGCGCCATTCCCCACTCAATCCTACCCAACTCGCTCCTCAGACCATCGTAGTTTCCTTTATTTAAATTGAGGACCCTTGTCTCTGAGTCAACTACTTCATTCTCCATCTTAATGAAGAATTCGATCATATTATGATCGCTCCGACCCAAGGGGCCTCGTACAACAAGATTGCTAATTAATCCTTTCTCGTTGCATAATACCCAGCCTAAGATGGCCTGATCTCTGGTTGGTTCCTCGACATATTGGTCCAGGAAACCATTCCGTAAACACTCCAGGAATTCCTCCTCCACAGTATTGTTACTAATTTGGTTGGCCCAATCTATATGTAGGTTAAAGTCACCCATGATGACTGCTGTGCCCTTATTGCACGCTTCTTTAATTTCCCTTTTAATGCCATCCCCAACCTCCACCTTACTGTTTGGAGGTCTGTATATCACTCCCACTAATGTTTTTTTCCCCGTAGTATTTCTCAATTCTACCCATACAGATTCCACATCATCAGAGCTAATATCCTTCATTACAATTGTATTAATCCCTTCTTTAACCAGTAATGCTACCCCACCTCCCTTTGCTTTTTGCCTATCTTTCCTGAATATCAAATACCCCTGGATGTTGAGTTCCCAGTCTTGGCCATCCTTGAGCCACGTTTCTGTAATCCCAACCAAATCGTATTCGTTTACCTCTATTTGCGCAGCCAATTCATCCACCTTATTACAAATGCTCCTCGCATTAAGACACAAAGCCTTCAGGCTTGTTTTTTCAACGCTCTTAGACCTATTAGAATTATTATTTACTGTGGCCACGTTTGATTTAAACCGTTGATTTCTCTGACTGCCACTTTTGTTTTTCTCCTTGCTATCTTTTGCTTTTATCCCTGTTTTCTTTTCCTCTGTCTCCCTGCTCAGGTTCCCAACCCCCTGCCATTTTAGTTTAAACGCCCCCGAACAGTGCTAGCAAACGTCCCCGCAAGGATATTTGTCCCGCTCTGGTTCAGGTGCAAGCCGTCCGACTTGTACAAGTCCCACCTTTCCCAGAAGCAGGCCCAGTGATCCAGGAAACTAAAGCCCTCCCTCCTGCACCAACTCTTTAGCCACGCATTCATCTGCTCTATCCTCCTATTCCTATACTCACTAGCACGTGGCACCGGGAGTAATCCAGAGATTACAACCTTTGAGGTCCTGCTCTTTAATCTGCTACCTAGCTCCCTAAATTCTTGTTGCAGGACCTCATCCCTCTTCCTACCTATGTCGTTGGTCCCAATGTGAACCACGACCTCTGCCTGTTCACCCTCCCCCTTCAGAATGCCCTACAGCCGTTCAGTGACATCCTTGACCCTGGCACCAGGGAGGTAACAAACCATCCTGGAGTCACGCCTATGGCCACAGAACCGTCTATCTGTTCCCCTTACGATAGAATCCCCTACCACTATTGCTCTCCCACTCTTTTTTTCCTCCCTTCCTGAGCAGCAGTTCTGAAAAGTCATGGGTCTATAGCACAAAACTGCACATGGTACAGCATAAGTTGGCATTGAATTGTTAGTGTTACAATCAAACCATAAAAGCTTGCATGGGATATGAGGGAAACATCACACTCATGCTGCCATTGTGTTTTGCAGTTAGGGTTAAGGCATATTGATTGACAGAATAGAGGAACCGTTACCAATGTTCCCTGTAATTTTTCTTGGCGCTTTGCTGCCCCTTTAAGGGCCTGCGTGGACCATTAATAGCGTGCATGAGCAGTTTTTGCATTGAAAAGCCGGCTGTGCAAGATCCATGGAGCGCCACGCAGTTTAAAGAGAACATTGACTGTTCTTTCTGTAACCTGTGCTACATAGATCTGACTTTTGCTGGAAATCAAAATTCCATTCCATAATGCGTCGCCACAAAAAAAAATCGCCAGAAAAGATGGAAAAACATGTAAAGTTTCAAATTAATAAGAAACCACTTTTGCTGGTGATGTTTCTCTTGTATCACTGTTAAGCAACTTTCATGATGAGTTATACATGGCAAAGCAGAAAAAGTATTATTTAGAAAAATCATGCCCAATGTTATAAAATGGAGCAAAATTGGAAACTTCAAACACTTCTGAAAGTTGTACACACTTGCTGTTACTAAATGAACATACTGAAAGTCAGTAGGGTTAATGGGTAGAAGCTTAATATAATCCAGACTGCCATACATAAGTAATTATATGGTATTTACTGAAGAAACAAAAATAAGAAACAGCAATTTAAATATAGTGGGACATTGCTTTTAAAAAATCCTCAAATGTCCTAAATATGGCTTTCAGACAAGCAAGGCAGAATCCTTCAATTATCAGTACCAGCAGTGTTACTCATGGTAAGTTGGAGAATATGAGAATGCAGTCTGTTACTCTGCTGCTAAAGTAGAGATGTTTCTGATCTGACATCCCTTTTAAGGCCACAAAGCCTGCTTTCAGTGAATAGACAAATCATGGGGGTCAGTTAAATACAAATTTCTTCCTCCTTTCAGTTTTTAAGTATAACAGAAATTTACAATTGTGACAAGGGTGATGTTTCAGAACTTTATGTACTGGTGGAAAATCTGTGACGGTGCTCAAGGGTAGTCTGTGTCTGGAGCATGGTTGTTTTTTTAATTTATTCGTTTACAGGATGTGGGCGTTGCTGGCAAGGCCGTATTTAATACCCATCCCTAATTGCACTTGAGGTGGTGGTGAGCCGCCGCCTTGAACCGCTGCAGTCCTGTGGTGACGTTACCCCCACGGTGCTGACTTTGTCGCAGCTGTTTGGTACAACTGAGTGGCTTGCTTGGCCATTTCAAAGGCAGTTCAGAGTCAACCACATTGCTGTGGGTCTGGAGTCACATACAGGAAACTTTGGTTTATCCGGAGGTTAACTGTCCGGAATGCTCGAGCCACCGGCAAAAATCAGGAGCCGTTTTGTTAGGTTTTTTTTCTTTTCGTTGCTTTTTTTTCACCAGTCAGGCTCTTCAAGGTCTCGGTGAAGCTGTTGCTAAGCTACAGAGACGCTTACAAGGTACGGCCGACTGTTTAGAAGCTGTTGCTAAGCAACAGGGTTTGTTGCCAGATACGGAGCTCAAAATCTCCGTATGTTTCAACATTAGCGCTGGTTTGTCCGGCAGTTTTGATGGGACGGCAACAGCTCGGTCCCGCCGGTGCCGGATAGCACAACGTTTCCTGTATAAGGATAAGGACGGCAGGTTTCCTTCCCTAAAGGACATTAATGAACCAGATGGGATTTTGCGACAATCCGGTAGTTTCATGGTCACCATTACTGATACTAGCTTTTTAATTCCAGATTTTTTAAAAAATTAACTGAATTTAAATGGGATTTGAACTCCCGTTTCTGGATGATTACCCCGGGCCTCTGGATTACTGGTCCAGTAACATAACCACTGTGCTACCGCACACTGTGATGTTTAGATTATTTTGTTAACTCCAGACTTGACAATTCCAGTGCTCTCCTGCAGGCCTCCTGTAGAGTCACAGAAAGATACAGAAGGAGGCCATTCGGCCCATTGTGCTGGTGCTAGCTCTTTGAAAAAGCTATTCAATTAGTCCCATACCTCTGCACTTTCCCCATAGCCCTGCAAATTTTTCCCCTTCAAGTATTGATCCAATTCCCTTTTGAAAGTTTACTATTGATTCTGCTTCCACCACCCTTTCAAGCAGTGCATTCGAGATCATCATAACTCGCTGCGTTTAAAAAAAAAAAAAAAAAAAAAAATCTCCTCTAGGCTCTGGTTCTTTTACCAATTACCTTAAATCTGTGTCCTCTAATTACTGACCCTTTTGCTAGTGGAAACAATTTCTCCATACTTTATCAAAGCCCTTCATGATTTTGAACACCTCTATTACATCTCCCATTAACCTTCTCTGCTCTAAGGAGAACAACCCCAGTTTTTCCAGTCTCCACACAACTGAAGTCCCACATCCCTGGAACCATTCTTGTAAATCTCCTCTGCACCTTCTCTGAGGCCTTGACATCCTTTCTAAAGTGCGATGACCAGAGTTGGACACAATGGGCTGCATTTTAATGGAGAAGGCGGGTTGAAGGCGGGGCTCCTAGGCGGTCAGGAAACCCGGGAGAACAGCAGGGCCTGACTTGCATGCAAAGCCTCTGTTTCCCACCCGCAGCCAGCCAGATTGAGAGGCTGGCTGGCTCCGGCACTAGGTCATAGAGTCATAGATAGAACAGGAGGGAGGGAGGGAGGGTTCGCATGGGGTCCGGGCTGGGAAGAGGATCGGGGAGGGGGGTGGTCTGAAGAGGATCGGGGGCCGGAGGAGGGGGAGTGATCAAAGGCCTGGGGGTGGGGGGAGGCCTCATGGAAGGATCAGAGGACAGGGTGGCGGGGAGGCCTCGTGGCGTGATCGGACGCCTGGGGATGTCTCCGATCGCGGGGATGGGATGGGCATTGACCCTAGATCCAGTAGGTAAGTATAAAGGCACTTGCCTCCTCGATGTAGCAGTCCTCGCCTTGCTATAACTGCTGGGTTTTACGAGGTATGTAAAACCCAACCAGCTACAGTTAAACACAAAATATAGGTTAAAGAAGAGGCTTCCAGCCTCATTGTAATATTTAAATTGACGTCTCACCTCCTGGCAGCGGGTTGACTGCCTGCCGCCGTTAAAACCGGAAGTGGGCGGGTTGGAAGTGGGTTCAGGTCGGGATTTCAATTTTTAACACTTTAACTACCCTCCCCCCCCCCCCCCCCCCCCCCCCCCGGCTCCTAACTCTCCCGTTTTTAAAAATTTACAATTCCCCCCAATAAACCAGCTGGGACCTAGCCCAATGATTTATAAAGGTTTAGCATAACTTCCTTGCTTTTGTACTTTATGCCATTGTTCATAAAGCCAAGGATACCGTAACTTTTTTTTTGACAGCCTTCTCAACTTGTCTTACCTCATCCAAAGATTTATGTACGTACACCCCAGGTCTCTCTGTTCCTGCACCCCCTTTAAAATTGTACCATTTAGTTTATATTGCCTTTCCTCATTCTTTCTACCAAAATGCACAACATTACAATTCTCTGCGTTAAATTTCATCTGCCATGTGTCTACCTATTTCAGTCTGCCTATGTCCTTCTCAAATCTGCTACTATCTTCCTCACTGTTTACTACATTTCCGAGTTTTGTGCAAACTTTCAAATTATGACCTGTATGTCCAAATCCAAGACATTAATAAATATCAAAAAAAGCAGTGTTCCTAATACTGACCCCTGGGGAACACTACTGTATACTTCCCTCGAGTCTGAAAAACAACCATTCACCACTACTCTCTGCTTTCTGTCTCTTATAGCCAATTTTGTATACTTCTTCTGCTGCCACTGTCACACTAATCCCATGGGCTTCAATTTTGCTAACTAATCTATTATGTGGGACCTTATCAGACGCCTTTTGATAGTCACATACACAACATTAACCCTCTACGTTAATTCATCAAAGAACCCAATCAAGTTAGTCAAACACGATTTGCCTTTAACAAATCTGTGCTGGCTGTCATTTATCAAACCATATTTTTTCAAGTGACAATTAATTTTGTCTCTAATTATTGTTTCTAAAAGTTTCTCCTCCACGGACGTTAGGCTGACTGGCCTATAATTGCGGTGTTTATCTCTCTTCCCCCCTTTTTGAACAGGAGTGTAACATTTGCAATTTTCCAGTCCTCTGGTACCACTCCTATATCTGAGGAAGATTGGAAGATTGTGGCCAGAGCCTCCGCTATCTCCACACTTCACTTCCCTTGCCAACCTAGGTGAAACACCCCATTAAAAGTTGAGCCTTGTTGGAATAGATGTAATTTGGGTATTAATGGTGTATTGACTGCTGAACAACCATCCTGGCCCTAAAAAAAACATTTTAGATTTGTGGAATATCAAATTTCTCCATTTATGTTAGAAAATTACTAGATATTTAAAATAATAAAAATATATACTTTTTAAGTTTCTTTGATATTTCAACTTCCACCTTAACCCTATGTGTATGTCCCAATCCCTATTTCTTTAAAAAAATGAATTGAATCAGTGCTTTTTATTTCCTGGTTTGCTGTCTGAGAGTTCTTGAATACCCCTTTGACAGCAGTAAAATGAACTTAACGTCGAGAAACCTAAAGTTTTCGCCACAGAGATCGAAAGCTCTTTGTGCGCAGCGTTGTTCTTGGTCACGACAATTGCCGTTGCTTCACCACTGACCACAAATTCCAGGGAAAAATGGGCAAATTCAGGCAACTATAGCGGCTTGTAAAATCTTGACGTCAATCAGGGAGTAATTGTAACTGCTTATAAACTTATGACTCCAGGTCATAAACTCCTTCCTCAAAGGACTGGTTTTCTCTTATTTAAAAAAAAAAAACACCTTGTTTTGCATCCGTAATAGAGCATAAAGGACATGTAATGGAGAATGAAGGACATGTGATAGTTGCAAGAGTTTGTAAGTATGTTGGTTGAACTGCTGTTGTGTTGTTTACAGTGAGTCAGAAAAAACATAAGAACATAAGCAATAGGAGCAGGTGTAGGCCATTCAGCCCTTCAAGCCTGCTCCACAATTCACATAGATCATGGCTGATCTTCTACCTCAACTCCACCTTCCCACACTATTTCCATATCCCTTGGTTCCCTTAGTATCCAAAAATCTATCGATCTCTGTCTTGAATATACTCAACGACTGAGCATCCACAGCCCTCTGGGGTAGAGAATTCCAAAGATCCACCACCCTCTGAGTGAAGAAATTTCTCCTCCTCTCAGTCCTAAATGGCCGACCCCTTATCCCGAGACTGTGACCCCTGGTTCTCGACTCCCCAGCCAGGAGAAACATCCTTCCTGCATCTACCCTGTCAAACACCGTAAGAATTTTATATGTTTCATTGAGATCACCTTTCATTCTTCTGAACTCTAGGGAATATAGGCCTTGTCTACTCAATCTCTCCTTATAGGACAATCACCCCATCCCAGGAATCAGTCTCGTGAACCTTTGTTGCACTGCCTCCAAGGCAAGTATATCCTTTCTTCGGTAAGGAGACCACAACTGTACACAATACTCCAGGTGTGATCTCACCAAGGCCCTATATAATTGCAGTGAGGCTTCGTTACTCTTATACTCCAATCTTTTTGTAATAAATGCTAACATACCATTTGCTTTCCTGATTGCTTGCTGTACCTACATGTTAACTTTCAGTAATTTGTGTACAAGAACACCCAGGTCCCTCTGAATACCAACATTTCCCAATCTCTCACCATTCAAAAAATATTCTGCTTTTCTACTTTTCCTACCAAAGTGGATAACTTCACATTTCTCCATCTGCCATGTTCTTGCCCACTCACTTAACCTGTCTATATCCCTTTGCAGCCTCTTTGCGACCTTCTCGCAGCTTACTTTCCCAACTAGGTTTGCATCATCAGCAAACTTGGATCCATTACACTCAGTCCCCTCATCTAAGTCATTAATATAGATTGCAAGTAGCTGAGGCCCAAGCACTGATCCTTGCGGTGCCCCACTAGTTACAGCCGGTCAACACGAAAATGACCCGTTTATTTCTACTCTCTGTTTTCTGACCGTTAACCAATCTTCAATCCATGCAAAATATAACCCCCAATCCTATGACCCCTAATTTTGTGAAATCATCTCTTGTGTGGCACCTTATCGAATGCTTTTTGAAAATCCAAATGCATTACATCCACTGGTTCCCTCTTATCTTCCCTGCTAGTTACAACCAATGTTCCCGTTAAACTGCGTGGCCGCACAGCGGTCTGGAGGTCCTGCACAGGCCGCTTGCCGGCTTTACAATGGGGAAAAACCACGCATGCGCGGATATTTGAATGGGCTGCGCACCTTTTTAAAAAAAAACTAAAGGGAACATTGGTTACAACCTCAAAAAACACTTAACAGATTTGTCAAACACGATTTCTCTTTCATAAATCTGTGCTGACTCTACCCAGACATATTATGGTTTTCCCCTGTTACCATGCCCCTAATACAGTAATAGATTCTAGCATTTTCCCTACTACTGATGTCAGGCTAACTGGTCTATAGTTCCTTGTTTTCTCTCTTCCCTCGTTTCTTAAATAGCAGGGTTACATTTGTTACCTTCCAATCCGTGGGGACAGTTCTGGAATCTAGGGAATTCTGGAAGATCAAACCAATGCATCTACTATTTCTGTAGCCACCTCTTTTAAAACCCTGGGATGTAGGCCATCAGGTCCAGGAGATTTGTTGGTTTTTAGCCCCATTAATTTCTCCAATACTATTTCTTTACTAATACTGATTTCTTTAAGTTCCTCCTTCTCACTTGACCCCTTGGTTCCCACCATTTCCGGAATGGTTTTTGTGTCTTCTTCCATGAAGACAGATACAAAGTATTTGTTTAATGTCTCTGCCATTTCCTTATTCCCCATTTTCATTTCTCCTGTCTCTGCCTGTAAGGGATCCACGTTTACCTTGTGGAGCTTTTACAATCTGTCTTCATTCTCTTGCTAGTTTACTCTCATTCTTTTTTCTCTCTCGTTGTCAATTTCTTGGCCATCCTTTGCAGAATTCTAAAATCCTCCCAATCCTCAGGCTTACTGCTCTTTTTGGCAACATTATAAGCCTCTTCCTTTCATCTATTGCTATCTTTAATTTCTCTTGTTAGCCACGGTTGGACCAATTTTCCCAAGGGGTTTTTATTCTTTAAGGGAATGCTGTTCGTTGTGAATTATGAATTGTTTCTTTAAATGTTTGCCATTGCTTATGTACTGTGATATATTTTAATCCAGTTTCCCTATCTACCTTCGCCAACTCGCCCGTCAGTTTGCTTTGTTCAGATTCTTTTATCCGTTCAATGTTCGGGCCATGATGATCAGTAGACTCTATTTATGCTTACCCCCTCATTGGTAGCCCCTTGCTTAGTGACCGGAGGGAGGGGAGGGTGCGGGGCGGTGGGGGGGGTGGGGGAGAGTGGGTGAACCGATGTACGTGAATACAGGAGTTTGGAGCCTTAAGGCCTGAAGGAGAATGTTGGAAGAAATGTGCAAGGTCATGGGTGGCAGGGGAGCAGCAGGAGAGGGGAAGGGACCTGACAGGAGTGGTACAGCTAGGCTGAGCCCCTACAATGATCACTGGGCGGGTGGTGCCAGAGGGTTGGATAGCGGGAAGGGGGTGTAAGGAAGCCGATAGTCTCAGCCCTCAAATTTGAATTGGGCGGCAACAGCGTGGTCGGAGAACTTGGGGCGAGGAGTGTAACTAGCGGGTAGCTCGGTAGGCAATAAGTGGTACGCAAGCCAGGGAGTCATAGTTAGGAGTATCATGTCATATTCTTTTGCCAATCACAGATAAGTACAGGAGAAGATTGTTGCTGTAGCACCGCCAAGCTGAGAGGTTCAGCTGGGAGTACTGAATGAGTACCATTAATCAACACCACTGAGATCAATGGGAAATAATGACACATTATAGCTTGACAAAAGGGGGGCGGGGGGCACTTTTCCAGTGAACAAAATTAGAAAGTTTAAGAGATTTCCATAGAAACTGTGCAGGAAGTATTGTGTTCTTCTTATGCACTGCTGGTAAATAAATACCACAGCTACTTCATCTCTGCATATAACACGGGGTGTGTGTGTGACATTTTATAGAAAAACAAATTCACTTTACTTTCACTTCTAAAAATGCTTTCTTTGGAGGTTTTTGATCTTGGTAATTTTCCATTGGTAGCAGCAGAGCTCACAGCAAATTTTGGCATGTGCCGAGTTGCTGTTAATCATAATTGCTGTTAATCATAATTTCTAGCAGTAGAATGCATGCTGTGATTTCTAGTCTGGGTCTCCTCACCTAACGGTGATTAGTCTAAGAACCCACATTAAATTAAGGTTTGGGCTGCTTACATAGGTACAGGCCTCCAATGGAAAATATTTTTTACTGAAAGCACTGTTGTATAGGGAAATATCCTGTCATAAATACTCATATTAGTGAAGAAAGCAAGATGGTGGCCAAAGAATTTTCAAAAATATTTGGAGCAGTTTGATTAGTTCAGTTTCTTTATTGGTAAATTTTGCTGATTCTCATGCTTGATTGATTTGGTTTCATTTGTCCTCGGTTGTTCCTCATTGAAGGTTTATCTACCTGCATTCCTTGATGTCTGATTGTATGTTCCATGCCAGTTCCATTATTTGTTGCTGTTCTAATGGCCCAGAAATTCGGGTCGGGGGCTTCCCGCAGGTGCAAGCCCCCGACTTGCACTTACCTTGCGCGCCGGCCGTTGAGCTGTGGGCCTGCTTGGGATTCCGATCCTGGGCCGCCTCCAACTGCCGGCGCGCTGTGCTTGCGTATCCCAGGGGCGCAGTTAATTCGATGCGTCTTCTGGGATCACATGGGCCATGGAGAGCCAATGGTAGCAGGGAATGCTTCATTCATAAGTTTGACCTGTCAAACCTATAAATACTATAAGCCCCAAAACATTACTAAATCTTCAAATAAAAATAAAAAATCACATTTTTAAAATAAACTATAAATTACATGAAATAACTATTTTAAACAATAATTTAAATTTTTGAAAAAAATAATTTTATTTTCTAACGGGGCTAAAAATAAACTTTTTAAAGTATTTAAAAATAATAAATCTGTGGAAAAAATGTTTTAATTTTAATTAATTCACCACTTACCTTGTAAAAAGCAGGCCTTGCGACTGCTTTTTGCATGTCTAACTTCTGGAGACTTACCTTCCCGGGAAAACCTGCAAAAAAAACGTAAGTTTGATGTGCACTCGCAGCCTCTCCTGCGCATGTGTTCAACCTCTTAACCCCTTCTTTCAGGGGAACGGAAGTGCCGGTTTCCCGCGCATGCGCAGTGCATGCACGAAACCAGCACTTCCATTGGGCTTACAGGTGAGTACCCCGTGCATACTCACCTGTGGAGACCCGAATTTTGGGGCCAATATGAGGAATCAAGTGCAAATGTGACACAAATTTGGTTGTGAAAAGGTGTGACACGAGGTGTGATAGACACAGGCATATAATAGCAATGTTTTTGTATTACAAATGGACAGTAATCAAATCTGTTTTCTGTTTTCAGGCTGCACGATTGGGCATCCTTCCTGGAGGACGTGGTAAGGCTATGCAGACACGAGGCCGAGGTCGAGGCAGGAGTGTGAGGGGGAGAGGCGCACAGATGCATATGGTGGTTGATCACAGGCCTAAAACACTAACGGTATTTGGCTTCACAGAGGAGGAAAAGGACGAATTAATGCCACATTTCTCAGTAAGTCCAGACTCCGCATTCAAATTTTAAGTATTTTGATGAGTAATTTATTGTGGGTGTTTCAGTTTTGTTCATCTCCACACATTAGCAACATCTTATTATGGTCCACAAATCCATGTTTCTGTTCAACTATAATTTAGCAAGCACAAGAGGAAATTTAAGTTCATAAATTGTTCTGTATATAAGAAATTCTGCTCACTGGGGTTTGAAAGTAGTGAGGGTAAGGAAATCATCTTCTGTGTAAGATATTTTGGAGAATGCACTTGTGTACTCCTGGCCTGATCCTGCTCTCCAATCTATTTTAGATTGTTTAACACTGCTCATTTCTTCAGCTTCTGATGTCCTGCTCCCTGACTGCGCTTCAGTGGCAGCATGGGGTCATTGCACATGAAATACAAGTTTCCCACTCTCTGAGGAGTAATAGTAGGGTTGGCCTGCCAGCCTGTGAATCACCAGGGGTTCCAAATTAGAACTACCCATAGAACTGTGCAGAAACCACGTCTTTCATTATTCAGTTGAGCCAGAACAGATAGTGTTGATAGCTTAGGAATCTTGTCAATGACTGGCTGTTAGAGCTGACCCTCCCTCTGCCACAGGGCCTTTCCATTCTTTCAAATCTACCGAAACAAGCAATCTCAATGCCAGCGGCTCAGGTGAACCTCCCAGAGCCATTCCATCGCCATGGTGGGCAATGCATCTGATTTGTTCAGAGTGATCACCCCATTGTTAACTAATAAACATTCCAAATTACTGTAGCAACCAATCTGGATTCCATACCTGCTGACTCAAATGTTGAGTGAAAAATACAGAATTTAACATAACAAGAAATGTTGGCCCAGATATTCCGATTGCAGGCCTCCCGCAGGCGGAGGACTGCAATCTGGAAAAATCTGCGCCCTTACCTGAGGGCTCCCGGGAGGCGCAGAGTTCCGCTCCTGGGCCTCTTCAAACTGCCGGTGCGCAGGGCCCACGTATCCCAGAGGCGCAGATAGTTTGCAGTGTCCCTGGGATCATGGGGAGCCAATCAGCGAAGGGAATCTCCCTTCATACATTTGACAGGAAGACCTGTCAAATATATAAATGGAGATCACCCCCAAAACATAGTAAAACTTCAACAAAAAAAAAATTAAAAATCACATTTTTAAAATGACTTGAAATTACATAAATTAACTATTTTAAACAAAAATTTTAATTTGAAAAAAAAGTTTTTAACAGGGCTAAAAATAAACTTGCCTTTAAAGTATTTTTACATGATAAATCAGTGGGAAAATAATTCTTTTTAAAAACCTTTTTTTCAACCCTTATCCTTTTACCAGGCGCAAGAATTGTAAGTGTTTTCTGCGGGCGGAGGGTCTCCAAAAAGCGGAACTATCCGCCTGCAGAGGCCCTTCTCCCGGGCAGCCGGAGGATCTGTCAAGAGCTTTCTTGACAGATCGGAAATGCCGGTTTCCAGCGCATGCGCAGTGCATGCCTGAAACCAGCATTTCCAATGTCCCTACGGGTGGGTACACAGTGCGTACCCACCCGTAGGGACCGGAATATCCGGCCCATTATAAATTAACAAAAATCAGTGCAGACAAAACGGGTAAAAATACAAAACTCTACCGTGGGTCATAGATTTACCCTCTCTTTCCTCCCCCCCCCGCCCCCCCCCCCGGATTTTTGGCTGGAAAGTTGGGGATGGGGTTGCGAAGTTATGGCTCTTTTTATGTTCACTATTTGTGATGGTTGGAAAAGTATGACTAACATCATCTTCCATGCCATATAAACCCCCAGGTATGGTTACTGAGTTATTTATTTTCAGTCATCAGTATGAATAGTAGCACACTTTCTCATTCACAGTACTGTGATTTTGTTGTTTATTGTTAGAGAAATAGTGAAAACTGTGAGAACCAGAAATATCATTAAGGATTTTGGTACGCATCACACCAGTCGTAGCTTTTAAGAACTGTCCAGATGTTTGGTCCAGTGAGTAGCTGAGCTGCTCAGACTGGGAAGGTAATAGGTTCCACCCCTAGTCTATGCAGTCAGCTAGTGAGGCACTGGGAGCTCTACAATTGGTTCAGTGAGGACCTGATTGCTGTTCAACATCCCGATTTTAAAATTGGAAATTGGTACCTAGATATCAAGATAATGCAGTTGCCACTAGTACACTCCATTGTGGTGCAAAATATCCATCTTATTAACCTGACTAGTTAGGAGCTAATGGGACAAATGACACACTTCATCCCACTAAGAATATCAGATACATCTGCACTGGGACTGGACGGTCTACTGGTCATAATCAGTACCTTCGTCTTCAGCATCAAATACATGAGATGTCCAAGTTGGACAGGCCCTTCCCCTTTTATACTGGACTAAATCAGATCCTGTTCTATTTTTAAAGAATTGAAAGCACAGTTGGTCACCTTTGTTGAAAATGGCTATCCCAGTGAATAATGGATATAGGATGGATGCTGTCCTGAGCCTGTTGAGCAACTGGCTCTCGAGAATTTCCAGTGTCTCCAGTTCCATGGGCCAATGCAAAAAGATACACAGCAGTTTATTGCTACATTCTGTGGTCCTGCAAAAGAAAATGAAGTTGATTGAGTGCCTCAGTAAGGCGGGTGGATTTTTATTACCTAATCCATTTTGGTATTGAAAAATTCAAGGCATCTCCTGTCACAGGACAGGAATCCCGTTCTCTGAAAATGCCAAACAGTCTGGGCTTTTTGAGGTCTTGGGGGTCTACTCATTGTACATCTTGCAAATGCACAAGACAATGAAGCATATTTTGTCCTTCAATTAATATTTTCAGATGCAAACTGTAAAATCCAACTTGTAGCCATGCATCAGTATGTAACTTGGAAATGACCAACATGCAGTGGTTAACCTTGTTATGGGAGCAGGCATGCTTCCCAGGGAAATTGGCTAATTACTGCTCATCTTTACCCCTTACCCCAAACCCAAGGGCAGTGAGATTGATTGTAGCGTTTACACAGCTAGCCCAGCTTGGATCAGTTAATTCAATGCAGACCATAGATGGTGAACCTGGGTTCTTCCTGGCCTGTATGACTCAGGATCATGCCACATATGCATTTACCGACTGAGCCATTGGGATGGCCCTTGCATTTATCTTCAAACACAGGTTTCATTTCATAGATACAAAAGCAAAATACTGCGATGCTGGAAATCTGAAATAAAACAGAAAAATCTGGAAATACTCAGCAGGTCAGGCAGCATCCGTGGAGAGAGAAACAGAGTTAACGTTTCAAGTCAGTGACCTTAGGGGGACAGATAGCATCCTTTGTAAACAGGTCCGAAAGTCCCACATGGTATGTTGCTTAGTTGGTGCCGGGTGAGGGATATCTCAAACCGGCTTGAAAGGATATTGGCAAGGGAGTGGGGGAAGGATCCGGTCATTGTGGCCCATGTTGGGACCAACAGCATAGGAGTAGGCAAAAAGTCCTGTTAGGGGAGTAGCAGGAACTAGGAGCTAAATTAATGAACAGGACCTCGAGTTACAATTTCTGGATTATTACCCGAGCCAAGTGCAAATTGGTGTAGGGATAAACAGATTAGAGAGGTGAACATGTGGCTCAAGGAGTGGTGTGGGAAAGAGAGGGAACATTTCATGGGACACTGGCACCAGTACTTGGACAGGAAGGAATTGTACTGTTGGGACGAGTTCCACCTGAACCGGGCTGGGACTGGGATCCTAGCAGAAAGGATAAATAGGGCAGTGACGAGGACTTTAAATTAGTAAATAGTGGGGTGGGGGGGGGGGGGGGTGGTGGGTCAGGTAGAAAAGGTAGTATAAATAATATTTCTAAAACAAACAAAAGGGAAGAGAGTAGAGTAATGGTCATAAATTGTGCTTTAGGCACAACAGGTAAAGGGACAAGTAAAAGATGAAGAGTCATTAAACCAGGAGAGAGAAATAAGAAATGTGTGAGTAAAATATTAGAGCAGAAGATGGGCAGCAATGTAGATGGAAGCATAAAATGTTACCCCACTATTCAAAAAAGGTGGTAGAGAGAAAGCGGGGAATTACAGACTGGTAAGCCTGACATCGGTAGTGGGGAAAATGCTAGAGTCCATTATAAAAGATGTAATAGCAGAGCACTTGGAAAACAGTGACAGAATCGGGCAAAGTCAACACGGATTTACAAAAGGTAAATCGTGCTTGACTAATCTACTGGAATTTTTTGAGTATGTAACTGGTAAAATAGATAAGGGAGAACCAGTGGATGTGGTGTATTTGGACTTTCAGAAGGCTTTCGATAAGGTCCCGCATAAGAGATTAGTGTGTAAAGTTAAGGCACATGGAATTGGGGGCAAGGAATTGTAATGTATGTAATGTGTATATATACCTTAAGGGAGAGAACTACTTTTTACAGCTCCTGTGTACTGTAGTACCGGCAGTGACCACACCTGTATATAAACCCTGAGTAGTGATCTATACAGTTAGTTCTAGAGTAACCCTCATTCAGTAAACACCTGTTAATCGTTCCCTGCAGTCTGTTGTCTGATTATTGAAGGACACAACATTAAGATACACGGATATAACATTGGCGACGACGCAGATTCGAACCTACCTGCAACTCTGCATCACCTCCCAGGGATTCGCTCCTGGAGAACAGTGGAAGGAGGTCAAGTCCAGAAGCACGGGCGTCGACCACGGGCAACCGCCCAGTCATCCAGCGGAGATTTGAGCATCGCAGGGGAGGCTGTCGAGAGGCAGGCTTGGCTTTCCAGTCACGGTGGTCCAGCAAAATGGGCTGGCAACAGGTACTGCGCAGACCCTTCCCGGACAGCGGCGGCTAGAGCCCGACCGAGCGGCACAGAAAAAGGCCGAGCAGCGTCGACGGGGGAGAGAGAGAGAGGGCAGAGCGCACAGGGCGCAGCTGGTGTTCAGGACCGAGCGGCGTCAACGGGGGAGAGAGACGCGCAGGAAAATGCGAGGCGCTGCCATTGCCACGAGGACCGCAGAGAGCGGCATTGGCAGCAGCGCAGGAGCAGCGCACGAAACCCACAGGGCGTCGCCATTTGCCACGAGGACCGCCAAGAGTGGCGTTGGCAGCAGCGCGGGAGACACCATTTTAAGCCGCAGTGGGGAAGAAAGGAAAATGCGGGAGACACCATTTTAAGCCAGTCTAACCACACCCAAAAATGCCGAAGAGTGGCAGTATCACAGCGTTCGACAATGAAGTCGAAGATTGGACGACAAATGTCGAACGCATAGAAGTATACTGCAAGGCGAATGAAGTGCCAGATGACAAGAAAGCGCTGGTATTGTTGAATTCAATGGGTGCAAAAACGTATGGCTTACTACGAAACCTAGTAACCCCAGAGAAGCCAGTAGAAAAGGATTTTGAAAACATAGTGTCAATCCTACAGGACCACTTAAACCCCACACCGCTGCTGATAGAAAGATTTAAGTTTCACAAAAGGAACCAGCATAAAGATGAAAGTAATGCTGAGTATTTAACGGAACTGCGCCAGCTATCGAAACACTGCCAGTTTGGAACGGGACTAGCAGATACTTTAAGGGACAAGTTTGTGTGTGGGCTTCAAAGTGAAGGAACCCAGAAACGGCTTCTATCAGAAAAGGATCTTACGCTGGACAAGGCTTTCAGCATTGCAGTATCACACGAAGCAGCAGCACGGGGCGCTGCAGAGATACAACGGAGACCGCAAGAATATGGCACAAATGAAATGTCATACGGAACAGTGAAGTGCTATTGCTGCAGCAGAACAACACACGACCATAATGATTGCTGGTTCAAGGACAAAGTGTGCAGACAGTGTGGAAAAGTAGGGCTCATAGCAAGAGTCTGCAGGTCGGGAAAGAAAACCAGCAGCAAGAAATCTCCACAGGAGAATTACAAGAAGGTACATAAGGTAACGGAGAGTAGTTCAGATGAACAGAAAAGTGATACAGACTCCGGGAGCAAGGAGCTGGGTTGTCTGAAACTACATAATGTGATCAAAACGGAGGATCACCAAACTATCTGGGTCACGCTCAAGATAGCAGGAGTCCGTGAAAATGGAATTGGACACAGGATCAGCCCTAACAGTCATAAACCGAAGGGACTACAAGCGGCTATTCTCACATATACCCTTGAGAGATACAAAGATTGTCTTGAAGACGTGCACGGGGCAAAAAGTCTACCCCAACGGAAAAATAAGGGTGAACGTTATATATAACGGCAAGGAAACACCAAAAATGGACCTATATGTATTGCCAGATGGAGGACCACCACTACTTGGACGTGAATGGATCCGGAAGATACAGCTAGATTGGCATGCCATACAAGCACTGACTGTAGATGCCAAAAAGGATGACGACGTCACACCTGGACGACTGTCAAAAATGCTAACTGACGCACAAGAAGTGTTCCAGCAGGGACTCGGAACACTAAAAGGCATAACAGCGATGATCAAAATAGAGGAAAATGCAAGCCCAAAGTTTTTTAAGGCCAGACCGGTACCTTATGCGATCCGCCCAGCCGTCGAAGCAGAGCTGGAAGGTTTGGAACGTTCAGGAGTACTGTCCAAAGTGGACTGGAGTGAGTGGGCTACACCCATCATTCCTGTAATGAAGAGGTCATTGAGTAATATGCCTGGGGAACCAAAGAAGGTTCGCATCTGTGGGGACTTTAAGGTGACAGTGAACCCAGTCCTTCACACTGTACAATATCCGCTTCCGCGGATTGAAGATATTTTTGCCTCGCTATCTGGAGGGAAACGCTTCACTAAGATTGATCTGGCCCAGGCGTACCTGCAAATGGAGGTTGAAAGAAGCCTCGAAACAGTACCTCACGATCAACACCCATAAAGGTCTCTACCAATACAACCGGCTGGTGTTCGGGGTAGCATCAGCTCCGGCTATTTGGCAAAGGGCAATGGAACAAGCCCTGCAAGGGATTCCAGGGACCCAGTGTTATTTGGACGACATCCTGGTCACGGGCGAAAATGACAGTGATCACCTCGCCAACCTGGAGCAGGTGCTCACTAGCTTGAAGGAATATGGGCTCCGAGCTAATCGCCACAAATGCGAGTTTTTCCAGAAGCAGATCTCGTATTGTGGCCACGTTATTGATAAAGAGGGGTTACATAAGTCCCCTGAAAAGATTGAGGCAGTAGTCAAGGCTCCAGCACCGGAAAATGTGTCACAACTGAGGTCGTTCCTCGGGCTGGTGAACTACTACCATAAGTTCTTGCTGAATTTGTCTACCGTACTACACCCACTGCACACCCTACTGCAAACGGGGGTACCATGGAAGTGGAGTGACGAATGTAAACGAGTTTTCCAGAAGAGCAAAGCATTGATCACATCAAAAGAGGTGTTGGCTCATTTCAACCCAGCACTACCAATTCGCATCACCCTATGGCATTGGAGCGGTGCTGTCGCACAAATTCCCGGACGGCTCGGAGAGGCCAGTAGCCTTTGCGTCTCGGTCACTAACCTCAGCCGAGTGTAACTACGCCCAGATTGACAGGGAGGCCCTCAGCCTAGTGTTTGGAGTGAAAAAGTTCAATCACTATCTGCACGGGCAGAAGTTCACCTTGCTGACTGACCGCCAACCACTTGTCTCCATCTTTAATCCAAAGAAGGGCGATCCGGTGATGACTGCGCAACGGCTACAAAGATGGTCCCTTTTTCTAGGGGCGCACCAATATGAAATCGAGTATAAGGGCACGAAACAGCATGGAAACGCTGATGGGCTATCACGCCTGCCACTGCCTACTGCGGAGGAAGCACCAGCAGTGAATCCTGTCGAAATATTTCATTCGGCTATAATTGAATGCTTGCCAGTAACTAACGCTGGTATAGAGAAGGAGACCCGAAATGACCCGACACTGTTTCGGGTATATGATTTGACGGTGAAGGGATGGCCAGCACATAGCGACTCACTGTTGCCAGCATTCTCATCCAGAAGAGAACAGCTGTCAGTATGCCAGGGGACCTTGATGTGTGGATCCCGAGTTCTAGAGTAACCCTCATTCAGTAAACACCTGTTAATCGTTCCCTGCAGTCTGTTGTCTGATTATTGAAGGACACAACATTAAGATACACGGATATAACAGGTATTGACTTGGATAGAAAACTGCTTGGCAGACAGAAAGCGAAGAGTTGGAATAAACAGGTCTTTTTCCGAGTGGCAGGCAGTGACTAGTTGGGTACCGCAGGGATCGGTCTTTGGACCCCAGCTATTCACAATATATATTAATGATCTAGACAAGGGAACGAGATGTAATATCTCCAAATTTACAGACGACACAAAGCTGGATGGGTGTGTGTGCTGTGAGGAGGATGCCGAGAAACTCCAGGATGATTTGGACAGGTTGGGTGATTGGGCAAAAGCATGGCAGATGCAATATAACGTGGATAAATGTGAGGTTATCCACTTTGGTGGCAAAAACAGGAAGGCAGATTATTTTCTTTGTGGCAATAGATTGGAAGAAGGGGAAGTGCAACGAGACCTGGGTGTCCTTGTGCACCAGTCGCTGAAGGTAAGCATGCAGGTGCAGCAGGCAGTTAAGAAGGCAAATGGCATGTTGCCCTTCGTAGCGAGAGGGTTTGAGTACAGGAACAAGGATGTCTTGCTGCAGTTGTACAGGGCCTTGGTGAGACAACATCTTGAGTATTGTGTGCAGTTTTGGTCACCTTATCTGAGGAAGGATGTTCTTGCCATGGAGGGAGTTCAGCGAAGATTCACCAGGCTGATACCTGGGATGGCAGGAATGACATATGAGGAGAGATTGAGTCGATTGGGCTTGTACTCGCTGGAGTTTAGAAGAATGAGAGGGGATCTCATTGAAACTTATAAAATTCTGACAGGACTGGACAGATTAGATGCAGGAAGGATGTTCCCGATGGTCGGGGAGTCCAGAACCAGGGGTCATAGTCTAAGGATAAGGGGTAGGCCATTTAGGACAGATGAGGAGGAATTTCTTCACCCAGAGAGTGGTGAACCTGTGGAATTCTCTACCACAGAAGGCAGTAGAGGCTAATACATTAAATATATTCAAGAAGGAGTTGGATATATTTCTTGAGGCTAAAGGGATCAAGGGATATGGGGAGAAAGCAGGGACAGGGTACTGAATTTGGATGATCAGCCATGATCGCATTGAATGGGCGGAGCAGGCTCAAGGGGCCGAATGGCCTACTGCTGCTCCTTGTTTCTATGTTAAAATTACAGAGATATTGATGGATTAAGTGAATGGACAAAACTGGCAAATGGATTTCAATGTAGGCAAATGTGAGGTTATCTACTATGGACATAAAAAGGATAGAAGAGAGTACTTTCTAAATGGTGAAAAGCTAGAAACAGTGGAGGTCCAAAGAGACTTTAAGGGTCTATGTACATAGATCATTAAAATGTAATGGACAGGCACAGAAAATAATCAAAAAGGCTAATGGAATGCTGCCCTTTATATTTAGAGGACTAGAATACAAGGGGGTAGAAGTTATGTTCCAGCTATACAAAGCCCCAGTTGGACCACACCTGGAGTACTGTGAGCAGTTCTGGGTGCCGCACCTTAGGAAGAATATATTGGCCGAGGAGGGAGTGCAGCGTACCAGAATGATACCTGGACTCCAAGGTTTAAAATACAAGGCGAGATTACACAAAGGATGTATTCCCTAGAATTTAGAAGGTTAAGGGGTGATTTGATCAAAGTTCTCACTTTAGTAAGGGGAACTGATAGAAACTATTTTCACTGGTTGGAGAGTCTTAGGACTCGGGGGCATTGTCTAAAAATTAGAGCCAGGCCTTTCTGGAGTGAAGTTAGGAAACACTTCTGCATGCAAAGTTTGGAACTCTTCTGCAAACAGCAATTGAGGCTAGGTCAGTTGTTAATTTTAAATCTGAGGTTGATAGATTTCTGTTAACCAAGGATGTTAAAGGATATGGGGCAAAGGCGGGCATATGGAATTAGGTCACAGATCAACCATGATCTCACTGAATGGCAGAACAGGCTCGAGAGGCTAAATGGCCGACTCCTATTCCTACGTTCTTCTGTACTCTAGGAGCTGATCTAGTTGAGTTTCTGGTCACCGGTGATGTTAATGCCATTGATTGTCATGGGGAGATGGTTAGACTCTCTCTTGTTGGAGATGGTCATTGCCTGGTACTTGAGTGGCTTGAATGTTACTTGCCACTTACCAGTCCAAGCCTGGATGTTGCCCAGGTCCTGCTGTATGTGGCTATGAGCTGCTTCATTATCTTATGATGGAGGGAAGATCATTGATGAAGCAGCTGAAGGTGGTTGGGCCTAGGATGCTGCCCTGAGGAAATCCTGCAGTGATGTCCTGGGGCTGAGATGATTGGCCTCTGACAACCACAAACATCTTGCCTTGTGCCAGGTATGACACCAACCACTAGAAAGTTTCCCCCCAATCCCCATTGACTAATATTACAAGGCTCCTTGGTGCCACACTTGGTCGAATGCTACCTTGATGTCGGGGGCAATTGTTCTTGCCTCACCTCTAGAATTCAGCTCGGGTTGGAGTCTGGACCAAAGCGGCAATGAGGTCTGGAGCCAAAGTGTTCTGGCAGACCCCAAACTGAGTATTGAAAATCAGGTTATTGTTGAGTAAATGTCGCTTGATAGCATTGTTGACTAATCCTTTCATCATTTTTGACCGAATTGGATTTGTTCTGCATTTTGTGGACAGGTTGCACCTTGACAATTTTCCATTTTGCTGGATAGATGCAAGTGTTGAAGCTGTACTGAAACACCTTGGCTAGGGGAGCAGCAAGTTCTTCAGCACTACAGCTGGGATGTTTTTGCGGCCCATAGCCTTTGCAGTATTCACTGCACTCATGATATGACTATATGGTGTGTTTGCCATCCAAGAGGGAAGGAACCTCATGAACATTCAGAGTAGTGTTATGCCAGAGCAATTATTTGTTTCTTGGGACAGTTTTAAAGAGGGAGTTTTGCCGTCAGGATCCCATTTCAAAATCATGCTACAGTGAATTTTGATTAAATTTGTTGGCCTGGAATTCGCCATCGTTACCCTGCTGAAACTGACCGTAACTTCAGGATCTAGCACGTGCACATCTAAAGACGGAAATCCTGGAGTTTGCAGTCAGTCATTCACTGCTCCGACACAGGCTGCACGGTGGAACAGTCCCCATAGCTGGCAATCAGTGTAATCAGAGAAACTGACACAAATTTGGGCTTTTCTGCGGTAATATCGCTGTTAAATACCCCATTAAATGCCAGGCCTTGTTGGATTAGGTGTACCTGGGGCTTCAACAAATTTTATGGCCCTGAAAAAGGAATCTTTTTATTTGTGGAATGTCAAATTTCCCCCATTATGATGATTACAATTTTTTTTTAACTTTAATTTTTTTTAAAGTTAGCTCATGATCTTGCAGCTTTTACGTTATCCCCATGTGAAAGTCCCAATCTTTATTTTGCGCTCTCTAACATTTTTTTAAAAGTCTGGGTAAGAGCAGCTTCTCATTTCCTGCTTTGCTGTCTGAGAACTCTTCAATGTGATTGGCTGCTTAGACAGCTTGTTGACGTCACAGCAGCTCTTCACTGGGAATCCCCATGACCGAGTGCTGCAATCAATTGAACATCAAAAAGGCAAATGTCTCGCCACCGAGATCGTGAGATCTCTGCGGGCAGCTTTCTTCGGGGCCAGTGAAGAACACCTTTGCAAATTACGCGCCAATATCTTTTATTCTCTACGATCTATTTCTGTGGATTTTTTGCCATGATTTTGCTACATCAGTGAATGCTGATGTCCCATAGAGATGCTGTCGTAGAGGAATTAGTGAGCTAAACAGCGTAAATGATCTGATTAATGCCAGTGGGAATAGTCATTAACCCAACTGGAGTTTAGCTTCAGCTGTGTTTAATTCCATTCTATCAAGTTGAGCCCAATAACTCCTCCAAGCAATGTCCCCTTATGGGATTGCTATCATCAGCTGCTAAATATTTAAACAAAACTATAGGAAAATAATTACATTGCAAAATAAAAAAGCTGAACAAAAAATGTTACCATTGGTTTTTAAATCATTTGGTGTTTGAAATGATAGTGAGTCTCCCTCTTTTAGAATGTTACATTGATGAACAGCCTGCTGCATGAAGTATACTGTGTATATCTCTAAATACAGTTTAAATTGAGCTCCTCGGGATCAGCACATGCTGTCCAACAGCATTTGTTACATGTCTATGGGTCCATCTTTGTCCTTGTTTATTATGCAAGCAGAGTCCTGTTTGTACAGAATAATGAATGAAGAACATTTACCCACTTGGATGCTTAAGTTAAGGAACACCATTTAAGCACTTTGCCTATTTTCTCATTCCCCTGATCAGAATGAATGAAAATCTGTATTTACTTCTGGTATGATAAATTAAGTACCATTTAAAGCCCACCCTCCACCCCAGGATATTTTTAAACCACAAATTAATAGGTTACACTTCTCTGTTCAGGCCCGCCCCCCTCCCTTAGTATGAAAGAACTGATCAGTAATTCTGTAATAGTGGCAAAATGCCTATTGCCATGAATGAGCATACAGATGTTTTAAAAAGAACTAAGGACAATAAAGATTCAGTAACACTCTTTAAAGTCACAGAAAGATTTAGCTGTAATCGATGTTGAAGTTTCCAAAACTAGTTCTGTGACCTGTCACCTAGTTTGTGCTTCATTATTTGGCAGTAATAAACTGGTGTTCATAGGGTTTTAGATAAAGTGAGATTTTTTTTATACTGTCTGACTTAAAAAAAAAATGTCTTTTATTTGGTTTCTCTAGAAATTTGGAGAAGTGGAAGATTTTCAAGAGGATACTCCTTTAAGTGTTAGACTAGCATTCAAGTCAAGAATTGAAGCAGAAAATGTAAGTAGCTAGAGAGTAGTAGACTGGCATTGTTGACTACATGATTGATAATGAATGACGTTGCTGATAGCTTATTTCACTATAAAACACAATGGTTGACTCTAATGCCTTCAGAACAACTAGAGATGGGAAAAAATACTGCATTGCCAGTGTCGCCCACATCCCAAGAACAAGTTTAAAAAACAGTAAATTTACTGTATAGGCACTGAATGCATACTGACCCAATATCAAACCTGACTTGCATAAGGCAGAATTGAACTTATTTTTATCTTGTCTGAAATCCTGCTGTGAAATACTTCCTGTAATATTTACACTTTGAGATGATAATGGCTTTAGATCCAGAAATACAATTTTTATCTACATAAAGGCTTGTTAAATATTAATAAACCGCAAACATTGTAAGAAATGTAAAATTTCTGGTTTAAATTATTTAGCTGGCTGTTGAAAGTTTCAGTAACTGCACAGTCCATGTTTCCAGTTTGGATGCTGAGAAAAGGTCTGCTGCTAACCATGTGAGGCAATATTTGGATCTAGTTCACAGACGGATTACAGTGGAATGGAGTTGGTGGCTAGGAAACAGAGTTTGTGGCGGGGACCAAAGACAATGACTTCCGTCTTCCCACGGTTTAGAATTGGGAGATACCGCTCCTTCCTGCAGTTCTATCCAGCTACAAAAAAGCAAAATACAGGTGCTGGAAATCAAACAAAAACAAAAATGTTAGAAACACTCAGCTTATCATGCAGCATTTGTGGAGAGAATAAACAACTTCATGTTTTGGGTATGGACTCCCCATCAGAACTGGAACATATTGCAGATGAACAGTATTTAAAAAGGAATCGAATAAGGAAAAGGTAAAAAAACAGACATACTCAGGAAAATAAATAGTCAAAAGTGGCTGGCAATGGCTATCTCCAACAAGAGAGAGTCTAACCACTGCCCCTTGAAATTCAACGGCATTCCCATCACCGAATCCCCCACCATCAATATCCTGGGGGTCACACTGGACCGGCCACATAGATACTGTGGCGACAGGAGCAGGTCAGAGGCTGGGTATTCTACAAAGCACAAGTCAGGAGTGTGATGAAATACTCTGCACTTACATAGAAACATAGAAGATAGGAGCAGGAGTAGGCCATTCGGCCCCTCGAGCCTGCTCCGCCATTCAATGCGATCATGGCTGATCATCCAAATTCAGTACCCGGTCCCTGCTTTCTCCCCATACCCCTTGATCCCTTTAGCCTTAAGAAATATATCCAACTCCTTCTTGAATATATTTAATGAACTGGCCTCCACCACCTTCTGGTAGAGAGTTCCACAGGTTCACCACTCTCTGGGTGAAGAAATTCCTCCTCATTTCTGTCCTAAATGGCCTACCCTTTATCCTTAGACTGTGTCCCCTGGTTCTGGACTCCCCGACCATCGGGAACATCCTGCATCTAGTCTGTCCAGTCCTGTCAGAATTTTATAAGTTTCAATGAGATCACCTCTGATTCTTCTAAACTCCAGCGAGTACAAGCCCAGTCGACCCAATCTCTCCTCGTACGTCATTCCTGCCATCCCAGGTATCGGCCTGGTGAATCTTCGCTGAACTCCTTCCATGGCAAGAACATCCTTCCTCAGATAAGGCGACCAAAACTGCACACAATACTCAAGGTGTGATCTCACCAAGGCCCTGTACAACTGCAGCAAGACATCCTTGTTCCTGTACTCAAACCCTCTCGCTACGAAGGCCAACATACCATTTGCCTTCTTAACCGCCTGCTGCACCTGCATGCTTACCTTCAGCGACTGGTGCACAAGGACACCCAGGTCTCGTTGCACTTCCCCTTCTCCCAATCTATTGCCATTTAGATAATCTGCCTTCCTGTTTTTGCCACCAAAGTGGACAACCTCACATTTATCCACGTTCTATTGCATCTGCCATGTTTCTGCCCAATCACCCAACATGTCCAAATCATCCTGGAGTTTCTCGACCTCCTCCTCACAGCACACACGCCCACCCAGCTTTGTGTCGTCTGCAAATTTGGAGATATTACATCTAGTTCCCTTGTCTAGATCATTAATATATATTGTGAATAGCTGGGGTCCAAGGACCGATCCCTGCGGTACCCCACTAGTCACTGCCTGCCACTCGGAAAAGAACCCGTTTATTCCAACTCTTTGCTTTCTGTCTGCCAACCAGTTCTCTATCCAAGTCAGTACCTTGCCCCCAATCCCATGTGCCTTAACTTTACACGCTAATCTCTTATGTGGGACTTTATCGAAGGCCTTCTGAAAGTCCAGATACACCACATCCACTGGTTCTCCCATATCTATTTTTCCAGTTACATCCTCAAAAAATTCCAGTAGATTAGTCCAGCACGATTTACCTTTTGTGAATCCATGTTGACTTTGTCTGATCCTGTCACTGTTTTGCAAGTGCTCTGCTATTACATCTTTTATAATGGAGTCTAGCATTTTCCCCACCACCGATGTCAGGCTTACCGGTCTGTAATCCCCGTTTTCTCTCTACCACCTTTTTTGAATAGTGGGGTAACATTAGCTACCCACCAATCCATGGGTACTGTTCCAGATTCCATCGAATGTTGGAAGATGATCAGCAATGCATCTACTATTACTAGGGCCACTTCCTTAAGTACCCTAGGATGTAGATTATCAGGCCCTGGGGATTTATCGGCCTTCAATCCCATCAATTTCCCTAACACCATTTCCCTACAAATACTGATTTCTTTCAGTTCCTCCCTTTCATCAGACCCTGTGTTCCCTGGCATCTCTGGGAGGTTATTTGTGTCCTCCTTTGTGAAGACAGAACCAAAATATGCATTTAGTTGGTCTGCCATTTCTTTGTTCCCCGTTATAAATTCCCCTGATTCTGACTGCAAGGGACCTACGCTTGACTTCACCCATCTTTTTCTCTTCACATATCTATAAAAGCTTTTACAGTCAGTTTTTATGTTCCCTGCAAGCTTTCTCTCATATTCTATTTTCCCCTTAATTAATCCCTTTGTCCTCCTTTGTTGAATCCTAAATTGCTCCCAATCCTCAGGATTATTGCTTTTTCTGGCCAATTTATATGTCCTCTCCTTGGATCTTATGCTATCCCTAATTTCCCTTGTTAGCCACGGTTGAGTCACCTTTTTTGTTTTATTTTCGTGCCAAACTGGGATGAACATTTTCTGTAGTTCATCCATGCGGTCTTTGAATGTTTGCCATTGCCTATCCGCCGTCAACCCTTTGAGTGCCATTCCCCAATCAATCCTACCCAACTCGTGCCTCAGACCATCGTAGTTTCCTTTATTTAAATTTAGGACCCTAGTCTCTGAGTCAACTACTTCATTCTCCATCTTAATGAAGAATTCGATCATATTATGATCGCTCCGACCCAAGGGGCCTCGTACAACAAGATTGCTAATTAATCCTTTCTCGTTGCATAATACCCAGCCTAAGATGGCCTGATCTCTGGTTGGTTCCTCGACATATTGGTCCAGGAAACCATCCGTAAACACTCCAGGAACAACTCCTCCACAGTATTGTTACTAATTTGGTTAGCCCAATCCATATGTAGATTAAAGTTACCCATGATGACTGCTGTGCCCTTATTGCACGCTTCTTTAATTTCCCTTTTAATGCCATCCCCGACCTCCACCTTACTGTTTGGAGGTCTATATACCACTCCCACTAACGTTTTCTGCCCCATGGTATTTCTCAATTCTACCCATACAGATTCCACATCATCAGAGCTAATATCCTTCCTTACAATTGTGTTAATCCCTTGTTTAACCAGTAATGCTACCCCACCTCCCTTTCCTTTTTGCCTATCTTTCCTGAATATCGAATACCCCTGGATGTTGAGTTCCCAGCCTTGGCCATCCTTCAGCCACATTTCTGTAATCCCAACCAAATCATATTAGTTTACCTCTATTTGCGCAGCCAATTCATCCACCTTATTACGAATGCTCCTTGCATTAAGACACAAAGCCTTCAGGCTTATTTTTTTAACGCTCTTCGACCTATTAGAATTATTATTTACTGTGGCCATGTTTGATTTAAACCGTTGATTTCTCTGACTGCCATTTTGTTTTTCTCCTTCCTTTCTTTTGCTTTTATCCTTGTTTCCCTTTCCTCTGTCCCCCTGCTCAGGTTCCCAACCCCCTGCCATTTTAGTTTAAACCCTCCCCCAGAGCACTAGCAAACACACCCCCTAGGACATCGGTTCTAGCCCTGCCCAGGTGCAAACCATCCGGTTTGAACTGGTCCCACCTCCCCCAGAACCGGTTCCAATGTCCCAGGAACTTGAATCCCTCCCCCTGGCACCATTCCTCTAGCCACGTATTCATCTGAAATATCCTTTTATTTCTACTCTGACTAGCACGTGGCACTGGTAGCAATCCTGAGATTACTACCTTTGAGGTCCTATTTTTTAATTTACCTCCTAACTCCCTATATTCAGCTTTTAGGACCTCATCCCGGTTTTTACCTATATCGTTGGTACCTATATGCACCATGGCAACTGGCTGTTCACCCTCCCCTTCCAAAATGTTCTGCAGCCGCTCTGAGACATCCTTGACCCTTGCACCAGGGAGGCAACACACCATCCTGGAGTCTCGTTTGCGGCCTCAGAAACGTCTATCTATTCCCCTTACAATAGAATCCCCTATTACTATAGCTCTACCCCTCTTTTTCCTCCCGTCCTGTGCAGCAGAGCCACCCCTGGTGCCAGGAAGTTGGCTGCTGCTGCCTTCCTCTGATAAGCCATCCCCCCCCCCCCCCCCCCCCAACAGTACTCAAAGCGGTGTATCTGTTTGCGAGGGGGATGTCCACAGGGGACCCTTGCACTACCTGCCTGCGCCTAGTACTCTGCCTGTTGGTCACCCGTTCTCTACCTGCGGTGTGTCCAACTCGCTAAACGTGCTATTCACGACGTCCTCAGCATCGTGAACGCTCCAGTATGCATCCAATCGCAGCTCCAGCGCCGCAATGCGGTCTGTCAGTAGCTGCAGCTGGATACATTTCCTGCACACGTAGTTGTCAGGGACACAGGAAGTGTCCCTGAGTTCCCACGGAGCGCAGGAGGAGCATACCATGTGGCCAGGCTGTCCTGCCATGACTTACCCTTGATTTAATTTAATTTCAATTAATTAAATCAATCCCACCAATTGCACTACAGTTAAATGGTTTACCAACAGTCCCCGTTACACCAGAGAGACCTTAGTAACTATAGACCACAGAGTTAAAGTTTAAAAAGAGAGAAATACTCACCAACCAATCACCTACCTGCTTTCTGGTGACGTCACACTTCAATTACTTTTTACTTCTCTCCCTCCCTCTGAGCCCGGAGAGTGGTATGCCTACCTGGTCTCGGAGCTGCTTTTCAACTGCCGCCGCTCAGCCGCCTCGTTCCCTCGCAGGTCCGCCCACCTACCGCCGCTGCTCTGGACGATTACAGTTCCAAGAACATTCAAGAAGCTCGACACCATCCAGGAGAAAGCAGCCCACTTGATTGGCACCCCATCCACCACCTTAAACATTCACTCCCTCCATCACCGGTGCACCGTGGCTGCAATGTGTACCGTCCACAAGATGCACTGTCGCAACTCGCCAAGGCTTCTTTGACAGCGCCTCCGAAAGCCGCGACCTCTACCACCTAGAAGGACAAGAGCAGCAGGCGCATGGGAACACCATTACCTGCAAATTTCTCCCCCCCCACCCCACCCCCTGCAAGTCTCGCACCATCCTGACTTAGAACTATATTGCTATTTCTTCATCGTTACTAGGTCAAAATCCTGGAACTCCCTCCCTACCAGCACCTTCACCACACAGACTGCAGCAGTTCAAGAAGGCGGCTCGCCACCACCTTCTTGAGGGCAATGCTATTTGGAACGGTAGCATAGTGGTTATGTTACTGGACTAGTAATCCAGAGGCCTGGACTGATGATCCAGAGATGTGAGTTCAAATCCCACCACAGCAGCTAGGGGCCTAGAAATTCGGTGGCGCCCCAAGCTTGCCTGGGCGCCGGAATTTCCGCTCCGGATGGAGTCGCTTGCGCTAGCGCGATATTCAGTTTCAGCGCCCCAAACGGAAGCGGGGCGCTGCTCGAGGCGCCCCGCGTCCCTCTTGGGGCGCTGAAACTGAATATCGCAGCGCAATGTGCCGCAGCGCCACATGCTGCGGCACGGCGCGCTGCGGTACTGCAGGCCTTCCTCCCCTTCTTAAAGGGGAGGGGTCTGCACCAGCGCGATCCCCGATCGCGAGTGCCGGCAAAAGAGCCCGGCACAGAGGAGAAGTGCCCGGCTCTTGGGACACAGCCGGCACTGCCCGGGGTGGGTGGGGAGGGGGGGGCTGGGAGGGATCAGGAGGCCGGGGACGGCGGCTTGAGGAGGTGCTGGCAGGCGGCCAGCGAAAAAAATGGCCGCCCCGCACCTCCCCTTTAATTAGCGCCACTACCACCACAGGTCGGCCCCCCTGAAGCGGTCGCAGATTGCGACCGGCGTTACAGCGGGGGGCGTGACCCAATATCGCGATCGGGGCGGTAGCGGGGCGCTGCGCACACCGATGACTTCATCGGTGGCGGCGCAGCGCTATAGACTAACTCCGCCATTAGCGCCCCGCTAAATTTTGCGGGGAGCGTGGCCAGTGGCGCTAAAGCCATTAAGTGCCCTCTTTGGGCGCTAACTGGTGGCGCAGCCCACCGAATTTCTAGGCCAGGGAATTTAAATTCAGTTAATTAAATAAGCTATTGGATTGTTGTAAAAACCCATCTGGCTCACTAATGTTCTTTAGGGAAGTAAATCTGTAGTCCTTACCTGGACTGGCTCATATGTGATTCCAGACCCACGACAACGGCACATCCAGCCCAGTCGACCCTGCAAACTCCTCTTCAACATCTGGGGACATGTGCCAAAATTGGGAGAGCTGTCACACAGACTAGTCAATCAACAGCCTGACATAGTCATACTCACAGAATCATACCTTGAAGCCAATGTCCCAAACTCCTCCCTCACCATCCCTGGGTATGTCCCGTCCCACCAGGTGGCAGCACAGTGGTATACAGTCAGGAAGTAGTGCCCCTGGGAGTTCTCAACATTGACTCCAGACCCCATGAAGTCACATAACATCAGGTCAAGCATGGGCAAGGAAACCTCCTGCTGATTACCACCTACTGCCCTCCCTCAGCTGATGAATCTATACTCCTCCATGTTGAACACCATTTGGAAGAAGCACTGAGAATAGCAAGGGCACAGAATGTACTCTGGGTGGGGGACTTCAATGTCCATCACCAAGCGTGGCTTGGTAGCACCACTACTGACCGAGCTGGCAGAGTCCTGAAGGACATAGCCAACAGTCTGGGCCTGCGACAAGTGGCGAGAACCAACACTAGGGGAAAAACCTACTTGACCTCATCCTCACCAATCTACCTGTCGCAGATGCATCTCTCCATCGTGTTGTGTGGCACTACCACCGTGCTAAATGGGACAGATTCAGAACAGATCTAGCAGCTCAAAACTGGGCATCCATGAGGCGCCGGGGCCATCAGCAGCAGTAGAATTGTATTCCACCACAATCTGTAACCTCATGGCCTGGCATATCCCTCAATCTACAATTACCATCAAGCTAGGGGACCAACCCTGGTTCAATAAGGAGTGCAGAAGAGCATGCCAGGAGCAGCACCAGGCATACCTAAAAATGAGGTGCCAACCTGGGGAAGCTGCAATACATGCATGCTAAAAAGCGGAAGCAGCATGCTATGGACCGGGCTAAGCGATCCCACAATCAACGGCTCAGATCAAAGCTATCCAGCCGTGAATGGTGGTGGACAATTAAAACAACTAACTGGAGGAGGAGGCGCCATGAATGTCCCCATCTTCAATGATGATGGAGCCCAGCGCGTGAGTGCAAAAAAACGAGGCTGAATCGTTTGCAACCATCTTCAGCCAGAAGTGCAGAGTGGATGATCCATATTTGCCTACTCCTGAGGGCCCCACCATCAGAGAAGCCAGTCTTCAGCCAATTCGATTCACTCCACGTGATATCAAGAAATGGCTGAGCGCACTGGATACAGCAAAGGCTAGGGGCCTCGAATAACATCCCGACTGTCGTGTTGAAGACTTGTGCTCCAGAACTAGCCCCGCCTCTAGGCAAGCTGTTCCATTACAGCTGCAACACTGGCATCTATCCGACAATGCGGAAAACTGACCAGGTATGTCTTGTCCACAAAAAGCAGGACAAATCCAATTCGGCCAATTACCGCGCCATCTGTCTACTCTCAATCGTCAGCAAAGTGATGGATGGTGTCATCGACAGTGCTATCAAGCGGCACAATAACCTGCTCATGGATGCCCAGTTTGGGTTCCACCAAGACCACTCCACTCCCGACCTCATTACAGCCTTGGTCCAAACATGGACAAAGGAGCTGAATTCCAGAGGTGAGAGTGACTGCCCTCGACATCAAGGCAGCATTTGACCGAGTCAGGCATCAAGGAGCCCTAGTAAAACTGAAGTCAATGGGAATCACAGGGGGGGGGGGAAAACTCTCTGCTGGCAGGAGTCATACCTAGCACAAAGGAAGATGGTTGTGGTGGTTGGAGCTCAATCATCACAGCCCCAGGGCATCGCTGCAGATGTTCCTCAGGGCAGTGTCCTAGGCCCATCCATCTTCAGTTCCTTCATCAATGACCTTCCCTCCAACATAATGTCAAAAATGGGGATGTTCGCTGATGACTGCACAGTGTTCAGTGCCATTCACAACTCCTCACATAATGAAGCAGTCCATGCCCGCATGCAAGAAGACGTTCAGTCTTGGGTTCATAAGTGGCAGGTAACATTCGTTTCATACAAGTGCCAGCCAATGACTATCTCCAACAAGCGAGAGTCTAACCACCGCCCCTTGACATTCAGTGGCATTACCGTCACCGAATGTACTAGAAAGAGTAGACAACTTGCCTGGTCAAGATGGCTTGCATCCCAGGTTGCTGAGGGATTTGGGGGAGGAGATAGTGGAAGGGCTTCCCATAATTTTCCAATCTTCCCTAGATGCGGGAGATGTGCCTGAGGATTGGAAAGTGGCAAATGTGACACCATTGTTCAAGAAAGGGTGTAAGGACAATCCTAGTAACTACAGGCTGATCAGTTTAACATCAGTGGTGGGTAAAGTTTTAGAAACAATAATCAAGGAAAAAATTAACAGGGACTTGGAGAGGTTTAAGCTAATTAAGGAGGGCCAACACGGATTTGTAAAAGGCAGATCGTGTTTGACTAATCTAATTGAATTTTTTGATGAAGTAACAGGGAGAATTGATGAAGGGAATGCAATGGATGTTGTCTACATGGATTTTCGGAAGGCGTTTGACAAAGTACCACATAGAAGGCTGGTTAACAAAATTGCAGCTCATGGAATAGGTGGGTCAGTGGCAGCTTGGATAAGGAATTGGCTTAAGGACAGAAAACAGCGAGTTGTGGTAAATGGCTGTTTTTCAGACTGGAGGATGGTAGACTGTGGTGTTCCCCAAGGATCAGTGCTGGGGCCGCTGCTTTTTTTGATATATATAAATGATCTGGATATTGGAATACAGAGTAGAATTTCTAAATTTGCCGATGACACCAAACTTGAGGGTGTGGCAAACACAGGATGATGCCAATCGACTGCAACAGGACATAGAAAGGCTAGCAGAATGGGCAGACAAGTGGCAGATGGAATTTAATACAGAGAAGTGTGAGGTGATGCATTTTGGCAGAAGGAACAGGGAGAGGCAATATACACTTAATGGCATAGTTTTAAAGAGCGTGCAGGGACAGAGGGACCTGGGAGTTAATGTGCATAGGTCCCTGAAGGTGGCAGGACATATTGAGAGAGTGGTTAGCAAAGCATATGGGATCTTGGGCTTCATAAACCGAGGTATTGAGTACAAATGCTGAACCTTTATGATGTGCTGGTTAGGCCACAACTGGAGTATTGCATCCAGTTCTGGTCACCACACTTTAGGAAGGATGTGAAAGCCTTTGAGAGGGTGCAGAGGAGATGGGGGATCTTAGCTACAAGGACAGGTTGGAGAAGCTGGATTTGTTTTCATTGGAGCAAAGGAGGTTGAGGGGTGATTTGATAGAGGTGTTCAAGATTATGATGGGATTGGATAGGCTAGATGGGGAAAGTCTGCTCCCCCTAGTTGGTGGTACAAGGACTAGGGGACACAGATTTAAGGTTTTAGGCAAGAGATACAAGGGGGATGTGAGGGAAACTTTTTTACGCAGCTAGTGGTTATGACCTGAAATTAACTGCCAGCGGAGGTAGTGGAGGCGGAGAAACTCAATGTTTTCAAGGGGAGACTGGTTAGGCACTTGAGGGAAATAAACTTGCAGGACTACAGGGATAGAGTGGGGGAATGGGACTGACCGGATTGCTCTACAGGGAACCTGCACGGGGGGACCTCCTTCTGTGCCGTTATGACTCCATGAATCCACCACCACCAACATCCTGGGGGGTCACCATTGACCAGAAACTTAACTGAACCACATAAATACTGTGGCAACAAGAGCAGGTCAGAGGCCAGGAATTCTGCGGCGAGTCTCTCCCCTCCTGACTCCCCAAAGCCTTTCCACCATCTACAAAGCACAAGTAAGGAGTGTGATGAAATACTCTCCACTTGCCTGGATGAGTGCAGCTCCAAATATACTAGAGAAGCTCAACACCATCCAGGACAAAGCAGGCCGCTTGATTGGCACCCCATCCAACACCTAAAACATTCATTCCCTCCACCACCGGCGTACCGTGGTTGCAGTGGGTACCAGCTACATGATGCACTGCAGCAACTCGCCAAGGCTTCTTTGGCAGCACCTCCCAAACCTGCGACCTCTTCCACCTAGAAGGACAAGGGCAGCAGGCTCATGGGAATACCACCACCTCCAAGTTCCCCTCCAAGTCACACACCATCCTGACATAGAAGTATATCGCCGATCATTCATCGTCGATGGGTCAAAATCCTGGAACTCCCTCCCTAACAGCACTGTGGGAGTACCTTCACCACACGGACTGCAGTGGTTCAAGAAGGCGGCTCACCACCACCTTCTCGAGGGACAATTAGGGATGGGCAATAAATGCTGGCCTTGCCAGCGACACCCACATCCCATGAACAAATTTTTAAAATGTTCAGTGATTAGTAAAGGCTGCCATCTGCAGGGATTTAAACAGCGTGCCCTATGGAGCAGCAGGGTATCACTGACATCAACTTCTGGATTTTCTCATTTAACTGCACATGTGCGGACTCCAAAGGTTGCTGTCAGATTCACAAGAGTAATGATGGCAAATGCTGACATAGAAACGTAGGAGCAGGAGTAGACCATTCGGCTCCTCGAACCTGCTCCGCCATTTAATGAGATCATGGCTGATCACCCAAATTCAGTACCCTGTCCCTGCATTCTCCCCATATCCCTTGATACCTTTAGCCTTAAAAAATATAAATAACTCATTCTTGAATATATTTAATGAATTGGCCTCAACTGCCTTTTGTGGTAGAGAATTCCACAGGTTCACCACTCTCTGGGTGAAGAAATTCCTCATCTCTGTCCTAAAAGGCTTACCCCTTATCTTTAGACTGTGAACCCTGGTTCTGGACTCCCCCGCCATTGGGAACATCCTTCCTGCATCTAGTCTGTCTAGTCCTGTTAGAATTTTATAAGTTTCAATGAGATCCCCTCTTATTCTTCTAAACTCCAGCGAATATAAGCCCAATTGACCCAATCTCTCCTCATATGTCATTCCTGACATCCCAGGTATCAGTCTGGTGAATCTTTGCTGCACTCCCTCCATGGCAAGAACATCCTTCCTCAGATAAGGCGACCAAAACTGCACACAATACTCAAGGTGTGATCTCACCAAGGCCCTGTACAACTGCAGCAAGACATCCTAGCTCCTGTACGCTAATCCTCTCGCTATGGAGGCCAACATACCATTTGCCGCCTTAACCGCCTGCTGCACCTGCATGCTTACCTTCAGCGACTGGTGCACAAGGACACCCAGGTCTCGTTGCACTTCCCCTTCTCCTAATCTATTGCCATTCAGATAATAATCTGCCTTCCTGTTTTTGCCACCAAAGTGGATAACCTCGCATTTATCCACATTATACTGCATCTGCCATGCATCTGCCCAATCACCCAACCTGTCCAAATCATACTGGAGTTTCTCTGCATCCTCCTCACAACACACATGCCCACCCAGCTTTGTGTCGTCCGCAAACTTGGAGATATTACATCTAGTTCCCTCGTCTAGATCATTAATATATATTGTGAATAGCTGGGGTCCTAGTACCGATCCTTGCGGTACCCCACTAGTCACTGCCTGCCACTCAGAAAAATACCTGTTTATTCCAAGTCTTTGCTTCCTGTCTGCCAACCAGTTCTCTATCCAAGTCAGTACCTTACCCCCAATCCCATGTGCTTTAACTTTACATGCTAATCTCTTATGCGGGACCTTATCGAAAGCCTTCTGAAAGTCCAAATACACCACATCCACTGGTTCTCCCTTATCTATTCTACCAGTTACATCCTCAAAAAATTCCAGTAGATTAGTCAAGCATGATTTACCTTTTGTAAATCCATGTTGACTTTGTCCGATCTTGTCACTGTTTTCCAAGTGCTCTGCTATTACATCTTTCATGATGAACTCTAAAATTTTCCCCACTACCGATGTCAGACTTACCAGTTTTCTCTCTACCACCTTTTTTAAATAGTGGGGTAACATTAGCTACCCTCCAATCCATGGGAACTGTGCCAGAGTCTATAGAATTTTGGAAGATGACCAGCAATGCATCTACTATTTCTAGGGCCACTTCCTTAAGTACCCTAGGATGTAGATTATCTGGCCCTGGGGATTCATCGGCCTTCAATCCCATCAATTTTCCTAACACCATTTCCCTACAAATACTGATTTCATTCAGTTCCTCCCTCTCATTAGACCCTATGTTCCCTGACATCTCTGGGAGGTTATTTGTGTCCTCCTTTGTGAAGACAGAACCAAAGTATGTATTGAATTGGTCAGCCATTTCTTTGTTCCCCGTTATAAATTCCCCTGATTCTGACTGCAAGGGACCTACGCTTGACTTCACCAATCTTTTTCTCTTCACATACCTATAGAAGCTTTTACAGTCAGTTTTTATGTTTCCTGAAAGCTTACTCTCATACTCTATTTTCCCCCTCTTAATTAATCCTTTTGTCCTCCTTTGCTGAATCCTAAACTGCTCCCAATCCTCAGGTTTGCTGCTTTTTCTGGCCAATTTATATGTCCTCTCCTTGGATCTTATGCTATCCCTAACTTCCCTTGTTAGCCATGGTTGCACCACCTTTTTTGTTTTAGTTTTATGCCAGACAGGGATGAACAAATTCTGTAGTTCATCCATGCGATCTTTAAATGTTTGCCATTGCCTATCCACCATCAACCCTTTAAGTAACGTTCCCCAATCCATCCTGATGACAGTTTCGCCATCATTTACAACCACAAACTCCGGGCCAGACTCTTCTGTAAAATGCTTAAATGGAAAACAGAAAATGGTTAAATGGCAGAAGTGATTTGAGGATGAGGCACAAAATCATGGAAATGAAAGACGTATACCAAATAGAGAGTGCATGAATAGCTAAAGAGACAGGGCAGGTTAAAGGGAATCATGAAAAAACTGGCAAAGCAGTACAGGCTCCAGTGATCCAGGACCCTGGTTGAAGAAAAAAGCAGGTAGACACCCAGGCTGCAGCCCACCCCTCTGGCACAGGTGTTAAGTCTCCACCCCGAGCACCAACTTACTCCTTCTTTCCATTGCCGGAAACCCATCCCACACTTCCTGCTAGAGAGAAAATGGAACCTACAGTTCCGGTTTGACGTTGTGAAAGTCACTGTAACCCCCACCACTTACACCGTCTCCGATTATCCTGGACAGCCACCTATATCGGGCAACTGGTGCTAACCATTTGCCATTGCTGTAGGCATCAATTACAAAGGCACCACTTAAAACATATTAATTGTGTCGACTATTTTGGGCAGTTCACGCAACTGTTCGCACCTCTTTAATGTGCGTTATCTGTCATTAAGTCCTTTCAGGCAGCCCTGCTGCCTTCAGTCACTTCAGTGGTCTCTAGAACTCCTGCGATTGCTGCTCATGAACAAGTAACAAAGATGTAAGATGCCTTCAGTTGCAGCCTGCTGAACTGGAGCTGCATTTATCTGCTGTAATGGTGAAACTGACCAGATCGCTGCGTACTTCAGCCCCATTCAGCTCACCGTAGCCGAATAAGGCGAAAAATTTCCACCTCGCACAGCTTGTCTGTAGCCAGGAATGTTTTCCACAAATGTAATTAAAAACAGAGACGAAAAGAAACTCCAAGTGACTGCCACTCCTATTGAGTGAGATTTGGTGCATCTGGTTCTGTGGGGCATATTGTCCAACCAGGTTAAAGCCTACGTTTAAAAAAAGCATGTAGAAGAATTTAATATAAATACTTTATACATTTCTACGGGAATTGCACCATGATATTTAACGGCTTTATTGTACAGTGGCTGGGAGCAGGAGTGAGGTGGAGAGATAGTGCTCTGCTTTTTAAAAAAAAAAAAAAAAAAAAAAAAATTTGCTACACAGGCCAATGCGTATGGCGGGCCTATTGCATTTGCACGAATGGTCACTACAAGTGGTGGGGACTGTATTAAGGCCAGTGCAAAGTGCCTAGTAGAAAGATGAGGTGCTCGTATTGAGCTTCACTGGAACAGTGGAGAAGGCCAAAGACAGGTGAGAGTAGGACTGGAATGGAGAATTGAAGTGGCAAGTGACAGAAAGCTCAGGGTCACATTTGCAGTCAGAACAGAAGTGTTCAGCAAAGCATTCAAATTGGGTGACAAGTCCACCAGTCCGACCCCGAACTTCCTGTAATTTGCCACTTTAATCTTCTGTTCCATTGTCGTATCTGTCTTTGGCCTTTTCCACAGTTTCATTGAAGCGTAACACAACCTCGAGGACCAGTTGCTTATCTTTCTACTGGGCACTTTGCAGCCCTCTGGCATATTCACAGAATCACAGAAACCCCACAGTGCAGATAGAGGCCATTTCGGCCCATTGAGCCTGCACTGACACATATCCCACCCGATCCCCGTAACCCCACGTATTTAATCCCCCTAACACTAAGGGTCAATTTATCATAGCCAATCAACCTAACCCGCACATCTTTGGACTGTGGGAGGAAACCGGAGCACCCGGAGGAAACCCACGCAAACACGGGGAGAATGTGCAAACTCCACACAGACAGTCACCCGAGGCCAGATTCGAACCCGGGTCCCTGGCGCTGTGAGGCAACAGTGCTAACCACTATGCCACCGTGCTGGCATAGTGGTTAGCACTGTTGCCTCACAGCACCAGCACCTAACAAGTTCAGATCTTAGCTGTCGGTTCCATTTTCTCTTCAGCAAGGAGTGCTGGCAGTTTGGGATGAGTGTGCCTGCATTTCTGGCAATGGGAAGAATGAGCGGGTTGTAGCGGGGAGGGAATCCAACACACACTACCCCCTCCCCCCTCAGAACACAGGACTGCACCCTCAGTGTCGACTTACTTTTTCCTATAGCCTCCTGGCTCACTAGAGCCTGCTGCATATGCCAGTTGTTCATGATTCCCTTTCACCTGCCCATCCCTTTAGCTATTCACACAATCTCTGTCTCCTATATGTCTTTTCTATGATTTCTGTCATTATGTCTATTGTCTCTATCACTTTTGTCATTAAACATTTCCTGTTTTCCACTGAGGCACTTTACGGGGTCATTCTATTTATTTTCCTGAGTATGTGTTCATGTTTTCTTTCCTCCCTTTACCCCTTGTTCCATTCCTTTTTAAATGCCGTTCATCTGTATTGTATAGTCCTGACAAAACCTGAAATAGTACCTTGTTTGTTCCCTGCACAGATGCTGCCTGAGCAGCTGAGTGTTTCTACTATTTTCTGGTTTTGTTTTCTCTAGCTACACTTTATTTCACCTCCGATACAATTTTTGTTGAGTTAATGAGTGTCGACTTCACACATTAAAATTATGGAAAAGACTGCCACCTTGTGTAGTAAATGAGGACTTAAATGCAGCATCCCAAGGAACATAGGAACAAGAGTAGATCATTCAGCCCCTAGTGCCAGTGAGTTAGACCATGGCTGATCTGTGTCTTCACTCCATCTATCCACCTTGGTTCCATAATCCTTAATACCCATGCCTAACAAAAATCGATCAATCTCAGTTTTGAAATTTTCATTCGACACAACAGCTTTTGCGGGGGGAAAGAGTGTTCCAGATTTCCACGACCCTTTGTGTGAAGAAGTGCTTTGTGACATCACCCCTGAATGGCCTAACTCTAATTTGAAGGTTATGCCACCTTGTTCTGGACTCTCCCACCAGACAAAATAGTTTCTCTCTAACTACCCTATTAACTTCTTCAATCATCCTCAACACTTCAATGAGATCACCCCTTAATATTCTGTACTCCAGGGAATACAAGTCTAGTCTATGCAACCTACCCCCATAATTTAACCCTTTTAGCCCAGGTATCATTCTGGTGAATCTGCGCTGCACCAAGGCCAATATATCCTTGCGTGCGGTTCCCAGAACTGGACGCAGTACTCTAACTGTGGTCTAACCTGAGTTTCATGTCACTGTAACATAACTTCCACTCCTTTATATTCCATCCCCCTTGAGATAAAGGCCAACATTCCATTAGCCTTTTCAATTAAATATGTACCTCTTCACTACCTTTTAGCAATTTCTGTACTTGGGCCCCTAAATCTCTGCTCCTCCACAGTTCCTCGCTTCTCGCCATTTAGAAAATGAGTCAAGCAAAGATATATAAGGAGTATTGGTGAATATTTGTTTAAGATTAATGTATTTGTGCACAAGTACTGCCTAGCATTGACAAAGGGGTTGACTCTATTTTCTCTCCACGGATGTTGCCTGAGTTTTTCCAGCATTTTCTGTTGTTATTTCGGATTTCCAACATCTGCAGTATTTTGCTATCACACTGCCTAGTACTGTCCTCCTCACTGTGATAAAGGAAATCTGTGATAAAGGAATTCTATACTTTTGAACTGTTTTTATTTTGCAGTATTTTAGTGATTTGGAAGAAAAAGTGAGGCTGAAAAATTTGCTTCAAATGGATTTTTAAATTTGTATCTATATTACTGACTCTACTCTTGGGTTTTCTAACTTATGATTCGAATTTCTAAATTGTGCTCAGGCTGCCAATCAGGGCGCAAAGTTTAAAGGCCGAAACCTTCAAATCTCCTGGTACAAGCCAAAAGCACCTTCAGTATCAACAGAACCGGAGGAGGAGGAAACAAAAGAAGAGGTACTGCACTGGCCATAGAATTTCCCACTGCTTGGAATAATACAGTTGTGTTTGTGCTCCTGAGGTTCTTGTCAGACAAATAATTCACACTGAGACCAGGACTCCTCCTGATTAAGGGGGAAGGTGTCAGAAATATATGCCTCCTGAGGCGGTAATACTAGTCGTTGAAATAGTATTGTGTAATGTTTTCTGCGTTATATACATAATGTGAAAAATGCATTGAAGATTTAATTTTATTAAATTATTTGGTTTTGGGGGCGAGAGAGAAAACCTTGAATTGTGCATATTGGTTACCGACGCAAATTCCCGTATGTTGCTTGAATAGGAATTGGTGTGTACTGATTACCGACGCAAGCTTTCAGACTGTGCTTGTTGCCGTTGCATGTACACTACAGAAAACTGCTGCTTGCCCAGAAATCCGATTGATGGGACTGTCATCACTGTGGTAAACTATAGGCAAGCACATAAATGATTTGAATATATTTTATCCCTCCTTTGCTGAAGGTGCTAATTCATGCTGGATTATGCCAGGACATTCCGTACGTCACCTTCGTAGCCATTCCTTGTGTGAGCATCAAAAGGTTATTTGAGCACGAGGGGCATGACAGCCTACTTCAACCATGACCTAACCTGATACCTGTGCACTTTCCAGTAGGAGGCACTTGTTAGTGTTCGGGAGCGTGAACCTGCCCTGATTTACTGCGCCCCACCCTCACCTTCAGGCACTGCGGATAATTGAAGCACCTCTGCTGCTCTCCGAGCTGCCTGGCTGAGACAACACAGAGCAGTTACAGTTGAGGATTTTAATACGAGTGTCAATTCTCACCGGCAAGGTTTTAACTGTATTAGGCTGCAGAATCAAACTACTATTAAAAAAGAGAAATCCTGTAAATGTTGAATGATTATTAGTGTTATAAAGCAATACGGCTAATTCAAGTTGTCTCTGAGGAATTTTTCAGGGTCAAGTATTCTTTCTTGAAACAGGCAGGCTATGTTTCCATTGCAGTCCAATATAAGCTTGCTTTTTCCTACATTAAATTAATTGTTACAGGCTTATGAGTAATGTCATGTTTCGTCACTTCATACCTCAGCACATTTTGTAGGAATGAAACTGGTCAGCAAACAGTAGTACAAGTAAATTCATCTCCTACCACTAGGATATTCCAACGGTATTGTGCACACTTTTCACTTGATTCCAAAGTGGTTCCAACCCACAACCAGAGAGATTTTGAAATTCAGTAGTACAAGAGAAACATGGAAAACGCTTTGGTTCAGGAATGTTGACGTAGTCATCGGAGAGCTCAAGATCATTCTTCGTACAGTCGACTAAAAGTAAAGACACCTGCAGCTTAACTAACTCGGAACTTTCTAATATCTTGCACACTGCTAATCACTTGTAGCCATCCATGAGTTGTTATTCTGCAATATTTGTATTTATAGTCCAGTAAATAGTATTAAAGATATTAAATTGATATGGTTAAATTCCCAACACTTGCATTTGTATGGAACAACAATACAGATTAAAAGGAAAAACTACAAACCTGAAATAAAAACATAAAATGCCAGAAGTACACTGTGGCAGCTGAAAATATAAATGATAAGTTAATATTTCGGTTAGAGACCTTTCATCAGAACCGGGGGAAAAACTACAGTATAATTTCACCAATGTTAAGATATACAACAACTTGTAATAACATTGTATTGTTTGACTCCTTCACTTTGTTCCCCCCTTTTCTATGGCTGTCAAAAGCCGCACTATAAAGCGACCTGTGTGCATGTGTCTCAAGTTCTGATACCAATGCCTCCTGAAAGATGAATGCGTGCCATCTAATAGATACGGAGCTTTTTTCTACACCTAAAAAAAACCTTATAAAATATATAACGTTACTCATTTTTGTTATTTGATAAATTCTAGTCTATATCAGCAGGTTTCGAACAAAGCTCAAATTTTCACAAAGTCCTCCGTTGTCTTTGCCCAGTGTAGGTGCTTGCCCGTCTGCTGCTGGATACCAATTTTTACTGTATCAAATGTTGAAATTCTTTTGTAGTAAATATTGCCTTTAACCCCTAACTTAAACCATGAACGCACAGTCCAAGGTTCCCAAGTAAGTAACCATTTTTTTTGTCGGTGAGGTTTCAACTTAATTTCACTTCCTAACAGATCACCGCAAACGCTTCACAGAACAATATTAATCTGAATCAAACCGTTGATCACAGTGATGACGTTTGGATGCTCACTTTTCAGGGGTGTTTTGGGGATTCTGGTTGGGTGCAATTCAAAAATATGATTCTTTGGAATTCTGGTTATAATTAAGAGAAAATTCAAACTGTAGGAACACTGAGGGATTGATTGGAGGCAGAGGAACACATTTAAAAGCCATTTTGAATTTCTGTTGCTTGATTATTAGGTAGGACATAGGGAGTTGATTTATGACATTAATTTGGTACTGTCACTTGACTGAACGGCAATTATTTTGACTTTCAAGCTCAGTTGAATTAGAGTATGGTACGACGGTTCTTTGCAAAAATGAAAAATAATTTATCTTTTTTAAATTTAAGTACTTATGATTTTTTAATTAAAAGAAATAGTAATTTGTCTGTGTAGGATTGCTGTGGTCAACTTCAACAAAACAACATACTGCTACAGATGTTACTCATTTTCAGATAAATTTTAGTTACAATAAAAATGGCAATTTTTGATCCTGATTTTTACATGATTTAAGAAAAAATTAAATACTTGACTTAGGAAACCCTTTTAACTGTTATCAGATATGAAGGTATAAATACAACAGCACTGAAATTGAGAGATGGGATCCTAGTGTACAAATGCTTAATATAATCATCTGAAAGTCAATTCTCCATAACTTTCGTGGCGGTGTTAACCCAATTATTGAAACGGGTTAACTTCTCTGCTACCTTAGTTCAGAGAGAAATTCAAATACACCCAATAATCATTCTTACACTAGAATCCTATGACATAGATTCAGGGCCTAGGAATTTAGGTGTACCACACCGCAGGAAACTTGCTGCACTTTATTTAAAAAAAAAAAAAAAAATATATATATCTTCCTCCTTTTCCTGCTTTTGTTTGATTCATTTGAATGATCGATCGTTCATTTTATGAAACTGGAGCTGGGCCTTGAACAAATACTTTAAAAATAAACTAAACTGCTTAGATTTTCAATTTACAGCTACAGGAAACTTTTTTTTATCCGGCATGGACGGGACCGACGTGGTGCCGGTTCATCAAAAATTCCGGATAACCGAATGCTACAATAAAAGATACGGAGAGCTGACAGCTCCGTATAAAGCAACAAACCCTGTTGCTTAGCAACAAGTTCAGAACAATGGCCACAAGTTCCAAGCGTCTCTGTAGCTTAGCAACAGCTGCAGCCACACCCTTGCACAGCAACAGATGGAGGAACGCAAGTACAATATGAAGTAAAACCTACTCCTGAATTTTGCCGGTTAACCGAGATTTCCGGTTATTTAGGTGCCGGTAAATCGAAAGTTTCCTGTATATAGAACTAAATCCATATATGCTAAAAGGAACAAGCTTCTCCTTAATTTGCTAGTAAATATATGAATATTTTAATTAGGTAGTCAGTCAAGTAGAATGAAAATTCCAAACAAGAAGCTAGGGTAGTTCAAAAACAAATAATAGATCCCCACTGTCAGGTTAGTTTGTTACAGGGTTGTAGATATGGATTTTTCCAGTCCCATCTGCAGGGTTTTGCTTAAACAAATATTATGTGTAATTCCAGCTCCAGGGACACCAACAGGAAGGAGGTCAATGATGAGGAAACTATAGCTGTAATACATCAGGCATATGATGAACAAAGCAATTAATTGAAAAGCCCAGCAATTGTTGCAGGACTGTGTTACGGCACGTGCTCAAATGCATTATAAAACATAACTACAGACAAAAGTCAAGTAGGGAAAATGTGAAATGCAATAAATCCAAGCATCATATATTTCCTGTCCCTCCCACTCAAAACACTTCCCTTCAGAAAGCAAGATAAAGCTGATACTGTGATGCATGCATGTATGTAGCAGATGAACTTTATGTACCAAAGAATCTTGAAATAAAACATTTTGTTGCCACTGTTTTGGAAGTATTAGTATGATGTCATGTGTGTGATACCTAATGCCATTTAATAAAAAATCAAACAAAAAACTAGTTTCTGGTGGCACTGATTTGCCAAAACTTGAAGCTGAAAAATTTGTAGTTATTTTGTTCTGATATGAGGTGTGTGGTAGGCACACAAGTGAGGAAGGTTAATTTTTAGGGTTCTTTAAATAAAACACAAGTTTAAAGGTGGCCAATTAGCTAAATGGAAGTGCCACCTTTACTAGATTTGTGGTTGTGCAGAAAGGTTATCAGTAAGTAGTATTAAGTCACTGATTACTTTTTCATCTCGTTGACTTTACCATCGAATACGTCAGTAAATACTCTAATCTGAATGGAACTGATTCGTTGGTGGTGGTGCTGTCTGACAAATTGCTGTTCTCTCGTTCAACTATGAATGTACCTTGTGCATTTTTAGCTGTCCTCTCTCCCTTCCCAAAAACTCTGTGGCAAAGATGGAATCTTTTTTTCTGAAATAGTAGTTTTAAAACACACCCAAAATGGAAACTATGCATTCATTTAAAAGTCTAGATTTTGGCTAGAGGTACAGAAGATCTTCAGTAACCCTTTTGAAGTGACAACAATATCCTTCATTTGCAAAACTCATCAAGGGCGAGTGTACCACCAGAACAGTAATCCACTCCAGGAGACTGCTTTTGCCCTGATCCAAAATGGGTCAGTTGAGTTGATGATGTCTTGAATCAGGTGTCGCTGAGACTTGTGAAACAGCCCAGGCAGGCAGTCATCATTTTGCCTTTGCTTTTATTAGGTTATGTAGATTGTCATTTTTCAAGTCAATTATCTCCATCTCTCAGACTGACCTTCAAAGTGTTTTAGAAGTACAGTGTAAATTTTCCACACATTTTTATGTATTCAACATTTTCGCTCTAGTCTGGCCGTGCGACACAGGGGTGGAATGCAGCTTTGCGGGTATATTGTCTATGTAAATCCTCAAGACTGTAATTTTGTTAATTCATTAAGGAAGCTGTCTGTTATATCTTTGAACTTTTCAAAGGATCTCGCCTGATCTGATCCTTCGTGAACTGTCTCCAGACTGCTGAATTTGAATGGATTCAATATCTTGCTTGTACTGCTGCTCCCGTGAATAACTCTTTTTATCTGTTAATAAATCTGTTTCGACGGTTTAGTCTGTTACAAAAACTGTTTGGAGTGGCTGATACCTGTCTTCTGAAGTGACCTGCAGTAAAAGGGTTCATTGTTTGTATGGGGCCTGCTACCCTGATTATTTTACGCAGAAGCTTGTGTTTTGGGCTCTTAGTGAGCGAGCGTTTCCTTCTAAAAGCAAACTTTCGAGTTGGGCTTGAAATAAGAGCCATGGGTGAGCCGAAATCATAACAATTGGTAGTAAAGGAAGTAGAAGTTATATCAACAGAAAACGCTGGAAAATCTCAGCAGGCCAGGCAGCATCCGTGGAGAGAGAAACAAAGTTTCCACGGATGCTGCCTGGCCTGCTGAGGCTTTTCCAGCGTTTTCTGTTGTTATTTCAGATCTCCAGCACCCGCAGTATTTTGCTATTGTAGAAGTTATATCACTTGCAGACCAAACAGGCTGAAATTAAATTAAGCAAGTAGAAGCAATCAGCAGTATCAAAAATAGAGTACCAGGGCAATGAAAGATGTGGATTGTGAGCGAAATCAGTGCATCTGTCTATAGAGGAAAAGGACAAAGGATTTTCCTGCTAGTTAGAAGTGCTTGGGGTGGAGGCTGCAAAGGAGCAGCACGAGCCTGAGCTGGAAAAAGAAAGCCGCACCCAAGGAGGAAAAAGAAAGCTGCATAAACTTGCCGTCTTCCCTTGCGTACATTGTTCTAACATGCCGGAGGCTGTTAACCTTGCAGACCTGCTGAGGATATGGGTACAGCCCAAGATCTCTGGCCTCCTGTGCACCCCTGATTTTCATCGCTCCGCCATTGGCGGCCGTGCTTTCAGCTGCCTGGGCCCCGAGCTCTGGAATTCCTTCTCTAAACCCCTCCTCCTTAAAGCTTACCTCTTTGACCAAGCTTTTGGTTACCTGCCCTAAAATCATCTTGCATTGCTCAGTATCAAATTTTGTTTGACAACGCTCCTGTGAAGTGCCCTGGGCAGTTTTACTACGTTAAAGGTGCTATATAAATGCAAGTTGTTGTTGTAAATGGGGAGGAAGCAGCTGTGTGTCAGCGCAGGTCCGAACCTGAGGAAAATTACTGTTGCGCCAGCACATGGGAGGCTGTACAGAAGTATGAGATGAAAAAGCAGCACCAGTGTATGCTCGAACTTCTGGAAAAATCTTGCTGTCAACAAGTCCGGTGAGTGAGAGCCCAGTGCAGAATAATTTTACTCAAACAAATCTTGTGTCAAATTGTAAAGAAGGACACAACCTAGGTGGATTCTTAAGGGCTTTTGAATTGTTAGTAAACCATCATAAGTGAGATGAAGAGGTTTGGATACCACCATTTAATGAGGGAGCACTTGCAGCATTGTCATGTAGGGATCATGCTTATGACTCAACATTTGAAGCATACAGGCAGAACTTTTGAAATCTCTGATTGATGCTTAAGAGGTCTGGCAATGGAAACTGGATGTATATCTGGAAATTATAGTTGGAAAGTGAGAATATAGCAGAGTACAGGGAGTTAATTTGTTTAATGTTAAAAGATCATTTTCTTGAAGTGGTTCCAGATGACTTATGACAGACCAAGAATGCAAGATCCTGAGTCAGCTTGCTGAGTGAACTGAGCTGTCTTGGTGACTGGGTGGGTAGACTCCTTCACTGTTTACTCACGGGCGCACTTGGAACCCCAGGAATTGATGGCTGCTGCACAGATTAAGACCCCAAGAGATATTCAATCCCAACTGTTATTTCTGGTCCAGGCGGGGAGCCAGTCGTTCAGACCGAATCCAGCTGTAAGAAGTGAAACTCCTGGGTGTGCAATACCCCTAAAGGAAATCTGGCACCAAACTTATGCCTGATCACTGTGAGCAAATGGCCAACAGAAGTCTTGCAGTGTATATAAGGGTTGCCTATCGAAGCGGACTTTTTCTTGAACTTGAGTATCTGTAATGAGTTTGGATCATAACATGCCAGAAGATTTGTATCTCCGCTAACGGTGGTGAAAAAGTACTAAGGAAAAGGAGGAAACTGCAGTTATCGGGGTAGTTAAACTAGATGACTGAGAACTGCTAGCAGAACTTCAAGTTGTAGGGTTACTTAATTTATCAATACTGAGCAGTGTAAAATCCTCTATTGCTGTCCTGTAATATGTCATCACAATAATGAGAATCAGTGTTGAAACCAGTAAAGCAGAAAACTTTCAATGTAAGCATTTATTGAACAACCAGATCAGATATCATGCTTTTACTAGGCCTCAACCAAATGTGGGTATTGGGAAAAATACTGTACTGGGATGGTTGTGTTCTCTGCAAGGTTGACTATAGATGGATTGGAGAAAATGGATATGCGACATGAAACTGGCTACAGTGATGAGCAAATCATTTTGTTTAAATATCAGTATGGTAAAGATGCTAAACTTAAAAGCAACTCCCAAGATATTTGATTTGACTGCTGGCTTTCTAGAAGGTATTTATGCTTTGGTGTGGAACTTTGAATTCAACGTAACCTAATTATTTGAATAAATTTATGCTTTTCACTTGTGTACGCTCATTTGGAACTGACACAGCACATGTAATGTTTGGTCTGGGGGTGGAGATTGCTTTCAGATTAAAAAAAAATGAATTGGCACCCTTGCATATGGTTAAACTATCCTGTAATGCCTCAATTTCCCCCTTTTGCTTTAGGTGAGTTCTTAGGTAATTCATTCACAACCATTGCATCATTTCTCTGGAGGCATTACTTGCCTGTTTGCGTGACTCCCATTTGTTAGTGATGTATTCCCAATAAGTACTGTTCAGGTATCCTCTGGTTCTTTTTCCTCAGCATGCTACTTGCGTCATCTTGTAACTGGTATTCCTTTCAACATTCTGTTTGAGTTGAAGTGCATTGTATGCAGTAAAATCATTTCAATAAAGACATCTGGTTAGGCGGAGTCTGTCCCCTTCAGCAAAAAAAAAGGCACTCCACCAGTACAGTTAGTTTAGCCCTTGTTAGGAATGTGCTGGTAGATTCTTACAACATTGTGGTATAAGTGTATGTTGTGCATAGGATTTAAACAATTCAGCAAGATTTATCCTGTTTGGGGATATATTTGCAAAATTGGAGTATAGCAGCTCATTGTTTTCTATGGCACATATACCAGCAACCAGAAAACAACGTTTTGATTGCATAATCTAATTGCCTGATACCAGACTGGGAATCAAAGAAACATGATTCTTTTAGATGCTTTTGCCTCAAGCATCTTGATAGTTGGGGTTACCAATTTGATCCACTGTGCAATGAGGTGCATGGTTTTTATAAGGGACACATTTGCTTATATTTATTAATGATCTTGATGAGCGTATTGAAAGTAGAATGTCTTGGTTTAATCAAGGTGGACTTTTCCAATTCAGAGACTTGGGAAGAAGCAGCAGGCCAAATGAATAGCAGTGGCATTTGATACTGAGAAATGTAAGATAATTTGTACTGGTATTAAAGTATGCAGGTTAGGACACGTTTAGGTGTGATAGTTTAAACCAAACATTGAAAGCGTTGTTCTGTGTTGCATTGGTGTATTTTTCATCTTCATATTCTCTGTGGGCGTGAATGTATCAGAGGTTTTTGCATTGGTGGAATCCTTGGGAATATAAACTTTCCATATTGGGATTAGGAAACTGAACATGGTGACCCTGTTGTCTCAGACTGATTGCAACAATTGGGGCTTGTCTTTAGCGTGCATGAGTTGATGCCATAAAGAGGAGTCTGGCAAATTAACCTCAGTTTTTTGCTCCGAGCCGTATCCTATGACGCTGTTAGGTTCTGGACCATCCACTTCAAGAAAGGGTCTGGTGGATCTTGCAGATGCAACCACCATTTCTTGCAGGGAGACAAAGAACATTTTTCGAAGACTTCTCCACCCAGCAAGTGGAGACATTTTTACTCCTTTAACAATTGGGCCGACTGAGCATCCTTCTGCTCCTTTGTCTGAAGATGATGCTGGGAAAAAGTTTCTTTTTGACCCAGTCATCAAACTACTGGTAGTGACAAACAAAATTAGAATTAAAAAAAAAAAAAATATGGATTACCAGTATAAGACCTGCAAAGAAGTTTGTTAGCTCCTGTTTTATTATGCAGCTCAGTTGGCTACGACCCTTTAACAAATTACTCCAAGAACAACATAATCATAAAGCAAGCTCAACTTTAGATGCTTTTGTTTTGCATGCATCGTGAGGATTGCCAGCTTGTAAACCTGTGGAGGGAGAAAAGGCATAGTCTGTCGAGGACCTTTTCTAATCATAGAATCTTAGAGCACATAAATGGCTGATGACATTTGATGTCGCAAAAGGTAAGGTTTTGGGCTAAAAAGAGCAAATGTGACTATACAATTAAAGACATTGTTATATAAGGTGACAGATGTTAGCATTATTTCAATCACGCATTGTAAAGATTGCATTATACAGTATATAATTATATATATATATTAAAATTTGTTTATGGGATGTGGGTGTTGCTGGCAAGGCCAGCATTTATTGCCCATCCCTAATTGCCCTTGAGAAGGTGGTGGTGAGCCACCGTCTTGAACCGCAGTCAGTGTGGTGAAGGTACTCCCACAGTGCTGTTAGGTAGGGAGTTCCAGGATTTTGACCCAGTGATGATAAAGGATCGGCAATTACTTCTAAGTCAGGATGGTGTGTGACTTGGAAGGGAACTTGGAGGTGGTGGTGTTCCCATGCGCCTGCTGCCCTTGTCCTTCTGGGTGGAAGAGGTCATGGGTTTGGGAGGTGCTGCCAAAGAAGCCTTGGCGAGTTGCTGCAGTGCATCTTGTAGATGGTACACACTGCAGCCACGGTACACCGGTGGTGGAGAGAGTGAATGTTTAAGTTAGTGGATGGGGTGCCAGTCACGCGGGCTGCTTTGTCCTGAATGGTGTCGAGCTTCTTGTGTTGTTGGAGCTGCACGCATCCAGGCAAGTGGAAAGTATTCCATCACACTCCTGACTTGTGCCTTGTAGATGGTGGAAAGGCTTTGGGGAGTCAGGAGGTGAGACACTCGCCGCAGAATACCTAGCCTCTGACCTGCTCTTGTTGCCACAGTATTTATGTGCCTGGTCCAGTTAAATTTCTGGTCAATGGTGATCCCCAGGATGTTGATAGTGGGGGATTTGGCGATGGTAATACCGTTGAATGTGAAGAGGAGGTGGTTAGACTCTCGCTTGTTGGAGATAGTCATTGCCTGGCACTTGTGTGGCCACTTATCAGCCCAAGCCAGAACGTCGTCCAGGCCTTGTTGCATGCGGGCATGGATTGCTTCATAATCTGAGACGTTGTGAACGGTGCTGAACACTGCAGTCATCCCCATTTCTGACCTTATGTTGGAGGGAAGGTCATTGATGAAGCAGCTGAAGATGGTTGGGCCTAGGACACTGCTCCTGCAGCGATGTCCTGGGGCTTCGATGATTGACCTTCAACCACCACAACCTCTTTGTGCTAGGCATGACTCCAGCCAGTGGAGCGTTTTCTCCCCCGATTACCATTGACTTCAGTTTTACTAGGGCTCCTTGATGCCACACTCTGTCAAATGCTGCCTTGACGGCAAGGACAGTCACTCTCACTTCACCTCTGGAATTCAGTTCCTTTGTCCATGTTTGGACCAAGGCTGTAATGAGGTCGGGAGCCAAGTGGTCTTGGTGGACCCCAAACTGGGCATCAGTGAGCAGGTTATTCGTGAGTAACTGCTGTTTGATAGCACTGTTGATGCCACCTTCCATCACTTTGCTGATGATTGAGAGTCGACTGATGGGGCGGTAATTGGCCGGGTTGGATTTGTCCGGCTTTTTGTGAACGGGACATACCTGGGCAGTTTTCCACATTGTTGGATAGATGCCAGTGTTCCGCTGTACTAGAGCAGCTTAGCTAGAGGTGGGGCTAGTTCTGGAGCACGTCTTCAGCATGATAGCCGAGATGTATCCAGTACGCTCAGCTGTTTCTTGATATCACGTGGAGTGAATCAAATTGGCTGAAGACTGGCTTCTGTGATAGTGGGGATCTCAGGAGTAGGCCGATATGGATCATACACTCGGCACTTCTGGCTGAAGATGGTTGCAAACACTTCAGCCTTGTCTTTTGCACTCACGTGCTGGGCTCCATCATTGAGGATGGGGATATCCATGGAGCCTCCTCCTCCAGTTAGTTGTTTAATGGTCCACCATCATTCATGACTGGATGTGGCAGGACTGCAGAGCTTTGATCTGATCCTTTGATTGTGGGATTGCTTAGCCCTGTCTATAGCATGCTGCTTCCGCTTTTTAGCATGCATGTAGTCCTGTGTTGCAGCTTTCCCAGGTTGGCACCTCATTTTTAGGGATGCCTGCTGCTGCTCCTGGCATGCTCTTCTACACTCCTTATTGAACCAGGGTTGGTACCCTGGCTTGATGGTAGTGGTAGAGTGAGGGATATGCCGGGCCATGAGGTTACAGATTGTGGTGGAATATAATTCTGCTGCTGCTGATGGCCCATTGCGCCTCATGGATGCCCAGTTTTGAGCCGCTAGATCTGTTCTGAATCTGTCCCACACAACACGACGGAGGGTGTCCTCAGTATGAAAACGGGACTTTGTCTCCACAGTGACTGTGCAATGGTCACTGCTACCAATATGGTCATCGACCGGTAGATTGGTGAGGACGAGGTCAAGTAGGTTTTTCCCCTCGTGTTGATTCTCTCACCACCTGTCGCTGGCCCAGACTGGCAACTATGTCCTTCAGGACTCGGCCAGCTCGGTCAGTAGTGGTGCTACCGAGCCACTCTTGGTGATGGACATTGAAGTCCCCACCCAGAGTACATTCTGTGCCCTTGCTACTCTCAGTGCTTCTTCCAAGTGGTGTTCAACATGGAGGAGTACTGATTCATCAGCTGAGGGGGGGCGGTAGGTGGCAGTCAGCAGGAGGTTTCCTTGCCCATGCTTGACCTGAAGCCATGAGACTTCATGGGGTCCAGAGTCAATGTTGAGGACTCCCAGGGCCACTCCTTGCCAACTGTATACCACTGTGCCACCACCCCTGGTGGGTCTCTCCTGCCGGTGGGACAGGACATACCCAGGGATGGTAATGGAATAAGATATTAAGCTGTTTAAGTAAACCCAATGAATCTTGAGGGGGGGGGGAAGCACTACCGACACTCATTAACGCACTGGTAAGACCTTGTGTTGTGCTGAGTTTTGTTACGGTGTTTGCAAACGATGGAGATCTAATGGAAAGAATCGAGACATCACTAAGCTATAAAAGGTGGGTAAGAAAGCTCAATATATTTTCGTTGTGAAAATAAGATGAGAACAAGAGGGAGGTGATACAATCCAAGTTGTTTAAATTAATGAAGCAAATCAATAAAGTAGGTATAGAAGTATTTCCCATAGAACCAGGCAAAGAAAATTGGGGGACAAGCCATTGGACTTTTGTACCTTGAGGAGTAACTTCATGTTTGGAATAGACTGCATTTAAGGACAGTAAACACTGACTTAACACAGACCTGCAAAAAAGAAATGCATTGCTATTTTATTCTAGAGCAGGGTAAAGGTGAAAATGGCCTGTGTACGACCTGCATTTTCTGGAATGAATGATGAGCCAAGCAAGATTAATTTTTTTTGTTTAATTTTGTTGGTGCTAACTGATGCCAGTGAAGACTAGGCTTATTCAGTGACAAGTGTCTGTTTACCCAGTATGCTGCAAGATCCCACCTGTAGGACTTTCCTGACAACATACGGGCACAGTTGCTTCTGATAGAAAGGGAAACCATCTTCCAGGGTCAACTTCATGGAAATACATAAGGCAGTGCTCTCATTTCAGACTATGGGCAATCCTTTGTCCCTGCTTCAACTACCAGAGAAACTTCTAGAGTTTGAAGATGCCCAGTGTTTTGACCTTTTTGTGATTAAAGATATCTAAAATTCTGTTTAATGGTAGCACCTCACCTTCTCGTCTACTCTTATTTAAACAATTGGTAAATCAGGGCCCTTATCTTAGAATGTCAGAGCCCAAGCCCAAATCCAGCCTGTTACATCTTTATAAATTGAAATGTACTACCATCAAGGGCCATTTTATATAAATCTTTTATTAATTGTGAAAATTGATTAAACTTGTGGGGCTGAATTTCTGAGACCATACCACCGGACTCTAGCCAGATCCAGCGGGAGTGAAATGGTGTGGAAACAAGCGGGACCCAGATACAGCCTCAATTTGCCCATTACAAGGTCAGTGAGGCGGAGGAGAGGGGGTGCCAGCATTCCCTACACTGGGAGTTCCCAATTTCCTGGCCCACAGTAAGACTGAAGACTGGTATGCTGTCAAGTGAGGTGTACTGTCTTCCAGAAGAGCACAAATGGGCCTCACTGGGACAGGCCAGAGCGGGACCATGGAATCTATAGAGAAGACATTTTGTCTCGTATACAGTGCCAACCTCATTACAGGGGCCAGAGTGGAGACATTATTACACCTTGAACAATAGGGCCTACGGAGCATCCTTCTGTTCCATTGGTACCAAATATTTTTTTTTGTTAATTGCAGTTCAGGGCCCACAAAGAAGTGTGTTAGTTCCTGTTTTTTGTTGGCCCCATGCAAATGAGTTGCTTTCCCACTGACCCGCAAACTCTGGGGGTTAGTGCTAGAGGGCACCAGCAAGCACATTAATGCTGGGATCATGTCCTGAGGATTTTTGGCTCCTGAATATATATATATATATATATATATATATATATATTCAGTGGAAGGGCTCAACCAACCCATCAAGATAATGTTTTTGCATTGGGAATTGAGGAGAACTTTGCCAAACCCCAACACTGCCCTTGCAGGATTTTGTTTCTGCAGAGATCCATTTTCGGGTTAAGCATGCAGTTTTCTGTTTGTTAAAGCTCAGTACAGCTACGTTCTCCAGCTAAGATTGTGATGGGAGATTGGTAGTAGCAATAGTATTTGCCCATTTTTATTTTTGGCTTGTCCAGGCATTTTTGATGGGCCTTTGGTATTAAAGAGTTTCCCTTCTCAACAACCCCAGCAGACAGCTGATGTTTAAGGATCAAGAATTCAGTTAACATTGTTGATTTGTGAATCAAGTAGGCAAGCCAATTTCCTCCTCCGATCTCTTCCAGTGACTTTAGTTGTGAATGTTTTCCTAGATGGCTGAGGAGCTCACCCTTGGGCATTACATAATTGAGAGATAGTGACGATCACAAAATTAAAATGTCTAGGATTGTTAATTCTCATTTAGCTGGAGAGTTGCCTTTTGGACAACACAGTTCTTCTGGGCACAGACAGGCATTGTGCATTATTTCTGCAATCAAGTCTCTTGTACTTAATCGCTGAATTTGGCAGTGGGGGAAAGATGCATGCCAATTATCCACTCGTCATCCAGTGGTTAAATAAACTAGACGATCTACTCATTTGCCAACACAAATGGTCTTTACCCTAAAGTAGTTATGACTTGTTTCATTAGTTGCTCGTTTTCATTTTGTTCTTTTGTATGCCTGTTCTACAGCACACTTAACATCTGCCCCTCTAATGTAAATCATTTAGCTCACCACCTGGTTTTTCCAAGCATTGTCGCCTTGATCTTGCTGGACAAAACCCCTTGGTTTTCTCTACTTCTTGAATAATTTTATTCAGTTTGTTTTCTTTCTTGGAAATCAACACTGCATTACGGGAGCTCCAGATATCTTGGATTTAGGATGGCTGGATCGGAAAGCTGGGGACTACTACCTTCCATAGTGGTGTGTTTTTAAAAATGATTTGAAACAGAAAGGCTTGGCTAACATGCACGTACACACACGCGTACACACCCTATTTTGATTTAGCACTGATATTGGTCAGACTGAATTGGAAGTAGTAGCTGAGTGTGGTAGTTGGAATTTAACACTGGCGTTATAAAATTACATTTTAAGATCTTCTTGGCATGTGAGTAGGAATTTACCCAAGTAGCTATGGGCCTCTTTAAAGTAATTGAATAATTATGAAGAGTAATACTGTTCCCACTTGGGCTCCTTGGCGCAACACATTATTCGCTAGTTGGTGGAGCACACATTGTTTTTCTTGCGCTTTGATGTCTGAAGAATCAACAGTGGAATTTCCACGTGAACTCTTGGAGCAAGCTGGCTTGAAAAATCAAACCCATCGAATGAGGGTTAGCATTTAAACCCGGAGCGGTATCCACAACACTGATCCTCCAGTACGCATTCCTGACAATTTAATATAATTCATGTGACCATAGCTTTCAGTATCCCCATCCTGGAGATCTATTGTTTGAGGGAGCACTACTTTGAATGTCTTCTCCACCAGGCTTCTTCTTATCAGGTATTTTTTTGAGATTTCATTATATCAGGCTAGTTGGGGTACAACTACCAAAACTTGCTGCAGATCAGCACAGCAGTTGTCCTGGCTGAGGAGAGACTAAAACTACAACAGGGTTTGGTTTGAGTGCATTAATAGTTTCCATTGAAGCACTGAATTTCCTCCTCTTCCCTCTTCTGTGCCTAACAGCACAAGGTAACCCATTTCCTCCACTGCTTTACATCCGGCAGCTCATACTCTTGAGTTCTTCCGTAACAAAGCCCCTTTTTATGTGGACAGGTCGTTTGCTTGACTCGCAACCCCCATCAGGAGGAGCAGTTATATTCAATGGACTGGTGTCACTCCTCCCAATGGACCCCAAGTACCCTGCTGAATGTCAGTCCAGTTAAGAGACCGGAACTCTCGTCTCCGCTTGCCTGGACTGCCTGGAGAGGGGCTTGAACCCATAACCTTCCGACTGACTGGTAAAAATGCTACCACTGAGCCAAGTCTCAGTCGGCTGTACAGATTACTGTGGGCAAATCATGGCTGTTTGACAGCTGCAGATAGAAGTATAAACACATTTTTGCCTTCAAGCATAAATATTGTTCAGGGAAAAAGGATTTTGAAGAGTGGCAGTCTCTGCGCAAACTCACCAATCACACATTGGTTTTAAGAAAGAGAGAAAGAAAGACTTACATTTATATCATGCCTTTCGCAATCTCAGGACGTCCCAAAACACTTTACAGCCAATCAAGTACTTTTGAAGTGTAGTCACTTGTAATGTAGGAAACGCGGCAGCCAATTTGCGCACAACAAGCTCCCACAGACAGCAACGTGATAATGACCAGATAATCTGTTTATGGTTTAAGAGACACCATAAGCACCACACTCCAAATAACTATGCCAGACCAAAGAACCTACCAGTGCTCATACCTTATCCCTGCTACTACCATAGCTGCCTTGTGTACAGTTTGCACATCTGGTCAGTTGGCACTTCTGCAATCCCAGAAGGAGCCTCTTAAGATCTCATCTTTACAGTGATCTGATTCTAGACTGACTGATAAAATTCCATTGTGCAAGGAATATGTTTTGGATATCCAAAAATGGGATACCAGGAAAACCTTACATCAGGGTATTGAGGATAATTGCGTCGTCTTATACTGGAGTCACCATGTGGTCAGTTCACTTGCGCCTCCTTGTACAGTGATCGTTCAAGTACTCCCGTCCCTTACAGTTTGTGTGAATAGACCGTGGTTTCTCGGACTTCCCAGTGGTGTGTATTTCAGAACATTTAATGCAGAAATAGGAATGATGTTTGGTGGAGATGCAAAGTTACAACAGCCCCAATCTTCTCAATTAATAAATCCAAAAGTCTTAATGATTACGGATGGGTTTTTTTTCAAAATACTTATCCTAGTGCAACCTGTTGTTTGGTACCAAATTAAGCACCAGAGGTGGTGGGAATGCAGAGTCATGGCTCTCCCTCTTCCCTGCGCATTACAACTTATGTCAGGATTTACAGTAATTCAGTATGCATTTTTATCATTCAGGCTGATTTAAGTTTAGTTTTGCTACAGCACATCTGAATTCTCATCATTGAGAAAATTCTAAACTGTTTACTCTCCTTAACTCTAACCAAGATGTTGCATTTATTATTTCATAACTTGTAAAGGCTTCTCAAATTGAGAGCAAGACCTAAAAAAAAGAAAAAGGCAGACTTTCATTTATATAGCACCTTTCACAACCACCAGATGTCCCAAAGCGCTTTACAGCCAATGAAGTACTATTTTTTAATATAGTGTAGTCGCTGTTGTAATGTAGGAAACGTGGCAGCCAATTTGCACACAGCAAGCTCCCACAAACAGCTGCTGTGTGAGGCAAAGGAGGAGATTGCGGGGGCTCTAACACATATATTCAGGACCTCTCTGGCCACAGGGGATGTGCCAGAGGACTGGAGAACCGCTAATGTAGTATCATTATTCAAGAAGGGTAGTAGGGAAAAACCGGGGAACTACAGGCCAGTGAGCCTAACATCAGTGGTAGGAAAATTATTGGAAAAAATCCTGAGGGACAAAATTTGTCTCCACTTGGAGAGGCAAGGATTAATCAGGGATAGTCAACATGGCTTTGTCAAGGGAAGATCATGTCTGACTAATTTGATTGAATTTTTTGAGGGGGGTGACTAGGTGTGTGGATGAGGGTAACGCAGTGGATGTGGTATACATGGATTTCAGTAAGGCCTTCGATAAAGTCCCGCACAGGAGACAAGGTAAGAGCCCATGGAATCCAGGGTGCCTTGGCACATTGGATACAAAACTGGCTTCGTGGCAGAAGGCAGAGGGTGATGGTCGAAGGTTATTTTTGTGACTGGAAGCCTGTGGCCAGTGGGGTACCACAGGGATCGGTGCTGGGTCCCTTGCTGTTTGTGGTCTACATTAATGACTTGGATATGAATGTAAAAGGTATGATCAGTAAGTTCGCGGATGATACAAAAATTGGTAGGGTGGTAAATAGCGAGGAGGGTAGCCTCAGTCTGCAGGACGATATAGATGGGTTGGTCAGATGGGCGGAACAGTGGCAAATGGAATTTAACCCGGAAAAGTGCGAGGTGATGCACTTTGGGGGGACTAACAAGGCAAAGGAATACACAATGAATGGAAAGACCCTAGGCAAGACGGAGGGTCAGAGGGATCTGGGTGTGCAAGTACACAGATCCCTGAAGGCGGCGGAACAGGTGGATAAGGTGGTAAAAAAGGCATATGGGATACTTGCCTTCATTAGCCGAGGCATTGAATATAAGAGCAAGGAGGTTATGATGGAGCTGTATAAAACACTGGTTAGGCCACAGCTGGAATACTGTGTGCAGTTCTGGTCGCCACACTACAGGAAGGATGTGATCGCATTAGAGAGGGTGCAGAGGAGGTTCACCAGGATGTTACCAGGGCTGGAGTGCTTCAGCTATGAAGAGAGACTGGGCAGATTGGGTTTGTTTTCCTTGGAGCAGAGGAGGCTGAGGGGGGACATGATTGAGGTGTACAAAATTATGAGGGGCATAGATAGGATGGATGCTGAGGAGCTTTTTCCCTTAGTAGAGGGGTCAATAACTAGGGGGCATAGATTCAAGGTAAAGGGCGGGAGGTTTAGAGGGGATTTGAGAGAGAACTTTTTCACCCAGAGGGTGGTTGGAGTCTGGAACTCATTGCCTGAAAGGGTTGTGGAGGCAGAAACCCTCACAACATTTAAGAAGCATTTGGATGTGCACTTGAAATGCCATAGCATACAAGGCTACGGGCCAAATGCTGGAATATGGGATTAGATTAGACAGGGCTTGATCGCCGGCGCGGACACGATGGGCCGAAGGGCCTCTATCCGTGCTGTATTACTCTATGACTCTAATGTGATAATGACCAGATAATCTGTGTTTTTAGGTGTTGATTAAGGGATAAATATTGGCCAGGACATCGGGGATAACTCCCCTGCTCTTCGAAATAGTGCCACGGGATCTTTTGCATCCACCTGAGAGGACAGCCGGGGCCTCGGTTTAACGTCTCATCCGAAAGACGGCACCTTCGACAGTGCAGCACTCCCTCAGTACTGCAGTGGAGTGTTAGCCTAGCTTTATGTGCTCAAGTCTCTGGAGTGGGACTTGAACCCACAACCTTCTGACTCAGAAGTGATGGGGCTACCAACTGAGCCAGTGGCTGACACATAGCTTAAGAACCTTGATTTTTAAAAAACTTATGCTATTGTGTTTTGCTATTTACTTTTAAAAGTAAGTGGTTTAACAGAAATTTACAATATCCATTCATTTGGATAAGTTAGTAACCATGTCGAATAAATAATAGGCCCCAGTCCAAAACCAAATGATGCTGGGCACGTATCTGGCAAGCCTGAAAATTTAAGAGACTGGTATGTGTCTTTGCATTGAGGATATGCTTTTGAAAGACTGATTGTTGTATGCAGCAGATTGTGCTATATGACTTTGGCAGCTTAAAAAATAAACCATTGGCTTGTCTTGTAGTTCATATCTGTGGTACAAGGTTGATTTATTTCTGTTCACAGCATTCGTGCACTGCCTCTTTCAAAGATCTCGTGAGGTGCTCAGCTTGTCTGTTGCTCATACCTTGGCCTTGCTTTAGTGCCATGTCTTGTGGCTGGGTTCAGACGAGGTACACAACAAATTCCAGACACAGACCCATGACGCCACACCAGGGTGCATTCTGCTGGTAGAACGAGCTCCCTCCATGCTGCTGTTGTGTGCAGCAAGTTTTCTGTTGAGAAAGTGGGACTACTATGTTTAGTATTTCTAATGAACTTTATGTTGGTGAATGCTGAGCAGCTTTTTCCAGTCCACAGTAACAAGTGGTGACTGGATGTGGTATTTTTCTAAGTGCCTTACGCTGATTTGATGATGGGGTGTGCTGGTTTGTCAGTTAAAATATATATATTTATTTACTTACCATTGCAGGATAAAGAACTATGCATGCGCTTTGATTTGGTAATTCAGGCCTTGTGTACAGATGATTGGCGATTTGCTGCCACTGTGTACAGTTGTCAACCTACATAAGTTAATCTAAATAAATTGGAAAGTTTGTAAAGGTAATGAGTAAAAGGGTATGTGACTAACTGCGGGAGATGGAGAATATTACTTGAGATAGCTGGCTTCATTTTACCAAGAACATTTGCAAAAATATTTTTTTGTAAAAATTACTTGTCAATCAAGCAAACCACACACCAGTTCAAAATTATCACCAGATGGGAAGGACCTATTTCCCTTAGCAGAGAGGTCAATAACCAGGGGGCACAGATTTAAAGTAATTGGTAGGATTAGAGGGGAGTTGAGAAATGTTTTCACCCAGAGGGTGGTGGGGTTTGGAACTCACTGCCTGAAAGGGTGGTAGAGGCAGAAAACCCAATTACATTTTAAAAAGTACTTGGATATGCACTTGAAGTGTCATAACCTACATGGCTATGGACTAGGAGTTGGAAAGTGGGGTTAAGCTGGATAGCTCTTTTTCAGCCGGCACAGACGCAATGGGCCGCGTGGCCTCCTTTCTGTGCTGTACATTTCTATGATTCCTATTCACAGTTGGGGTATTTTATTTAGAGGGGCCTTGTTTTTAAGCAAGAGAGTGTGTTAGACCGGAAGCTACCTCTGGACCTCCGTTCATGCCTGAATGTTTCCATTGCATTCTTTGCATCTTATTAAAGTCTCTGAAAGATTTGAGATTGCATGGAATGTACAAAATCTAAGAAGACATGCTGAGAAACAGCAAGTAATGGGAACAGAGCAGGAGATGTGGAAACAGTGAGCGAGAGGAGCAAAGCTGATGAAGAAAATGCTTTAAAATAAACAAAGCCCAGTCTTATGTGATGACTTTTGAATCAGCAGCCAATGTTTGCATAGTGAATCCAAAATACTAACTTTAAACTTGTAATCATGGTGATTGGGGAGAAATATATAATGGCCTGTAATTTGCAATCCGCTGCGATGCAAAGGCGCTCGCTGCTTGCCCCAAAGAAAGCTGCCCACAGAGATCTCTCGATCTCTGGCGAGAAGTTTGCCTTTTTTGACGTGTAATTGATTGCAGCGCTCTGTCATGGGGATTCCCAGCGAAGAGCTGCAGTGACATCAACAAGCTGTCTAAGCAGCCAATCACATTGAAAAAAATTTCCAGACAGCAAACCAGGAAATGAGAAGCTGCTTTTATCCTAACTTTTTAAAAATGTTACAGAGAACGAAATAAAGATTGGGACTTTAACATGGGGATAAGGTAGAAGCTGAAATATCATGAACAAGTTTTTTTTAAAGTTATGTTTATGTTTTTTTAATTTTTATTTATTTTCATCATGATGGAGAAATTTGACATACCACAAATATAAAAATTAGTTTTTCAGGGCCAGAATGTTTGTTTAGCAGTCAATACACTGTTAAAACCCCATTTACCCCATATCCAACAAGGCTTAACATTTAATGGGGCATTTAACAGTGATGTTAGTTTTTGTCGGTTTCACTGATTACACCGATTGCCGGCTATGGGAGGTGCGGGGAGATGTGGGGTTGTCAATGAATCAGAACAATGAATGACTGACATCAACGTCAGAATTTCCGTGTTTTAGATGTGTTTGCGCTAAATCCTGAAGATGCGGTCAGTTTCAGAGGGGTAATGATGGTGAACGCTGACAGTCTGCCATCATTACCCACTGCAAACTCTGGGCCATTGTACAATTGTTAAAATAGAATTCCTTTTTCTTTCTCCAAAGATACCTACAAAACCTTAGAGTTGCAAATAAAATTGGGTTGGCTCTTTATTAAAATTCATTGTTTAAGTCCTAACTTTGCACCATACACTATTCCCCAAATTATAATCAGCCACTTTTTTTTTGTATGAACTCTACCACTGGATAATAATGTTTGAACTGATGATACAAGGCCGTATTTATATTTATGCCGTGCGCATACAATGTGACCACCTCCCATCTGACAATATATAAAACATGCCTACTCTCATGCCCCATGTATCTTCCTTCCATTTGTTCCCCTGTCAATAACAAGACACTTACTTCCCGACAAATCTTTTGTTTTACCAATTTTCTCCCTTTGTCCGCTGAAGGCACTGTTCCCTGCTGAGTATGTCCCATGAGCAGCAGCAGCCCCTCTTATACTCTCCCAAGTGCCTATTGATGATCTATGAACCTGAACAATGAATGTCAGCAGGTTGTTCTAATTATGGAAGGTATAACAGCCAATCCTCATTCTGTCCTCGGCTGACATCTTATACATACACACTCTCCAGTATAAGTTACACAATAGCCATCAGGAACTCTAGCTGATTTCCCCCCTCCCCTATCTAGCCAGGTGTACTGATACAATTGTAGTGCTCCAACTACTGCCCTGACTCAGATCAGCTGTCTCACCATAGAATAAGACTCTGATCGGGGAACTTAGTATCTCAGACAGTGCTTTTACCCATTAGGCCATGGACCACATGGTCTCCAAGCTGTGATATTTCAGCTGTAGAAGCCCAGGCAACTCGGACCTCTTTGTGATTATGTCTCTTATTTGCTAGTTTGTCCAATTTAAAATTTGTGGGACTTGAGGTTAGAAAGGACTCAGGGGAGATAAATCTTAAATCAGAATACCTAGATCTGATCACATCAGCAACTTGAGATGTATATAAATTGATGGGAACACAGAGTTAAACTTTACAAATGACCTCCAAGGCTCCATGGTACGCCACTATGCAACCCAAATATACAAAATATTTGGACGTCCCTGCAGTAGGCCTTTGAGGTAATACACTAGATAAATATTTTACTACATACATATTCTAAATAAAAGTTATAGATTTGTAGGCCAATTGACCTTTTTACTTTTATTGGACCACAGGACATTTTAACTCCATTTTGTTCACTTTTGTTTGCCTCTGCAACATCAGATAATTTACTTCCTGCAACCAGTTTTTGACTTGCTTTCAAAAATTGGTAGTACTATAACCAATAGTATTTCCAGCTAGGTTTCTATTAGCATGGCATTAATTTATGCCATCAGTAACTTTAAAGTTCTTTATTGACTTTCCAGCAGATTTGATCAGCTTCCTCTCTTCAGACTTGAGTTGCCGAATACATAGAATTACATAAAAATTAATGAAATGGAAACAGCCCTTCGGCCCAACCAATCTGTGTTAATATTTATTCTCCATACTGGCAGTAGTCCTGATCCCATGTTCCTTCCCTTTACAAACCTATCTAACCTAATCTGAACAATTGACATGGTCTCCACTTCAATCACGAACACTGCATTCCACAGCCTCACAACCCTCTGTATAAAAAAAAGTTTTGCCTGCTCTCTGTCCTAAATCTCTCATTTATCTTGTATCTATGTCGCCTTGTTCCAAACCCCTCAACCAGTAAAACAATCTTTTCTATTCGCTCGCTCCCATCCCTTCATAATGTTACACCTGTCAAATCACTCCATAATATCCTCTGCTCTGACGAAAGCAGTCCCAATTTCCAAGTCTTTCTTAATATTTGTATTTCCTCATACCAGGCGGCTTCTAGTGAATCTCTGCTGTAACCTCTCTTGCCTCAACATCCTCTTGTATGGCACGGAGCCTAACTGCACACAGTACAGGTGCTCCCACTGTGACATACTAAAATTTTATATAAATTTTACATGTCGACTTTTACATTTTGTGCCGCTTTCCATAAAACCATTAACTTTTTTAATGGCCTTATCCACTTGAGATGCTCCTTTTAATGTCTTGTGAGCCTGAAGCCCCAAATTCCTCAACTCTTCCCCATCATCCAAACTTTCCCCATTCAAAATATAATTGTTACTTTTTCTTAACTTACACTTAATGACATTGAATTCCATCTGCCATTTTTTTTTTGCCCATTCCACCACCTTATAACTATCCCCTTGCAGCTTCCTTTAGTTCTCTGAATGATTTACTGTGCCTATTTTAGTATTGTCTGCAGTCCAAATCATTGACATACACAATGAACAGAACGGTCCCAGAGCAGAACCTTGTGGGACATCACTACCCACTTCCAACCACTCTTGAGAAACTACCCTTAAATCCCTACTCTGTTGCTTCCCTTCCAGCTAATTTTTAATCCAGTATGCTACCCTTGCCGCACTTACATACCCCTTCATCTTCAACATGTTGAGAACTGCATGTCTACTCCCCTGTGAGCAATTGTGCTGAGGCAGAATATTGGGCGTGGTTTCTGATGGAGAAACACTTGAACGTGTTTCTACCAACTGTGCATACATTGATTTAGTTTGCTTAGCTTGTCTCTGGAAAAAGTGGTAGATTATAGTTTAAATATAGTTTATAACTTTCTTTAGAAGTACTTATTATCTCGCCAGATATTTTATATCGGATTTGGGTTGCTTGTCTGATGGTTTCCAAGGTTTTAAGGTTTACCTGTCTAGAAATGTTGTGCCGTTAAGCATTTTTTTTTTCCCCTCCCCAAGGCATCAGAACCTGTGGATCCTTTCTTTCGTGAAGATGACGATGATGAAGAGGAAGATGATGAATCTCGCTCCTGGAGACGATGATGGGATTTAGAACTTTCACTCTATCGTCGTGAACTTTTGTGCATCTTTTTGTGTTTAAATATATTTACTAATTTTACAGAAACATTTTTATTGTATTTAAAGAAAAAAAAATGGGTTTGCGACATTTTGGTGAAAAATACAAAAAGCTTCGTATTTTCCTTTCAGTGCTTTTAGGACACGTGCCCCAAAGGAGGTAAATCACAGAATGTTTCAGGAAAAAAAATATATAGGGGAGATAGGGAATAACCAGATGTGCATTCTGCTTGTAGCAGAGGTTGTTGTATGAATGTATATTAAAATTGTGTATATACTTTGCCTTTTTTTTGATCAGAAGAACATACATTTAAGCCTGTAAGTAAATTTTTGATAGAGGTGTTTTTTTCCCCCTTTTTTTAAAAGAAAATAACAATTGAAACACCAGAATACATCTGGCAGGGAGAGTGGATTTATAGCAAGTGTTGAGTTCTGTATAAAAACAATTCCGGTTGGAAGGGCAGTGGAGTGGTTGCTTTGTTAATGGGGGGATTCATTGTAGTATAACCCTATAAAGAGCTTTTTATGTTTTTCCTCAGCCGTGTTGGTGGGGAAGATAGTGACCACCTTCCGGTAAGCAAAAAAGATACTGTAGAACCAAGATGGCAGCTGTTAACCAATACTAAATTTACTTGGATAGAATACAGTTATCCTTGAAGATGAGGTATGTGAATGGTAAATGTTTACAAAACCATAAGACATTTAAAGCTGCAATGTCCCACTAATTAAAATTTAAGTGCTAAACTAAATCATTTTATAATTTGCTATTTATTGAAACCTGTTTTTAAAAAAAAAAAAAGGACATTTCTGCGCGCCCTCATTGCTTGAGTTTGTTTTCTGTAGTTGGCTGTACATTATTGATCTGTTTTTATTCAGTTTGCTTTACTCTGCTACCACCCTAGGACAGTTAAAATATTAAACATGGTAACGAACGCATCGCGTTTGATATTATACCGATGATGTGCTGAATAGGGGAATGATGTCGCACCTCAGTGGATCAGTACATTCAACCTCAGCTCTTCATTCCTCAATTCAAGATGGCAATTCTGGTAAAAGAGCAAGATTGCTCCTTTATATTTCAATTAAAAAAAAAAAAAAAATTAAATTGCTTATAACTGACAATATCGATACTATATAGGCAATTCTTTTGGTCAGTGATAGAAAAGATTGCTCCTTTTAAATTTGTCAGGTATACAGAAGAGATTTTTATTATCATCTAGAAGTCTCTTCAGCCACCGTTCCTGATTGCTATCCTGTGATTCATACTGGAAAGTGCGGGTGTTTAGACATCAACCAAGGACAGGTTAAACAGACTTCACATATTGAGATCTGTGGAGGGCAAAAAAGTAGTTATTTTCTTCATGATTAACATATCTGGGTGAGTTCTAGAATTTTAATTGCTGTGGACAATTTTGTATCACATGGAGTAGTTCAGCCACAATGACAGTCCTGATAATGGTAATCCACGTGCAGAAGCATCAGTTAGCTTCCAGTCAACATATACTGTAATGCATAATCTTTTTTTCTTGCACCTATAACCTGTTTGCCGCAAAATCGGATTTAGGTATTGGGAGTTCAGAGTAAAATATTGAATTTCTGTTGCACAGTTCCTTGTGTATTTTTACTTGCAGTGGAGTAACTTGCAAAATGTTGGCGCTTTCTAATGTTGCTAATTTGATAGACTATAGATATAATAGTAGTCACAAAGTTTATACAGAACATCTGCAGACCTGATAATATGTCCAGTGAAGGTAAAAGACTGCATACTACAAAAAATATTCACTAAACAGAAATATAGTGCCAATGTAAAACGCTTAAGGATTTAAATTTTCTGAAATTAAAAGAAATATGCACTTCTAGGTACACGCTTAACTGGTGCATATTAATTTACATTTTCAATTTGTGTGGCAATGCAGCTTTAAATGGAACATAGAGCTATTGCATATGCAAAAACTCTGGTGAAATATGGGTGTGAAAAATATTTAAGATGGTGTAACGGGTGACCATTTTGCAGTTACCCCTTTTGAGGTTTATTAAGAAAAAATCTTAATTAACCCATTTGTATCTTGACCCAGCTGAAAGCCATAATGAGTCTAGATTGGGGGGGGATTCCAGTTCTGTCCTGTAAGGGTTAATGCCTGTTGGTATCTTGAAAACCCTGAATTTTTAACATCTGTGTTCTACAGTTCTTTTTTATACAAAAAAAAACAGTGACTGCTGCCTGGAATATTTGAGCATTAGTTTTGATGACTATTTCAGAAGATGGAATGGTTAGATGCGAAGAACTGGAAACAGTGCCATCTTGTGATAAAGTATAACCCACTTACCATCACTCTGTTCTGCCACAATCCACATATGATATATGCTAACTACGTGACTTCATAAATCACTGCAAAAAGTAGCTACTTTATCCTAATATCTGCTAACAGCAGTGATGGTCTGCTAGTGGAATCCTCAATAATATCCATTCATGAACATTGCAGCATCTTGCGCAACTGTCCTCAAGATTCTCGAGGTTGTTGCTGGTGTATGTAACTCTTCTATGTTTGACAATGTATAATTGGTATAAATTATATGGCGTGGCTGATATTACAACTGACCAGACATGGAATAACTCTCCTTTCCCTCCCTCTTTACATCAGAGTGAAATGGTGATTAATGGTTCCAGAGATTAATTTCAAGGTTGGAATTTAATTTTGGCGTCAGATAGTTTTTATAAAAATTTAAAAAAAAATGGGAGGGGATGCTTGACTACAACTTTTATGGTTTACAATATCATCTGAGCCCCTCGGGTTAATGCTTTATAATTACTCCCAGGAATCTACCGTACCAGATGCCATGCCACCTACACTATGCATTATACCATATGTTGCACAATTCGAGCAAACACCAAGTAATTTCCGTATAAATTTCATTAAAATGCTTAGCTAGAAACTAGGAGTTAAAGCTTAGCCTTCTAACCTAGCTGGGATCGATCTTGGCTTTAGCCCTTTGATACATTAACATGTGGAATAGCCTTGACAGTTGAGTTCCTTGTTTTAATTTTTTTTGTCAGCTATTGTGCAGGATGCCTACAACCTTTGTTCATCCTATTTTTGTTTTACTTCCTTATAGTGCCTCTACTCCCTTTGTTGGTCCTTTTGCTTTGTCCCGTTTAATGTCCTGCACCATTCAATTAGAACACAGTTGGAAAACTGTTTGTGATAAAGGGAAGGCTGCACTTTTACTTGTGTCTTTTTAATTGGTCTATATAGCTATTTGCTATCATGAAGAGGGAGGAGGGATAGAGTGGAACTATAGTTTGAGGAGGCCGCTGCCACGTGATCTTTGAGGGGAAATATCTTGGTGGACCCACCAACAAAAAAAGATGCATTGTGTGAAAGGGGAGTCGTTGCAGTTGTTTGAAGGTGTTTAGAATTTGCCATTGTAGATTTTTTTGTGGGTGAGGAACAGTCTGATATCCTATGACCTTTTTCTTTTGTAAGTAAATACTTGTATAATAGAGTTTATTCCGAATTGTGGACATGTAGAACATCAATGTATTTTTAGGTTGTTTATGCTAAAATGTGAATTCAGTGCAAGTTTCTTGCACTTTTCAGTAAAATGTTACTTCATTGGGTGATATTGTTGCTGAATTTGTAACAGTTTATACGTTTGGATTTATGTCTTTATTTCTGTTTTACTGATTGTATCTGAATTTCTAATAGAGGCATGTTCACATTTGAAATAAAGTCCCACAGTGGAATGGTTTGCAATATGAAACATTAAAAAAAAAATTAAAAATTATACATATGTGGATATAGAGGGAAAAAAATGGAAAAGTTTCAAAAGAATGATTAAAAAATGGAAGAAGTTTAAAAGAATGATTTAAAAAAAAAAGGAAAAAAAGTTTAAAAAAGAATGATTTAAAAAAAAAAAAAAAAAATTAGTCATCTTTAAAAAAAAAAAGAACCATTCCAAAAAAAATTAACCAAGTTCACAAAAGAGCTATAACCAATTGCACTCTGTGTTGGTGCTGTGTTTAGTTTATTTTTTGTTTCAGCTGGACAGTATCTCGGTTTTTGTCACTTAAATGGTAAGTATAAAATTCACCTTGCAGGAAGGTTGTCACAATATATGCACAATGAAGGCTGGTTTCAGTCTGAAGTGGTGGTGGAACATGAGGATCCCAAGTGTGAGTTATTTCACTGCTTATCCAAGTTTGAAAGTGCAATTGCACTTATGCATACAAACCCAATATGAAGAAATTCCAGGTAAAGTCCTTGGTTATGAGTTGGTAATGTACCACGAGAGGAAAATAACAAAAAAAAACTCTGAAAGCTAAAAATGGAAATTTAGAGGGGAATATAACAAAATGCTGACAATACACAGCAAGTCTTTCAGCATCTGTGGAGAAAAGAAGATGGGCCAACCTTTCCAATATAGACCCTTCATCAAAATGGTCTGACAACGAGTCTGCTGCAGCTCAAACTGTAACTCACCCTTTCCCTCTAAAGATGCAGATGGACCTGCTGTGCATTTCCAGCACTTTGTGCTTTTATCCCACTTTACCCTGGTTTGGTCTGTACTAGTATAGCCATTCCTCTTATTGGCAGACCTGCTTATCATTGTCTTTCTGGCCTGTCTTCACCTTTGTTGTATTAATTAACTACGGATCTGCGGTGCTGGTGTGGTTAAGGCTTCTGCTGTTCTCAGTAAGTGCTCATATATTGTTAGTCGTTCTTTGTTTCGCTCAGCTGAAGCCGTGTAGACAGTTTTTCTGGTAAATGGAATAAGCGTACTGAGCATGCTATAAAGATATTCTCCAACCACGTTCTCATTCAGATTTTGAAAATGTAAGGGGCCACTTGTTATTTTCAGAGGTCAAGTATAAGGTTTTAAAACTCGTAGTATACATTTCTTACAATATTACTAGAAACCCTGTATCTAACCCAATGATCTCACTGGGACTTGATGTTACCTTGTGACACCAAAACCCCCTTTGTATAGTCGGGAGGCATAACATCCATTGACATTCAATCTGTCAAGTTAATGGAGCATTAATCCTTAGTGGATAAGTTTAGTCTTCTAGTTTGCTAATGGGAAAGGACATTGTCCAGGCAGTTGTATTTTTATAGCTAAGTGATGATTTTTGGAGGTATCCGTGGCACTCTAGAGGAGTCAGGCTATTTGGCAGTCTTTTCAATTGCATTCAGCAGGTGCAAGGTTGGGATGGCGGGGGTGGGGGGGATGTTTAAACATTGTTGATGTACAAGGTGTATCAGTTTATTTTGAAATTCTTTGAAAGCCTAAAAATCATTCTGTAAGTAGTTACGGTCATTTTCTTGTACCTCTGTGCCCTGTTGGTGTAATTTAAGTCTTTGTTCTCAGTATTTTACCAATGTAACTTCAGCTAACATTACTGTTTTATGCATCATGTTGTATGGAGATGTTAGCACCCTGCCATTGAGACTACAGCCTTGATCTCGGTAAAGTGTTGTATAATACTACTGTGGTAAATGATATTGGGGGAAAAATTCAAGCTGGTTAGCGCCTCCAGTTAGTGCCTGGCGGGGGCATGAGAATGAGGTTCTGCAGCATCAATCAAACTCCCCTTTAAGAACTGGAAAGCGCCTGTGGCAATGATGACTTGTGATTAGACTGCACCTGATATTGGTCAGCGCTTCGAGTTTAACGCCACTGAGCTAGGCGATTAGCGCTTGATTTAGCACTCCAATCCTTTGTGCAATGAGACTTAATTTTGCGTGCAGTCTGAAGCATTAGCGCCTGGTGCTAATTCTCAAAATTTTCAAAAGTTAGCACCCATTCCTGGGCTATAATGAAATTCTCCCCCATTGTCCTTATAATTCAATCTCAATCCCCATTTTAGGAGATCACAGCATGAGGGAGAAAGGAATAGAAGGATATGTTGATGGGGTTACATGAAGAAAGGTGGGAGGAGGCTCGTGTGGACCTGTTGGGCTGAATGGCCTATTTCTGTGCTGTGAACACAATGTAACTACGTAACTGCCCAATTGTATCATTATCCAATCTTGGAGCACTGTGATGGTTTGCACAGTGCTACCTTGCGCAGTCTTGTTAATGGAATCTTATCATTGCTTTCAAGAGCAGGGGCAGAGCTAGGCTTGGCTGACTGGGGCGGGGGGTGGTATCGAACTCAAGATTTGGCCGACTTGGCATGAAGGAGCCTGAGCTGGGAACAAGGGAATACCGATTTACCTAGTCCAAAGGCCAATCTGTGAAACACAGACTTGCAAGCCGAACTTGGAGGCTGAAGACGGGTGACGTATACGTTCCTGGGAGCAAAATGAAGGTGGTCTTCTAAAGCCACATTGGTCAATCTCAATGATTCGGGGGGGGGGGGGGGGAGGTGGGTGTCATGACCCATGCGACCCCTCCCCCCACTGGCTCCGCCGCTCCTCAGGAGTGTGCTGCGTTACATGGTGTTATCAATGTAACTTCAACCTTGACTTGCGGAGAGTATCATGACATACTGCAGTGTTGGATTACACTGCCCTATCTTTGCAGCTTCAGTCCCTGTGCTGCTCTAATTTGCTGATTTGCATTGTCTTGTCCATGCCGGCGTTTATGCTCCACTCGAGCCTCCTCCCATCTTTCCTCCATCTAACTCTATCAGCATAACCCTCTATTCCCTTCTCCCTCATATGCTTGTCCAGCCTCCCCTTAAATGCATCTCTACTATTTGCTTCTACCACTCCCTGTGGCAGCAAGTTCCACAATCTCACCACTCTTTGGGTAAAGAAGTTTCTTCTGAATTCCCTATTGGATTTCTTGGTGACTATCTTGTATTGATGGCCTCTAGTTATGCTCTAGATTACACTGCCTTGTCAATATAATTTCAGCTCTAATTCCAAGGAGAGTACATTATGGTACTTCAGTGCTGGATTGCAATGTCATGTTGAAGTAACCTCAACCATAATCCATGAAGAGTTCTGCACCCTACTTGAACACTGGATTTCACTACGTTATTGATGTAACTTCAGGCTTGGTCTCGGAGAGTATTGTGCTGTGACGCAGTGCTTTATTATGCTGCCCTGTCAAAGGAATTCAATCCTTCTCTCGAGAATATTGTACCACAACACTGGATTACATGGTCCTGTTGATTAAAATTCAGCCCTGCTCTGGAGTTGATTGTGCTGAATGCATTCATGCAATTCAGGTCCCTTGTGCATTCCCGACTTCCTTTGCCTCACTTTTGGCAGCCGTGCCTTCAGCTGTCTAGGCCCCAAGCTCTGTAATTCCTTCCCTAAACCCCTCCACCTCTCTCTCACTCCTCCTTTAAGATGCTCCTTAAAACCTACCTCTGACCAAGCTTTTGGTCACCTGTCCTAATGTCTCTTTCTTTGGCTTGGTCAGTTTTTGTCTGGCAGCGCTCCTTGGGATGTTTTACTACGTTAAAGGCGCTATATAAAAGCAAGTTGTTGTTGAATTAGTGTGTCCTTTCATTTTTATCCTCATCTCAGGAGAGTGCTGTACTTTTCTCCCTTGTTGCAGTACACTGTACTGCCAGTGTAACATCTGCCATGAGTTGTGTTACAGCAATCAATCTTTCCATGGTAGAGAGAACTTTCAGACAGCATATATATCTTTATAAGACTATAGAAGAAGGATATGATGAGGCTGTTCAACATTCACTGGCTAGAATTCTCAGTTACCAAGACTTGATGCTATTGCATACCAACCAAGGAGATTTTATGTCACCTCTTGAATCCAAAGTGGATGGGCGTTGCTGTGGTTTGATGTCAGTTCTCCAAACAGGAAGGAAATCATTCAAAATCAGTACAATCAATAGTGAGCCCATGTGTTGAGTGCAGCTGTACAAAGACATTACTAACTGCAAGGTTGTTGAGATCATCGCAATAGGAGTGAGATTTCTGATCGGAAAGAGTGAGAAACTGAATATCCATTCAAAAGTATTTGGACTGTTTATTTTTCGGTGCAAGATGCATCAAAATAATTTGAACCAAAGAATGAGAGTCATTCAAAATTTTACTAGGCTTATTTCAACAGCACTTCCCAACCCCATGACCTCTACCACCAAGAAGAACAAGAGCAACAATGTCTTAGGAACACCATCACCTCCAAGCTGAACAACATCCTGCCTTCACTGTTGCTGAGTCAAAATCTTGGAATTCCCTGCCTAACATCATCACCACAAGGACTGCAATAGCTCAAGAAGGCGAGCCACTACCACCTTCGTAGGGTAACTAGAGATGGTCAGTACATCTGGCCTTGAGAAGTTTGCAACTGTGACTATTCACACTTCCGATAATGATCATCTAGACAGCTTAATATTTCAGTGCCCGATAATTAGTGCTAAAGTGGCGTTGATTCACTTTTCATTTATGACTCACTAGCCATTGGGTTAGAGGAGAGAGAGGAGGCGTATGGTTAGGGGAAATAACTTAGTGGCCCGGATTTTCCGGGGCCTATGGCCATGTATGCACAGCGGTCGTTAAGTGTCCCGCAAGTTCCGTGTTTCCGCATGCGTTGCGCATGCAAGAAAACCTGGAACTTGCGATCTGTCAAGTTTCAGCTTGACAGATCGTACGAATCCGAAGGAAATGGACATTCGCTGGCGCAGGGTCCAACTACTGCCCAGTGAATGTCCACAACTCTTGTGCCTGGTAAAAGCAGGCGTAAGACCTTTTACCAGCGTAAGGGTTTAAATAAATAGTAAAATAACTGTTTAAATGATTTAAAAAATTTCAAAGACCATCAAAATTAGTTTAGGTTATTTTTGGCCCCTTTAAAAATGTTTAAATTTTTGTTTTAAATGTTTAAATTGTATTTTAATTCATTTTAAACGTGATGATTTATTTTTATTTAGGTTATGTGAAAATGTATTTTTTATGTCATTCCTATTATGCTTATGGGGATCCTGTACGTAAATGGAATCCCCATAAGCATGGGCATAGTGGTTAGCACTGTTGCCTCACAGCGCCAGGAACCCGGGTTCGAATCCGGCCTCGGGTGACTGTCTGTGTGGAGTTTGCACATTCTCCCCGTGTTTGCGTGGGTTTTCTCCGGGTGCTCCGGTTTCCTCCCACAGTCCAAAGATGTGCTGGTTAGGTTGATTGGCTATGATAAATTGACCCTTAGTGTTAGGGGGATTAAATACGTGGGGTTACGGGGATAGGGTGGGATATGTGTTGGTGTAGGGGTTACGGGGATCGGGTGGGATATGTGTCGGTGCAGGCTCGATGGGCCGAAATGGCCTCTATCTGCACTGTGGGGTTTCTGTGATTTCTGTGAATGGGAGTCTTCCTTTTTAATTGGTCGGGCCGGTCCACGTGATCCCAGGGACGCTTTTGCAACCGCATACGCCCCTGGGATCCGTGGGTCTTTACGCAGGCATACGTCTGCAGGTCCAGGACCGCAAGAGTCTGACGATCCAGAGGCACCAGATAAGTGTGGAGTTCACTTGCGGATCGGAGGCATTCGGCCGAGGGAAGCCTCCGATCACAATTTCAGGTCCAGTGTCTTTTTCTGAACTGCAAATTTAAGGTTTAACTATTTTAACGGCTGCCTTCTGAGTTTAGTTACTGTTCTCTGAATTTAGCCCTTGACTGACATATCTTTGTTCTGTTTTACTGATTTTGCAGGTTTAGACATAGTGCCACAGGTACCCTGGCTCTGATCATTGATTGATGAGCTGTACTGACCTTTTTATCCAGACAACTGATGTTAGGTTTCTTTTTTATCAATTGGAATTTGTTGAGTCATCTAAGAATATGTAAGTACTGAATCTTTTTTTTACTGTAGAAGTTGAGTGCTTAAGATATAGAACTTACAGCAGAGAAGAAGGCCTTTATGCCCCATTGTGCTAGTGCTAGCTTTTAACTGGACCTGTGTACTTTTAATTCTATTTCCCTGCCCTTTTCCAATATCTTTTTATTTCCTACCTTTTCAAATGCTGATCCAATTCCCTTTCAAATAATATCGTAGTCTCTGCCTCAATAGCCATTTGTGGTAAAACATTCCATGTTCTAAATACACTAGGTGAAAAAAATCTCCCAACCGCCTCCTTCATACTTCTTGTGGTAATCTGCGTCTGTGCTCCATTGATGCTGCTTCTTTTGCTACGTACCTTGATAATTTTGAAAGCCTATTTAGATGAGCCCCTTCACCTTCTCGTTCCAGGGGGAAAATGCCCCAATTATTCGAGCCTTTCTTCGTAACTATAACCTTTCATTCCTGGTGGTATGGAATGTATCTGTCTTGTTGTAAACAGGGCCCAAAATCCTGACGGTGCTGGGACTCTGTCGAAAGTGCAAAGGGGCGTGACTTCCACCCATCATGAAATTGTGGTGCCAACTCCTGCCATAAATTTTGGGGTCAGCTAATTCGAATATACCAGCCTGCAACGTCTGAAACATGACAGGAATATGGCCAAAACTGGGGTGACGGGCAGGGGTTTTACCCAGATGGGCCTGAATGTTAGCCAGATGAGTAGTAGTTGCAGGGTGGGGGGGCTGCTTTGGAGTGGTGGTGAAAATTAGTTGGAGGGGAAGCAGAGATCTGGTGCAGCAGCAGCATATAAAACCTATTCCTGCTTAAAGGGCTATGGCAGCACTGGGGGCAGCAGACAACCTCAGCAATGAGGATGGCAGTAAGGGGCAAAATTAGAGCAGCCAACGGCAGGGATTGTGACTTGGATATCATAACGGACATATGGAGATGGAGTGTTTGGGATTTGGGGACGAGAGACCTGCAAAGCATATGGTGCACATTCTGTGGAGGGATGTGGCCGTGGCAGTGAGTGCTAGTTGGTGAACACCTAGGACTCCTTTGCAGTGCAGAAAGATGTTTAATAACCTCACCAGAGCATCTAAGGTAAGCTATCTGCTTCTCCATGACCTTTCTTTCCAGTTCTTTATATGTGTGGCACTCTTCATTCATTGTCTTCTTGGTTGCAGAGGAGTCAAGAGGTGAAAGTGAGATCTGTCAGTGGTGAGCAGAGCTTCCATAGAATTCAGCCCTGGTTCCTGAGCCTGCCTGCATGCTCAGATCTCTGGGGTTCCTGCTCTAAAAAGAAGGATGCTGGATGAACTCCACACTAAGACTGATGGAAAGTGTCACAGTGGACTCCAATGCCATCTTTGTGCCAAAATCCAAGAAGGATTTTTACACAATGCAGCACTACCTGGAGTTGGTGGCGTTTGCACGAGCAGCTACATCTGCCTTTCCACGCCCCCCCAACCCCTGTAACCTTCCAGACCAGTCAGTGCATTCAAAGTGGATGCTTTGACCACTGGACCTTCGGGGACTATTTGAAGGGAATGGTTAAAGCTATGACAGCTTTGGTATGAGGTGTCTGGCCTCCCACTGATCAGTGGGCACTTAGAAGCAGCACGAGTGGAATGGCCAAAATCCGTCTTCATGATACCGTCCTCTTGACAGCTCGTGCGACTTTTCTAGCCAGCTCCCTCAGACATCCGCTTATGTTGGTGCCAGGTTGCCCATGCCCTGCCTGCTATAGTCAAAGCGGTTGATCTGTCTGTATGTCCTCTATACACTCAAAAGTTAGAGACAGACAGACAGATCAACCGCTTTTTTATATATATAGATAGATATCAAAAGAAAGCTTATGATTATGGAAGTGTCATAGGCGTATTTACTTTTTGGTCAGACAAAAATTGTTCGGACAGTATACAAAAAACGGACAACTCCGCTCATTAGCGTTGAGTGACGTGATGGTTGACCAATCCTACAGTTGAGTGACCTGATGGTTGACCAATCGGTGTGTCACGGGGGGCGTTTCATTGCGTGTGTGGGCGGGCCTAATCCTTCTGAGCTGAGGTGAGTGGCTGCCATCTTGATTCCTAACTATTGATTTATTTTTCCCACTTTCTGTGTGTGTGGAGGGGATTTTATCCAACACAAATTTGGTACTTAGGAGCCCAACTAGCTCATTATATAATTTGCGTGTAATAAATGAGTCCAGTATGTGATTTATTTCTCGAGGTCTTAAATCCCAGTTTGGTGATGATGGAAGAATCGATGAGTGAAAGGTGAGGGAAAGAGCGAGGCCTGTATCGGATTTCCCCGTTTAAAAAAAAAATACACACTCCTCACAAACACTCATAGCGACAAACCTCACAGGACAACTCAATCTGCTTGGAAGTTGCTCGAACTTCATTTGCGCTCGCGCTGCAGCCTCAGTCCAACCGTCAACAACAACAAGCCCCGGAGGCACGCGCACGTCCACCCAGGGACGTTGAGAAGATGGGTGAAGGAGCCGGCGGGCACGGACAGCATCGCGCGATCTCCGTGCTGGCCGGTAGCTCCAGCGAGAAGCGGCCTTCCCCGACCCGCTCGCTGCTCTTAATACCCCGTTAGGTTCTTTTTGTTTCCGTGAGCCGCGGAAAGAGACGCACGATTGGTGGGGGTGGGGGGGTCACCGATTGCATTGAAGACCGCGCGTGCGCAGTCGGTAAGGAACTGGCGTCTTATGGCGTGTGTGGGCGGGAGAGAGGGTGAGTGTCTGTTGCTGGGGGAGCTGAGAGAAGGGGAGGGGAGGGGCTGCGGTGCGACCAATCGGCTCCTTCTCACGTCACCTAGCAACAGTAACCAGGGAAGCTACTTTGTGTTTGGAAAAAATGGCCTTGCGTCTTATCTATTTATTGACTTTAAACAGCCACTCTCTGCCCAGTGCAACCTCTGCCGATTGTCTGTCAGTGCTTTGTGTTCCCCCAGTGGTTAGTCCACGTATAATGATTGACTCTTGGAAGTAAAGCAGCTCCTTCACAATTCACAATTCAAATCGCTTTATTGGCATGATAAGGTACATCTTATGTTGCCAAAGCATCAAAATACATTTATGGTTGAACACATAAACGCGGTTCTATTCCCTCTCTGTCTTTCTCTCTCTCTCTGTCTGTCTCTCTCCTCCCCCTCTCTCCTCCCCCTCTCCCCTCCCCCCTCTCTCCTCTCTCCTCCCCCCCTCTCTCCTCCCCCCTCCTCCTCCCCCTCCCACCTCTCTCCTCCCCCCTCTCCCCTCTCCCCTCCCCCCTCTCTCCTCCCCCCTCTCTCCTCCCCCCTCTCTCCTCCCCCTCTCCCCTCCCCCCTCCCCCCCTCTCTCCTCCCCCCCTCTCC